>NW_020438917.1:309569-362695 GCF_000699045.2 Agrilus planipennis | reverse complement strand
TATGAAACAACGCTACATCTACCATCTGTGTACATTGGTTCATTCCATCCTGATATCCGGAAACCCTGTCTACCTTCGTAACCGCCTGGCTTTGATGAACGAGACTCGTCCAGAATCTCTTCTCACTACGAGATTTGCTTCGTCGCTATTAGTCGCTCCGATACATCGCACTACGCGATTTGAGGCGGCATTTTCCTATCTTGCCCCTCACTACTATAATCTCTTACCTCGCGATTTTAAAAACCTGAGCATTGCCTGTTTCAAAACTAACGTGAGAGATTTTATTCTAAATAACGTTTGAATTTCTTTTATTTGTCAATCCTATCAATTGTCTTTTTAACTATCTATGTACCATATATTATTCTTAACTTCTGTTAGTTATCTTTTGTATCTGCAATCGACTTGTTGGTCATTTCTATTCTACGCGTATACTGCATTTTATCTATTCTATTCGGACCGCCTGAAAATCATGCTTTGCATGAGGCGTACTCCCTTGCTCAATTCATTATTTGAATAGTTGTATATAATTGTTTGTTGTATAGTTGTAATTATTTATGTGAATTTAAGAGCAATAAAGACATTATTATTAACATTTATCTACGAATTCCTTTTCCCTTTTGCTTTTATCGTTTCTAACATCAAGAAATTTCGCTGGTTCTAAAGCACCTGGAAAATGTGGAAGCTGATGGATCAGAGTCTAAAGCAAAATTAATTGTCTTTTTTTGCAATATAACTAGCCACTTGTTAACAGGTTCAATATCCGGCAAAAAGAGATCGAATTTGGAAACTTCCTAGTAAAATTACTTCACACTTTTCACGAAACGACTAAGTAGGTAATAAGCGTTAGCACACACTGCTATTGTCACAATATGACCTTGTTCTTAGTAATCATTCCGAATTATGTCGTTTTTGTTTAAAAAAAATTAAAGCAAGGTCGTTTCCTACTGGGCTTGGCTCAGTAGATTAAGAAGCTTTCCATTTGAAATCGAATCGGTGATCGAAAATATTTAGGGTTTATTGATAAGTCGTAGTCTCAAGACTGGATGAGATTGTTATCTTTCAATTATTTAATTGTCTACTTCAAAAATCTATAAAAATTTGTGTAATTGCTTTCTTTATTCCTCCCAACACGAAATTCTACGTGCGCCTCTGATCAATGCATCTTTTTGTTGCTGAATTGTTTCTGACTTTGATTCAAAAATGTTGCGCTGTTTTGTCGATTATTTTTGCGTTAAATTTAGGTAATAAAACCGCAGTGACAAAAAGAAAGTGACGTTTATAAAATTTAAAGAAACCGCAAGAAAAACATCACTAATAAATATCTTCCTACGAACGGAATCTCGAGTTGATCGTTTTTTGAAAATTTTCTAGTAAAATGGAATATATATACAGCTTTTATGAAAGATTATTTTTGAGGTTTACATTTTCACTTTAGTGTTTCTGTTACAATATCGCGAAAACAAAAATATCAAGTTCATTCACGTATCAATCAAACATTAACATTAGGGATTTCCTGAAAAATATTTATCTATTTATTATTCTATACATATAAGAACAAAGGCTTTCATGGCCGGAATCCATAGTAGAATGCAGATTCGGGCTATAGGGCCGTAGTAACACAGCACTACCACTGAAGATGTCAGCCGCAGCTGACGAAACGTCTGGACGGAATCGTTCACTTAGACCACGGCCCTATAGCCCGAATCTGCATTCTACTATTCTATACATAACTGGGAAGTTAGTCGTGTGGATCTCGTCAAGAATCATGTCATATTTGGGTCATAAAACCACATTAAAAAACGCAATATCGGCTGAGAGTTTACGCTCTGCTTCTAATTGATTTCATTTGAATTGACTCTATTGCAAGATTGGATGAGAGCAAAACTTTTGTCTTTGCTTTTTTATGCAACACTAATGTCATGTTATTGACGTTAAAGACTTTCCATTGTTTCACCTATTTCGATAAGATTAAAAATATTTTTTTGCAATTTCGAAACATCCTAATTAAATATCTAATACGGACTAATAGTGCAATCCATGGTGAATTTATTAATTAACTTTTTTGTAGAACAATTTATTGCCCGCTAATAATACGAAAGAAAACAAGACTGTACACTGTAAGTAAATAATCGTTGTAAAAACTTCTGTAGTTTATTGGTTTTGTTTATAAATGGATTATTCAAATTTAATACCTTTATGAGTGTAATTGGAACTAAAATTCACCTAAATTACGCCATAGTGTCATTTGTTTCGAAATGAATTTCTTACCCGATAGTCAGCATATGTTTTTAAATATTTTATGGTTTATTGCCGCTAGCAGTCATGGGTGAATTTCAGTTATATTTCAAAAATAATAATTTGAGAAGAAAGTTTCATTATTTATGAACTCATAATTTGTTACAGAAAATTGTTTCATGTATGGTAATGTGTAATAACCTACTTGTATATGTATACAAATTGCTTTGGACTACTAAATACGAGTTATAAAATTTATAAATATACAAAGTGCTCAAAATATAAGCCTGTTAATCTTTTGGCTATAGGATTAATGAATTTTAGAGACAACAAGTGAGATAACATTCAGATGCTTCATAAGTAAAAATTTCATAATTAATTTACTCATTTGTAATCTTTATTGTTAAAGTTTTAATATCTTTTGTTGTATTTTAAGGCATATTTGAAGTATATTTTAATTGATTTGAGAGTGATTCCTTAATTGCCGGGGCTCTCACTAGCCATTCTGCCATCTCAAACTTTTACTTTTGATAGGTATATCTACGTATTGCATCAAACATTTTGTAGAAACAAGAAGTGATAGTAGATCCATTTGGTTAGTATTATATTAGAAGCCGCCGCACCTCTGGTGTAATAATGATATATGGCTTCATCTTTAAGTAATTGAAAATCAAAAGTTTCACTTCAAACATAACGGAATTAATTAATGTCCAAACTTGAGGATGTTAATTTTAGAAGAGTTGAAATATTGTCAATCGATTCTTCAATTTATTCTAATTAAAATTCTCACGTAGAGAAATCAGATCTTTTTAATTTATTCAATAAGTAAATTTCACCTCTGATATTCAAGTTTCAATTTCTTATATTTATACTGAATATTTATTGAAGTTTTTACTAAAATTTTTGAGGATATAGAGACCATAATTAACGCTAAAGGAAGTACTCTTTGAGAGTTAAAGATTCTGGATATTCAAACACCAGCTTCTCTAAGAAATTGTTTAATCTTCGTAGTGAAAGATAAAGTTCGTACCTCGCTTTCAATAAGTGATGATCATGCACAGATAGGAATGTCCTTTCATTGTAAATAATGTGGTGGGATTATCTTTTGATAAAAATTAGAAAAAGTTAATTCTGAAAAGGAGAGAGCGTTCTATTCAAGGAAAACATTTGTGAATTAATGGAAGCGATTGCATGTAATTACAATAAATGATTCATAATTAAGTTTGCAATGTACTTATAGCATTACATAAGTTGTGGAGGTGATAACTGAAGTAATAAAATTGAAATTGTGTAAAACTTACCACTCGATCGCAGAAGTTGCTAGCATACAGTGTTGTAAATGTTTTCAATTAAGCAATTTCAAAAAGAATTGCAGAAGAAAAGGACACTACAAGATATACAATCTTTGATGTTACGTTTGTGTATGGTCAGTATTGCAATTGTGGAATTTATTTTGAAAGTGACTGACGTATTATTAAAAGAAAAACTCAGTTTGAAAGAACGCTTAGTAAGATTGGTTTTGATGTAAAGTGGATTTAAAATGATAATAAAAGAACAAAATTACTAAGAGAGTTATTTTTTACTGCTAAATTTGAATTTTGTTCTCTTTTTTTAATTTTCATATATCTGACAAAAAATATTTCAAAATTCATCATGTGCTAAGGTAAGTTTAAGGTCAGATTTTCATTCAAGCACAAATGATTCCTAGAAAAAAAGGACCGCTCACTTCATTGTTTTGTCCTTTTATTTCTTTAGTTTTTGAGTTCTGAAATTCGAGAATTTAAATCTTTGATGTGCAGATTCTGAAGGAAATTTGAGGCCAGATTTGGGCGTAACATCGCAAATTATATCGTAAATGATTGCCCTTTTGTTTTTTCCACTTCAATAGTTGATTTCGTTGACCTGCATTATGTGACTGATACAATGTTGTTAGCTTTTTATTAGATTTCGTTAAGCTCTAATAAAACTAAGCGATGTGTAACGCTAAAAAATTACAATGACAAACACAAATCGATCGGTAACTAAACATATTTTTATCTGCTCCAAGACAAACTAACTATGATTTATGAATACTGTAGTATATAAAATTAATTATTACTTTAATTAAACTCTTTTTTAAGTTGCTATATATTGTGCATCTTTCTTTATCAACTTCACTAAACAAGGAGATCTTTCATACAGGAAAGCTGAATGATTATTATTTATTAAAAATAATTTATGTGATGCAGCCGAATATGTTTTTAAAATTTTGTTTAAGTTTATTATTGTATTAGGAAAACTACTAGTAGTTTGTTTTCAAACCAAAGCTAATAACATAGTTTGATATACAGAACTTTCTTTATGATTAAATTATAATATAATGCATTTAGGTGTCTCATGAATTATTTATTTTACGAAATGGTGCACGCAATACACACTTTTCCGTATTATACGCGATATATTAAAAACTTGGGTTTCCTTGTCTTATTTACTGACAATTTGTTTCATTGTACTAACAGAATAAAAATCCAATTTCTTTACTTTATTTTCATTATTTTTACCTTTAATTACTCAGACTACTACTTATTCAAAAACAAATAAATTTTGAATTCAGAAAATAGCTTTAATAAAAAAAAAATTTTGGTTAATTTGTCCATGACTATAATTTACAATAAACTGGTTAATTAGTATAAAGATATGAAAAGAGACTGATATTAGATAAATTACTGCAAGTGGTGAAATAACGAAATCGTTATTAATTCACTGCTCGTCCTTTACCTATAATTGCATATATTTTCTGTTGCCTCTCCCTTGCGAAATATTAGCGCACACGGTTAATTATTTTAATTTTATACATGACCTGACCTCTTATTGGCTACCTTTTATTAAAATGGAACTTTGCACATTTCGCAATTAAAAACAGCACACCATACAATAATGAAAACATTAAAATTTACATCTTCAGCTAAAACAATCGCAGAAGTTTTTTTATTTTTGAAAAGCTCTAAATAAAACAATTAAATATGGTGACTCACAAACTGTAGCTGTCCCTATTTTCGGTTGATATTATTGACAAAATTTACTAGGTTGTACCCGCGGTTTCGCTCGTATTAATGTTCCAAATACGTGTCAAGACGACCTTATTTCTTCTATCCCTCGGGAATTAAGTTTTTTTTTCTGAATAAAAGGTACTTTATGTCCTTTTCCGTACCCTTGAAAATTTATGTACAAAATGTAATGATAGATTTTACCTACGGATTCGCTAGCTTAGATGACCTAAATACGTGTCAAAAATTGTCGACAACCATATCATCATCATAAGCTCGTCAGACTGGTTGGACACGTACCTCCCCTCTCTCCTAACCTGAGCTAAACCTCGCATTTCCCTAAAACTAGAACAGCCCACATCCTTAACTATTTGCGAACAGTAATCTAATCTAAGTCTACCTCTACCCCTCCTAACTCCTATTTCTGCCTCTAATATGTCTCTGACTAGATTCATGCCTGAGAAGGTGTCCTACCAACCTATCTCGCCTATTTTTTATTGACTTCCATAGGGTCCTCTGTTCTCCTATTCTTTCCAATACCTCTTCATTTCTAACCTTTTCTACACACGTTATCCTCATCATCCGCCTATAGCACCACATTTCGAACGCTTCTAACCTTTTCTTTTCTGCCGCGCCCACTGTCCATGTTTCGCACCCGTATAGCACCGTGCTCCAAACATACACCTTTAACAACCTTTTTCGACAACCATATAAAACTGATTTTTCTATTTCAGCATTCTTTTCTGGCTAAAAGGTACTTTATGCCCTTTTCTGTTCTCCCACACAATGTGTGTACAAAACTTCATGATGATCGATTGAGTATTTAAGGTGTGAAATGTGAAAAACATTTGATTTTGTCCCTTTAGGATTGTACCAATTATAAGCTTTGTTTAATGTATTTCCCGCCACGCGTTTTGTATTATAAATTTTAATTGTAGGTATTTAACAACAATTGCAAACGTATAATGTTATTTATAGATTCAATTGCGTTTTATTCCAAAGTAATTTTATTGTTCAGAAAGCTCGCTGCACTTATGATACTCTAATTATGCGTTTTATGTGAACGTAAGCCAATCCGTGGATGATTTAGTAAATGGGAGAAAGTGCTTGGTTACGTAAGGTCAATTTTACAAGAGTAATTTTTTTATAACACGTTACAACATTCTATAACCGGATATATGTATAATGTCTATACGTAGGTACTACATACGTTGTCCAACTTCTGCATCGAAACGATTTCAGAAGAATAAAAGCAATAAGTCGAAGTAACTAAACGAATTCAACAAATTGTTATATATCTTAATACCATGAATTATGGTCAATTTCCTTAATTTTTTTTACATCCAATATTTCAATTATTGACGGAATCTCTTCGGTAATGAAGACAGCACAATAAATTGTTGGATATGTACTTAATAATTGACTCTAAACTGACAATATTTCTTATATTGACAGCTAATCTTTTGAAGCAATATTAAACCAAGATACAATGCAACATATTCACCTACCTTGTATTAACCGAAATTTACTAAAAGAAGCCAGTGGCGTAGTGGAACCAATTTGATTTGATCAGTGGGTCTGACTGCATATCATAGTTCTTCCATTGTTTCATCTTCCCTTTTATATGCCTGTAAAGATAAATGTCATGAGATATTTGATTTGACTTCAAAATCGTTATTAAATTCATGATAAATGACAATAATTCTTATGTATTTTAATTTTGTATTACCATTTTTAAACAAAACTATTTGAGAGTTTGAAAAAAATCTGAAATTACCTACAATTAAAATTATTTTGAGCTTACTGTGGCTATTAACTTTTGACTAACTATGTCAAAATCGGAAAAATTTACCGTGCATGCGTTTTAAACGGTCTTAACTTATTTTAACGATTGGCAAATCTAAAATTTGTAGTTCAATTGTAAACGTCTTTGATGTAATAGTCCATCTGATGTAAGTTACATAGAACACTTTGTAACCTGTATTATGTCAAGCTGAAATCGTTATATGCATCCTCGATTAGAAACGAATATACAGAGTGTATGTAATAAAGACGAAAAAAATATAGTATGTTGGAATTATGCGATTATAATGAACATTGACAGTGGACACGTTATTGATATATTCGACAAAGTGATGGACCTATGACAGTATGGATCAAAGAACATAAATATAGTATTAGACATGAACTTATCCTTAGTTTTTCTTGTATTTTCGAATTTAGCCATAAAATTTATAAATACAGAATGTTCAAATTTTGCAGCATGTAATAAGTCTCTCCCCAGTCTCTCAGAGTCTTTTAGCGTCTCTGAGAGCGTCTCTCACAGTCTTTCACAGTCTCTCAGTTATTGCCTAGGTGTTTTTATGGATCTCTCACAGTCTCACTATGAGAGACTCGAACGATAAAACTGTTAATTCAGAGATTCGACACCAGAGAGACTCGATGAGAGACGGAGACTCGAGTCTCGCTTTCAGAGACTCTGATAGACTAAACATTTTTATCTTGGGTAGCCTACTAGAACGTAGTAAAGGAACCAAGATGCGCTATTCAATTAGGACATTCGATTTTAATAAACTCATTGGTTAATAACTAAGGAATTTCTACGTTTTGGCTATTTCTCAATGAGTTTACTTAAAACCCATGTTTTATGGATTAAGCTGAAATAAATGAAATTGGACCACACATTTGTATGCACGTGTCGTATAAATAAGATCTAGATACATTCTAAATACGACCTTTAAATTTAAATGTTTTAAATTCGCTGGAGCAAGTTGGTGAAGTGTATAAGCAGAACAGAGTTTTGTTGTCTCGTACCGAATTCAATTTATGCGAGAGGTTATGCAAGGATAACTACACCGAATGGTCCGTTCTCCGACCGCAGTAATTAATGAAAAAACAGGATCAAACTTTGGTCGGGCTTGAGCAAATAAATAATTAGGTAGCCGGCACACAGTTGGCGATGTCAGGCTCCGCATTATTTATCCGGACCATTGTTATATTTGGTACCGGTCAGGTTATAATACGGGAGAGAGAAAGTACTTATAAGTAAAACGGCCCATAACAGAGCAACCGTGTATTACTCAATTTCAATTTTCATTGTAAATCAAGATTTATAAAACCCATATGTAGAAACCTTCGTACCTACCCAGCGACGTACGCCTACAATCATAGCACAAATGTTTCAGACTTGGTCATTCAATAAGAGATTGTAACATAGTACAAGTATAGTGTAGTACCGTGAGTATGGTAGAGGTATTTCAGAATGCCATGAGCTTTGACCTTGGAATGCGCAGAAACATAACTCCGCCCCTTGATAAGTAAATGTTTCAGTATAAGCTCCGCCTTTCGCGCATTTCTCGCAAAGTCATAGCTTATGACGTTTTGAAATACCTTTTGGGACCTATACACCGTCTTGAAGGGCATGAAAGGAGATATCTCTATTAAAATGCGACTGGATTCGAAAAAACGGGTATTCGAAATATCATCATAAGGTCGTCAGTCTTAAGACTGGTTGGACACGCACCTCCACTCTTTCCTATCCTGAGTTAATCTTCGCATTTCCTTAAAACTAGAACAACCCACATCCTTAACTATTTGCGAATAATAATCTAATCTAGGTCTATCTCTACCCCTCCTAAAAACAACACGTGCAACTTAGTACAAGTGAAACTTCTTTGCCCATCTCTATACCTTTATAACGAATAAGTAATAATTGGTGAAATAAAGAGAGAGTAGGTTTCAGGATTTATGTTTTCCAATATATTTTATCTTTAGTCCACCTAAGGAGTATTACTTTAATACGTTTTTATGTAATTCAATAACAAAAAGATTTTTTTCGCTTCCGTTGATCTTTCCAAGTGCTTAAGAAACCGTAAACTATCAATACAAGGAATTAGAATTAATACATAATAATAATACTCACTCTTAAATAAATATTAATTGTTGTTAAATAAACATTTACTGTAATACACTTACTGTAATATAACTGCACAGATATAACCAAAAAATTAATTTAGCACTATAGTGAATATACATTATACTATAATATATGAGATGCCAGTCACTAACAGCTGACTGTAATACCGATATGCGCATGCACGCCTTTCTATTCTCATAGACTATCGCTTCGCGAGATGAAACGTTGCAAAACATGTCGTTTCATGACCTTGCGATTTTATTCTCATCGAGCCCAAAGAAGTTTCACTTCAAAAATAATAACCTAAAGTTACGAACCGTATTCATCGTCCTTTACACTAAAACATCAGTGATATTAGTGTAGAATTGATCTTTTTATTCCCGACAGCCTAACCTAATCTCGGTCTACTTCTGCTTCTCTTTACTCCTGGCTCTGCATCTAACATATCTCTAACGTAATAGTCTTCATCTCATAGGTGCCAATCCTATCATTATGTACATCCTCCTCAAATTAACTTACCCTGTTTTCCTACAATATGTAGTGTAAATTTGAATATAATATAAAGAAATGTAGATAACAAAAGTGCTCATTAAATTCAATAATAAAAATAATAATATCACGCACATTAAAGCCATCAGCCGATTTCTACATATGCGTATGTAGAAGCATTTATTTGTAAAGCATGGGTATTGGATAACATATTTCAATTAACATATCTTTTTTGTTTAAAAACTTCTTATCTATATTTCGACAGTGAGCTTGTCCTATATGGCATAATAGTTATTTACAGTCTTTGCAATTTTTATTAACCTGTACCGAACACGCTAAAGATAATCAGTTTCTTTCAAGTAAGTAATTTACTTATAAATACAAAAACCAGTATGTAAACAAAATGCGGAAATATTACAGGCACTATTCAATAATAATTATAATACACATGCAACGCAAATACTTGCCTGAAATAAGTAAAAGAAAATAAGTAGTTTTTGGGGAACGATTAGAATTAACCAATACTATGAAGTACTTACATATTTTGAAACAGTTTCTAGTTCGCGTGTATTACTGTAGATTCAAAATCTATTAGAAGTACGTACTAGAACATAAATCGGATTGTTGCACAACGTAAGAGATTGGTATGTAAATTTTTCAACCAAAATACATTCCCTTCACTAGCTTATACACATGTAAATATAAACTTGTAACAAACGAAGCAAAATATACATATGTACATTAGTATACGTTTGTTTTACAATAATCCATGATAATTCACATAATAATTCGAGTTATAAATTTTAGAATTTATTTTTCGTTTCAGAATTTGGACACATCAGATCCTTCCACAAGTCCGCGACCTAGAGGAAGAGGCCGGGCCAAATTCACAGCTTCTTCAGACACTTTAGAAGCAGAAACTGGTTTCGAAATTACTCCTAGGGGAGCGAATCGTCGCCAAGGAGCTCAAAGAGGAACGGATTTTCAAACACAACCCCGAAATTCTGAACGAAGGCCTTCGAGGCCTGTTCAGAAACCATTAGACACTAAGTCATACGAAGTCAAAGAGGTATTGGACGATACCCCACTAAAAAGTAGCAGGAAATCATCAGAAGCTCCAAGCTCTGTAGACCTGTCAACCTCAACAACAGAGACTTATGAAGTAGCAGAAATAAATAAATTACTCGGAGAAGGAGAAAATGTTGCTGTATCAAACGATGGAATTACTAAAGATTCTTCATCTTCTCAGGAAGAACCTGTATTTGCAAAAAATGAAATCGTATCATCTTCAGAGAATCCTGAAAGTTTCAGTTCTGGTTTTCCACAAAATATTAATGATCAATTGCCACCTCAAAGTCCTCCAGGTTCTGTAGTTCAACCTGCCAAGAGTGACAACCATCATGAAGAAGCAAATCAACAGGTGCCCCGCAGAAAAGTTACCAGAAAAAAGCAAAGAATTGAGCAAGGGGCAGCTGAAAGTAGAAACCCTTCAAGACACCGTGTAGCAGAAGAAAAACCTACCAATCTCCGTTCTAGAGCTTACCTTCCAGAACCAGAACCTTTAAGAAATATACAAGAGCCTATAACACCTGTGCCACCAGCAGAAGTACTAGACATTGCAAAAATTTCAACCGAATCTTACATTCAAACAGCATCAGAATCATTACCAGATTTACCAACAGCAGGAAGAAAAGAAAGAAGACTACCATTAGAGCATCAAGGAGAGACTCCTAGATCGAGAGGTAGCAACGCTTTTGAGCCACAAGAAAGAGTAAAAGATAGACGAACTTCTGGAAGTTCTCATGAAAGACGTCGGCCAAATGATGCTGCCCAAGCAACGAATGTAAGAAGCGAATCACGACGAATCGAACAACCTAAAACTCCAAACACAAGATCAAGAAATGGCAATAATAATAGTAATTATAATAAACCAGCCCGTGCAGAAGAAGCAGGATCTCCCCAAAGGCATAGAACAAGGACAAAGAATCCACAAGTACAGCAAGAAGTCTCTACAACTGCAAGAAGTCGAACAAGAGAAAGAGGGCGATCTAGAAGCGATCTTGATAGTAGTGCAACTATTAGTTCTGTCATTAGAGATTCTCCATCAAGAACTAGAACTGGAAGAAAAATAGCAGATCCACTACCAAGCGAATCCAGGAGAAGTACCAAGACAGTCAGCAGAGAAATTGCCCAAGGTGTTACGAGTAAACCTTCTCAGAATAACTCTGTCAGAAACGCAGAATCGCAACGTTCATCATCGGATACACAGAAAACTAATTTGAATGAACTAAATGGAAAAACATCTGATTCTAAAACTCCAAACGAGCCAAGAAAAGTAGAGAAAGATCTATTATCAGAAGTAAGCGAATCTTCACGAACTGTTGACAAATCTCGAAGTAGAAACTCTGTCAGAAACGCAGAATCCCAACGTTCATCAGCGGACACACAGAAAACTAATTTGAATGAACTAAATGGAAAAACAACTGATTCTAAAACTCCAAGCGAGCCAAGAAAAGTAGAAAAAAATCAATTATCAGAAGTAACTGAATCTCCACGAACTGTTGACAAATCTCGAAGTAGAAAAACCAAACGCAACAAAAAACAAAATTCTGACATTTCTTCTAACAACTCCGCAGGAGGAAGATCTCGGTCAAGAAATAGAACTCCAAAATTAGAAGTCCTTCCTTTATTCGAAAGCGAAAGCAAGCCAATACCTACAAAAGCATATCGTGCAGCCACAGCTAAACCAAATTTGAAAGCTGAAACTGAAGATGAGAGCAAAAGAAAAGAAGAAACAAAAAAAGTATCGGAATCTGCTACCACAGCAAGGTCTAGGGTGACAAGAAGGCAAATAACACAGGATTCTACCGAAGAAATCGCAAAATCATCAGCACAACCAAGTACAGCTGCGGAAAATGAAAATTCAGTCTCAAAAAAGTCCACCCAGCCAACCGTCAAGAAGAGCATTCAAGTTTCAGAAGTAACCCAGATAACGACTACAAAGAAAATTGGAAGAAGAAGGAAGAATTCCCGAAAGTCGTCAAAAACAGGAGAAAAATCAACTACTGAAAGATCTGTAGCGGCAGGGTCAAAGTCCAAACCTTCTGGAAAGAGAAAATCCGCAAAATCCGATTTGAGCAAATCCGATGAGGAATTAAATGAGTCCGACAATTATCCAGAACCTTTTAAATCACTTATAAAAGCCAAGAAGCAAGACGGAAAGGTACAAACATTTAAAGCCATTTTATTAGCTATGCTTTTAAATTATTTCAAAACAAATCAACACGCAAATTCAAATTTCAGATAAACGTTAACAAATACTTATTTGCAAGATATTTATGTAACTTTTTTTTAAATCTACACTTTCTTTCTCAGCTAACTCTATTTAATCTAGGTATTATTTTATTATGGCAAATTGCCAAAACATTATTGACTAACATTTAACTTTTTTGCATTTATAATCAAGTGAATTTCCAAAACTTTCGCAAATTAATCGTAAAATTAGCATACCCGATGCAAAAGCTTGATGTACTTGTAGACGTGAAAGAGCTATTCAAATTTGAAAATTTGCAGCAATAGAGAAAGGCACCTCGTCTTATTATATTTAACAAAGTTCAAAAGGTCAAACAGTTCCTATTAAGAAAAATGAAGACAAAATCTTAAGTTGAATTAATCGTCATGTAGATATAAACAATATCAAGTTTCTTTTCGAAAAGATTCAATGTCAGTTGTTATTTTTCTTTAGAGTTCGAAATCAAAGACAACTGAGCAAGCTAAGGTCACGGAGAAATTGCAGATCGTGACCCCTTATACGACTCCGGTTACAGCAAGCGGGACTCCATCCACTTCTTCTGTAGCCCCAATCGAACATGTCTATTTCAGAAGGGTATGTATGTCATTATTAAGGCAACTACATTGTATTAGTAGGTAATTTATTAGTTTTCGTCTATATTCCTGCTTTTCTATTGAAAATTATAAGTAATCGTATTTTGTCCATCCTTTTCTTCAGTAGGTAGCACAATAGTGAATTAAGAAATAAACGCATATCGTATTTATTGGCGTACATTTGTAAATAAAGCAGAAACATCTGGTAAATCTAGATATTAGATGTCATATTGCTAATATTTTGTAAACTGAACATGAGTTGTGCTTTTTGATACATACGTAAAGTTAAATTATGCTTTATATTTCCGCACAAAAATCACTTACCCAAACATCCAAAACACTAGTTCTATTTTGAAAATGTAATGTAAATACACTTGTTAAGCTTTTATGTCATTAGAAAATTCATTCCAAAGAAAACACTGTAAATTATACATCAAAAAAGTCGAACCATCTCAATATTTACCCTTAGACTCATACGATTAAACTTTAACTATTGAAAACTGACCGCAAGTTGACCTTTAACATTAAAAAACATTTGAGCCGAAGAAATAAGGCATAGTTTGTAATATTAGCAATTCTTCCGTGGTATATAGGATGAAGACAAGGAAAACGAATTGGAGTCGAACAAAAGTAGTCCTTCGAGACAACAAAAGCAACGTAATGAGATCCATGTAACTGAGAAATCCAGAAAGCAGCTGGAGGCTCCTGCAAAAAAATCTGTTATCGCCAGCAGTACTACCACATCTACACAATCCCCAAAATTCACCACAAAGTCAACCCATAAAAAGAAGGGTCGTTATCACGCCCGTTACAAATCTAACTCTAGTAGTACCACTGCTAATCCAAACGAAAACGAAATATCTTCCTCTACTTCTAAACAACGAAACTTTTCTCCTAAATCTACTGGAAGTTATAGCAGCAAGAAGATAGAAAGAAGCACATCGAAACCAAATTTTGTTCGAAGCAGTCCGAAAACTTTTTCAAAGTTTAATAAAAATAACAAAGACTCCAAATCTTCGACAACTCAGGTAATAACAATGAAAACAAAAAGAGAACACACAGAACCTCGTAACACTTTCTTCAATTATATTGGTGCACAATTAGTTGATTAATTTGTTGTGGAATTCACTAGCTTATATGATGTAGTATTGTTTTATTAGTAGTCAAATTGTGTTCTCATTGTCAGACAAATTACTGTATTATTGTTATTTGAAGTATCAATAGACTGATTTTAGGCGAGCGTGTCTTCAAAACCAGCTTTTCACCGATTTAGTTCGAGATATCGCAACGATCCGTTAAAAAGAAGTAATAAATTTCTTGGTAGCACCCCAGGACCTAAATATATACCCACAGTACCAACAATCACTCCAATCGTGGTAAGTTCACCTAATATATGATAAAAACATTTAGTTTCATCATACGTAGTGTCGTACATGTTTTTACACAACACAAAGATGTGATTATGGATATACACCTTGACAGACGTGACAGACATCGACTATATAATATTGTAATTATAATAATTGTTTATAAAGTGTACAGTGTACAATATCAAGATACAGATGCAGACGTCGACTTGCTTTTTGCGGAGCAACTATTATACCTGTGGCAAACTGATGAGGATTAAGGCCACTTTCACACAGTGCGGTAACGACACGATTTACTGCATGTCGATTTAATAGAATTACTGTTTTTCGCTCCATTAGATACATACAAGTAAACCAGACAACACTGCAAGGATAGGTAGGCTCTCGCATTTCAACTTGGAACTTTGTAGAAACAAAATTTAGTCACATAATGTGAAAGCGGCATTCCGATACGATACGACAAATCGCGTGCAGTAAATCGTGTCGTTATAGCATTGTGTGAAAGTGGCCTAATAAGTTGGAAATTACGATAAACATAAACCTTTGAAATCCAATAATTACCAATAAATATCACTTTAATACTGTTCGTTTCAAGAAGTTAGAGATATGCCCTTTCCCTTTATTAGGATGCGCCGTAGCATAATTCCAAATTTAATCATATTTGTCTGCGGAGCTCATTTCTCCACCGATCATCGAGCGAGAGCTAGTCAAAAGTGTACAGTACCATTTGAAAAATTNTATATTCACATTATAATCACTTCATTTAGTAATCGTTCACTTCGTAAATAGGTAATTTTTGTTAAAGAGAAGGTTTATTTCTAGGAGGTGCAGAAACATGGAAACGAAGAAGTCCGTATAATAACATTCGACGATCCTGTAAATAACATTGTACCTTCTGATAGCCTTATCAGTGAAGATTACCTGCGATCTGTTAACAAAACAATCTCTAATCTAGTGGTATAATTAGAAATTTTTTTTTGAAAGCAAAACCAACCCCGTTTCAATTCTGTTTTGTCTTTTTAGGATTCAGAGCATGACGAGTCTCGACCTTCGACAACGAACAAACCTATACCGGTCTCAATTTTTGAAAGTATAATAAATTCAATTACAGCCATATCGTCGACACCAAAAACGCCATCGTCACAGACCGTTTCGACCGACAGATCAACAACTAGTTCAGCTATCTTTAGAATAGCCAGCAAAAAGACAAAGACTGATAAGACTGTGACCTCAGACGTACCCTTGCTTTCGTCAGAAAATCTTGTAAAGAGTTTTACAGCCACAACTTCAGCTAGCACAACCGAAAAACCGACGACAATTATTGAAAAAATATTGAGTTCATTGTCGGCTATAAAAGCCAACAATACAAACAAGGAAAGTACCACTGTAGATCCGTATGAAAACGACACAATATTTAACACTATAAACACCACTCCAAAACTTCAACCCACCACTAGTAAAGTGAATGTAAAGTCTACTAGATCTTTAGGCACTAGCACAATTTCACCAAGGTTTAGTGTAGCACATGCCAGTTCCTCTATAGATCCTGTAAATAGTATATCGGACGACAACGCCTCTCTTGATGAATTGTTAGGGAAAAGAACAGTTACCAGGCTTTTCTCTCTTTTGAATTCCATCTCTTACACTTCACCCACATCACCACCAAGTGGCTCCGATAATAATAATGACAAATCGGGAGCATCTCCCCAACTAAACTTTTTAAGTAGTACAACCTCTCTTCCTTTAGTTAGTCGACCTTACAGTAAAATTACAATGTCAGGTATTACAAGTACTGACTCCCTAAATCTATCTCCTGCACCAACAACCGACAGTTCTATTTCTCCATCTACTGTTGATGGTCTTCGTCTCACAATTCCTTTTGTATCGAGTACATATAATACCGAATCAAGTACTGCTTTGACTAGTGGTAGTACTGCCGCACCTCCTGAACGAATTGTTAGTAGTACCACATCGTTACCATTAACAAATTTGGACGAATTCTTAAGATCGATTGGTGCAACATCTTCTGTCGAACTACCAGCTGATGTTAGTAATAACATCGTTTCCGGTGGTACCACGTCTTCAATTTTCCCATTTACGTCTCGGTTTATACCTGCTCAACCTTCTCCCAGCGCTTCTACAGCTACCACCACCGTACCGAGTACACTGCCTACAGAGTCTACCATGACAACAAGCCCACCAACAACGTCAACTGTCTTTGCACCAACTCAATCTTCTCCCAGTGGGTTTACTGCTACAACGAGAGGATTTACTGATTCAGTTCCCACATTATCGAATAGACTTCAGGATATTATTTCTAGAATTACACAACTTATAAACACCCCAACCACCAACGCCCCCAATAAGGCGAAAACGTTCGCTTCTTTCGGATTTCCGTCTTACCCAGCATCTGTTTCACCTTTGACTTCAACTACGACTTCTGCTACCACAACCGGTTCCAATACTATAACTACTCAAGAATCTTCAAGTGTACAAAGTACTATTTCGGATGAGGGTACTACTGTTACGCCATCGGCCTCTTCCGTTGTGTCAACTACTACCTTTGCACCATTTACATCTTCTGTTGCTACTACTACTACTACTGCGGCACCTGCAATATCAACTACCGAATTTCCTACTACTACAAGTTCCAGTTTATCGCCTTTAAGTATATCTTCGATATTTAAGTTGTTGGCTACAATGCCTCCTACAACTCCCAGTCGTACAACACAAACGACTACAACTCCTTTTCCTAGTACGTCTTCCAGTTTGGCAACATTGAGTACCCCGGCTATATTCAGATCGTTAGAAACAACACCGCCTACGGCGATTAAACCTACCACCACGCGTGTAACAACTACAGCGATCCCTAAAACTACCTACAGCCCTGGATTTTTAGACTTCTTGAGTAATCTATTTAATCCAGCGACTCCTACGGTATCTCCCACTTCGAAAGGATTCTCGCTGCCTAATACTGTACCGTCCACACCCGCTACAACTACGGGAAATCCTTTGAGTTTCTTCAATTCTTTGTTTAATTATCCTGCTTCGCCGACATCACGTATAACTACCACTCCAACTCCTAAAACAACCACTTTTCAAAGCAGTACCACCGCATCAACTCCATCCACCAAAGTGACAGTGCCAGAACATACTAAGTTCGAAGTGAGTCCAGGTAGCGTCAGTGTATTTTCGGCCAACGATGTTTCAAGCACTTACACCCCTGAAGAATTTGATTCCGCTGTTTCTATATTTAGTAGAAATCTCTTCCCTTATCTAACTACCAACTCTCAAACTAGTACAACTCCTAGTTCCATTAGTTCTTCTACTGAAAGAGACGGTATTTTGACGACCAGTTTACCTGACGTAACCTCGCAGTTATCTGCGGAATCGAGTACTATAGATTCACCTTCAGTTACTACTGGAGTGACTGAATTTCCTGAGTCTACTTTTGTTTTACCATCAACTACTTTTACAAACGAGTTTAGTACAGATGCAGCATCTACTGTAGGCCTTTCTACTGAGGTATCTTCAACAATCGGAACGGAATTTAACGTATTTTCAACCACCTCTAACACTAATTCTTCTACTGACAATATTGACACGACTGAAGAATCTAATACTATGACTGATATGAATAACGGTACTATGCCACCTAGATCGAATTTAGATTTCTTCATCTTTGCTGTATTAAACAATAACACTATCTTACGTAAACGGCCTAGCATATATCCAACAAGGGACACACCGTTTATAATAAGGGCAATACTGCCCAATAACACACTCGTTCAGAAATTCCCCAATGGGAGTTTGGTTCCCGAAGAACCAGTTATACAGGTGAATGGATTTGATACGCGTGAAATCCCCCCGCCCCCGCCAGAAATAACCAGTAATCAGGTAACCTCTGACCAGGACCCCCGGCAGGATAATATGACTGATCCCATGGTATTCACTGTAAATAACTACAAGGTGGTGGTTTATCTTGTTTGTTTTTTGTTTTTTAAACTTGCTGACTCAACTAATTCTGCACAAAATTGCACAGGCATTGGTATTTATAAAAAACAAATATATGCTTTCAGCATTTGTTTCTATTTTGAACAAGTAAAACAAAGAAATGTATATTTAAAATTATTTTAAGTAGTAAAGCTATAGTTTGTTCGTAAAAGTTTGAATTTCCATTGTAAATAGTGCATGGAAGCTTATACATAATTTGTTTATTTTTTGCTGTTAATTGGTATTTTTTGGAAATGGTTTTGGGAATGTGTTTCTTTCAAATGGTTTAAAAAAACTACGGTGTTTTGCTAACTTTTCCTTTGCATTCATTCCTCTGCTCCTCTAACAATGATAAATATTACATTTAATGAATCATTTATCGAAAGCAATTCTACAAAAAAATGATAATTCATAGACGCGTATATTTTAGGTGGAGGCGCCTGGTACCAATACGACAACCGTTACCGCAAGCGCTAACTTGGAAGAAACTACCACGCTACCACCCTTGAGTAATATCTTAGGTGGTAAGACTGTAAAAGAATTTAACAATATTCTTAACAAGACGCCGTCAGAAAACGAAGTTTTTAAATACCAAACGTTAGAAGTGGACCCGAAGGTGAGTAATAAATTCATGGAGAAATGTTTATTGCTTTTATGGTATTAAAATAAAAAACATCCTACTCCTCAGACCAATCGTGTTATCACAAAAGCTGTTAAAGTATCTAAACATGTTGTACACCGTTGGAAACCGGTAACTAAGAAATCAAAAGCAAAGGCAAGACTTTAAAAATATACTGATAACTGATAACAATTAACTAATCAGTTGTTCTCTGTATATACACTCGGTCTTCTTCTATTCACAACTAATTTTTTAATATATTTCATAAATTAATAACATATTTACTTATCCACAAAGGGCGGTGAATGCTGTGGAAAACTTAATATTAGATAATTTTACTATTTGGCGTTTCATCTGTATTATTGCAATTTCCCCTAAACTTTTTCGTCAACGCAGTAAAAAAATAAATAATTTTTCTGGGATTAATGCTAATATTCTTTTCAAAATTGATAAACGTACTTGCTCACGAACATCGTTGTGTGTCAATTTTTAGACGCAGGGCAGTACAACTGTGGTGTTCCCCATAAGCAGTAGGTTCTTTACTACAACCCCATTAAGTGCCACAAGCCCTCAACGGAAAATATCAACCACCACAACAAGATCAACGACAACTCCTAGAAGTGTAACTACTAGAAGTCCGTCTACCACCACTACAATGGCACCAGCAACTATCACAACTACTACACCTACAACTCCAATTCCAACAACTACTACAACTAGAACAACTACAACCAGACCTCCAACAACAAGAACCACAACGACCACCACCACCACGACAACAACTCCTAGGCCAACACCTACAAAGCGTAGGGTCGTTACAACCACTACACCTGCTTACAGACCTCCCAGTTTCCTTAGCACGTTGTTCTCCACCCTTCAAACGTTCCAAACGCAAACTGTAAGGCCGCCTACCACTCCACACTTTATTACCACCACTGCCAAACCTCAAGAAACAACCCCTATGTTTAAAGCTGGTTCAAAATCAAGCACTTACAACAGCATCGAAGCTGTGGCGTCCCCTAAGGTGACTGCTGCCTTTGAGAAGAACACAACACCATCACCATCAGGAATCTTTGACGACATATTCAGAACCATAATCACAGCAAAACCTCCTCCAGAATATTCCAGTAGGACAGTTCCCGATTCAGTTGCTACAAGTACGAAACGCAGCATTTCAACGACAACGTTAGCGTCTCCGCATTCCAGTGAAGCTAACGAATTGGAACTTTTAAATAGCTTGTTTAGACGCATAATACCTTCCGGGAGACCCGTACAACAAGTCACAAACGATATCAGCTCGATCAATACGAGTCCCAAACCTGTACCAGCGACTGAATCGTTAGCTAACATTATCAGAAACGCCGTTATTGCTAACGAAATATCACCTTCAGAAAGAGTTACAAAACCTGTATTTACAACCCAATCCACCGAAAGATATATCCAAAAATCATTACCCACTGTATCAGCAATTCCTCTGAATNTATTATTGCGATTTCCCCTAAACTTTTTCGTCAACGCAGTAAAAAAATAAATAATTTTTCTGGGATTAATGCTAATATTCTTTTCAAAATTGATAAACGTACTTGCTCACGAACATCGTTGTGTGTCAATTTTTAGACGCAGGGCAGTACAACTGTGGTGTTCCCCATAAGCAGTAGGTTCTTTACTACAACCCCATTAAGTGTCACAAGCCCTCAACGGAAAATATCAACCACCACAACAAGATCAACGACAACTCCTAGAAGTGTAACTACTAGAAGTCCGTCTACCACCACTACAATGGCACCAGCAACTATCACAACTACTACACCTACAACTCCAATTCCAACAACTACTACAACTAGAACAACTACAACCAGACCTCCAACAACCAGAACCACAACGACCACCACCACCACGACAACAACTCCTAGGCCAACACCTACAAAGCGTAGGGTCGTTACAACCACTACACCTGCTTACAGACCTCCCAGTTTCCTTAGCACGTTGTTCTCCACCCTTCAAACGTTCCAAACGCAAACTGTAAGGCCGCCTACCACTCCACACTTTATTACCACCACTGCCAAACCTCAAGAAACAACCCCTATTTTTAAAGCTGGTTCAAAATCAAGCACTTACAACAGCATCGAAGCTGTGGCGTCCCCTAAGGTGACTGCTGCCTTTGAGAAGAACACAACACCATCACCATCAGGAATCTTTGACGACATATTCAGAACCATAATCACAGCAAAACCTCCTCCAGAATATTCCAGTAGGACAGTTCCCGATTCAGTTGCTACAAGTACGAAACGCAGCATTTCAACGACAACGTTAGCGTCTCCGCATTCCAGTGAAGCTAACGAATTGGAACTTTTAAATAGCTTGTTTAGACGCATAATACCTTCCGGGAGACCTGTACAACAAGCCACAAACGATATCAGCTCGATCAATACGAGTCCCAAATCTGTACCAGCGACTGAATCGTTAGCTAACATTATCAGAAACGCTGTTATTGCTAACGAAATATCGCCTTCAGAAAGAGTTACAAAACCTGTATTTACAACCCAATCCACCGAAAGATATATCCAAAAATCATTACCCACTGTATCAGCAATTCCTCTGAATTTAGAAGATGACATCTTCAAGACTGTTATAAGGGCAAAACCTATTCCACCAAAAGAACCAGAGATTCCTAAATTTACTTTGCTTACAACAACACCAAAACTACCGTCCACGATATCTACAGTAGATCATGATATTCTCCGAAGTCTTGCAACAGTGTCCCCTGTCTTCCAACAACGCACAAGTAGCACATCTGCTGTACCTCCCCGTTATCAGTCTTCGACATCTATTCCAGATGATTCCAAACCACCTCCAAAACTCACTCCGGCACAATTGAATCCTCAAGCTATTAATCCACAAGTCTTAACCTTGTTGGAACAACTACTTTTTGGTAGGGGATTACAGGGAGTTGCTCTACCTGGATCGGTGGTGACTTCTACCACGACCACAC
Organism: Agrilus planipennis; assembly: GCF_000699045.2. Classification (NCBI taxonomy): domain Eukaryota; kingdom Metazoa; phylum Arthropoda; class Insecta; order Coleoptera; family Buprestidae; genus Agrilus; species Agrilus planipennis. Next base: position 340,173 of record NW_020438917.1, on the reverse strand, counting down.
CAACGACTACAACAACACCAAGGACTACAACAACAACCCCAACAACCACCACTACCACTCCAACAACTACTACAACTAGAACCACTACTACCACCACAAAAACAACAACTACAACTACCACTACTACTCCAAGGCCCACATTTAGACCATCATCTTTTGATGTGGACGGTGTAAACTACGAAGAATTAAAGAAAAAGAATCTCACGGAAGAACAAAGAAGAGATTTACTAACACTGGAAGCGTTGGAACGAGAACAGAAAGCCATTATGAAGCAACTTTCATTCTTGGCCAATTTGGCAGGTTTGGTACGTTATCTCAACCTATATTATTTTAAAAGCACTTAAAATATTAAAATTGAGTTTATTTACTTCAGCAAGGTGGCATAAAAGGAGTTAAGCTTCCCGGACAGCAGATCGAAAAGGTAAAAATTAATATTGGTCACAATCAGAAAACAAACTAAAATTATAATTGTTGTAGGGTCTGACAGGTTCTAAAGTGATTGATGAAAAACCAAAACTATCTTCCACTGCGAGCCCTCAGAATTTGTTGGATTCGATACCATCAAGTAGCTTCAAAGAACAAAAGAAGGTATCGGCAGACGGACCTAATGGAATTGGTATAGCGGATCTTTTGAAGCAAATCAACGCCGTCAACATGGAAAAAATTACAACGGCATTACCAAGAACCACATACGGAAGATCTGAAGATGCCTTGTTAGCATCCCTTCTTAAAGAAAATGGAATTGGACCCACAACTCCCAAATCCCTAGCAGACCGAATTAGATTAGCGGTAATAATCGAACCTACTTTCCTGTGGTGTTCTACAACTAAGTTTATTTGTCTTGTATTTTAGGGAATTTTCGACAGAGAAGTTCCCACTACCACAACACCTAGACCACCTCCGCCTTCAACAACCAGAAGGCAGAGGGTCATTCCACCGTCTGCTGCACCCCCGAGTCGAGGTCCCCTGATGCAGGGATTAAGTTGGATCTTGAATGCATTCTCGCCCGAAAGGACCGCAGTTCCTCCCGCGAGACCTGCCAAATCAGTACATCCTGCAGCAACAAAACAATCCGCTGTCGTCACCAAATCAACTGTTTCTTCGCAAACGACTAGATCGGTGCGAAGCACCACTGAACAACCGCTGTCTGATCTGGAAAAATCACTAAACTCTTTAACAGCAGAGCAATTGGACAATGTCATCGGTCAACTCGAAAAGATCCAGAAAAGCGGTAAAGGTGGCCCTGAACTTGACCTCACCTTACTCAAGTTACAACAAAAGAAAATCCGCGTTAAAGAAAATGACAATTTGAATGAACCAACGAAAGTTGAAATTATCACTCCGGCGATTAGCAGACCTGCGAGGTACACGACAGCGAGACCTGTTAGCGTCAGTAATTTTATTTCGAACGCCGGAAGTGATTATGAAGACACTCCGGTTCCACCGGTCAGCTTGGATCCAGTGCCTGGACTGGGACAAGAACAGCCTCCGGTCAGAGGTCAATTAGTTAATGCAGCCATTAATGTTACCAAAGCCATTTCCAATTTTCTGGGATCTGCGCTACAGGTACCCCTTTAATTATAATTAAATTTTATAATCGCATCTCAATTTAATTTACTTTAAACATACAAGACACTACACTATTCAATACCAAATCTTAATTGTGTTCTTTTGTTTCTTAAACTGAGGTATTTTTTTGTTCCTGTTTCTAAAATATCATTCTAAGAAGGCGTAGAATGCTTTCTGTTGACAATAAGAGAACAAATGTTTATTTTTACTTTTTATAGGATGCTGCAAAAACTCTAAGATCAGGTTCGACCAAAAAACCAAGTACATCGAGGAGTTAATTTTAAAATCGGTAAACGAGTTCAATTTTTAATCTCACGCTACTTGCTTTCCGCGAATTGCCATCAGGTGGCTTGTTGCCTGTACTTAATTCAGATCCACTTATTTTTCACACTAACTAATTAATTAATCATTACTTCGGTCGCATAAAATAACAAAAAGGTCTTACTTAAGATATTTAAACCTTCAAATAAACAGGCATTAATTAAATCGCCTGTATTTTTCAAGGAAAACTATGTTTACAAAATGACAGGATCCTTAGAATTAGAAAAACTATTACAAGTACACAAAAAAACTACTGGAGACTGCAATTCTAGTTAAACAATCGATGTATGTAATATAAGGCAAAGATGTTTTATATACAGGGTATTCTAAGATTTAGTCCTGTTCGGGAATATCGGGGGCTTGTGGTTTTCTTTTGCTACAGCCGTTTAGCTCGTAATAATAGATATTATTTATTTCAAAAATACAATACAATTATCATAATCAGATTTTGGCTGAGATCTTTCACGCTAAAGAATTATTTTGACATCAGTCTTTTTTTCAATTAAAACGGGTGACAAAGACAAATAACGAAGCGTACAGAAGAATTATTTGTTGCTGAACTGAAGAAACTATAACATAAAGATAGAAAAACTATATCTCAATCACTTCAAAAAGAAAAATATGAATCGTACTTAATCTTTGCAGCTGGCGATACAGTGCAAACACCACTATTACTCTAGAAAAATTTTAAATTTGAAATAACAAATCAAAAAATTATTTGCATTTTGTATTTAGATACTATTTTGCATATCTCTGATTATAATACATTGCATGGCTACGTATTCACAGAAAACTGATTAAACATCTACAATACTGAAGAATACCGATCGTTATTGAACTTCTATTAATAGAAAAGTTGATCTCTAAATCGTATGAATCATTGCGGTTAAATCAATATACAATATATTACAGAATTCCCTTCTACTTTTTTGCTTCTCTCAAGAAAAAAGGCAATTGTCTCATGTATTTGATCCATGGATTACGTATGATAAGAAAAAAAATCAGAAAGTATTGAGTACCTACTGATGCAATAAGCATTTGTTACTGACGTAAACTAAGCTAAAAAGTACGTCACTGATTCACTTTTCGCATATGGTTTTCTTTCGTGTTTAGTTTTAAGAATTCTCTTGAGCAAACTTATCTATTTGCACTTAATTAACATTTTTAAACAAACAAAATAGATCATTCCATTTGAAATTACCATCACTTGTAGTAATTTTCAAAATAGCCTCAACCTTTTTTAGTCATTTATACGTTATACACTGACTTATTTTATATAAATCGATATTTCGGCAAAAACAGGAAACAATTAAAGTTTTATTTCTATTCTTTTGATTCTAAACAATAATTGGTTCGAGCGAAGATTTTCATAACAAAATGATTGGTAAAAAAGTATGCTTGTAAATCTAAATCTATTACAGTGGCCTTCACAAACACAAAAGCAGCCAGTAACAGAAATTTCGCGGTAAGTTTTTGAAAATTTGGACAGAAACACAGTAGATGTTTTAATGCTTGTGGATGGGCTGCTAAAGCTAGACAAGAACCCACGTTTACACTAAACAACACTTTACATTTACTTTAGGTGTGGGTAAACGATTTATTGTTAGATTAGAGCAAAATAAGTGCAAACGCGAAAATGCTGCTTAAAAAAAAAATAAAAAGCTTATGTATGTGCTTATGAAGGACTTTAAAATTCTTAAAATGCTTTCAGTCTAAGGAGAAACATAACATAAGAGCACCTACAGGAATCTCTTGTTAGGTTTTTCTTACGATTTATACCTTTTTGTAGAGTTTATTCTTTTAGCGCACAACTTTAACCTTTTGACTAATCACAATAAGTCTCTCAAAATTATATAAATGCTACAAAAGTCTGAAATAAAAAATTGTATCAAAATGGTAATCGTACAGGTATCTAGAAAATGCTTCTAAAGACACGATTTCTAACACCCAATTAGTTTGCCTTCACCTTAAAACAGAATAATAAGAAGTACCTATTAATAGTTTTGTCTATTCGTCCTTGACTTGAACAGACAACATTTTCAGTTCTGTGTATTGCATAAGAAATACTTGTTTTCACCTTAATATATTGGTCCTGCCCGTGTATGCGTTTATAATCGTAGAAGTATTAAAATTCTTCGACAATTTCGCTTAAAACAAAAAATGACCTTAATTTAAAATTAATTCATTAGAACTGATTTTACAAACGCTTTTACTAATAGTGTAAACAATTAATTATCACAACCGGACGGTAGTACATTTCGAAGAAACAAAAAAGCTAGCGAAAATAGCGAATTATTACTAGAGTATTGACTAAAAAGTAAAATAACCGAGTACAATTCTGTTCTATTTGCTTTTACAGAGGGTAACAAATTAAAAGAAACATAATTTTTGTGTTATACACGGAATAAAACTAATTTCTGAATTGATATTATTGAAAAGTAAAAGCTTTGCGAGCTTTGGCAGCAGGAACTAAATTCATATCAATTTTTTTATAGGTAAAACTTACACAAGAAAACTATTTCAATCTATTAGAAGTTAGTATAAATCACATAATGATAAAATTAATTTTGAGAAATCGGTCTGAATTATGATGTGCCAATACTCAATCCATTTTTTACGAAAGCTTTAGATTTCCTTATAATGTATGGCGCGAGCGTTTAGTTCTTGGGAACAGAAAATAAGGTGATTATTGATAACAAGTTTCAGCTATCACAATTAAACGTAAAAATAATTTAGTTAATCGTAAGTCAACCCAAATCGCTCTAATCTCAATATTTGTCCTATTTCTTTTTTTTGAACAGCCACATATTGCACCAGGATACACTTAAAGACAAATCTAATAACGAACTACGTAAATATTAAATCGGAAAATCCTACAGAAACTTTATTTAAAAAGAAAAACTATACTAAGCAATATGCAAAACTCTTTAGGCATTCTACATAACCTATTGTAAGCCAATATATGTCAATATTTTATTGTTTAATTAATAGAGTTAGCAATGAAAAATGACAGGCAGGTATTAGAAAAATTTCCACTACCTATAGTTCAGCTACATGTAGGCGTAAGGCGCTTTTGCAATGAGTGCTGCAATTAATAAACAAATAAATAAATTATAATTATTTAAGAATTTATACGAAGCCTGAGAGAATTGTTTTACGTTACAGGGCGCAGCCACGTCTTTCCAGACGCTCCTTCAATCCGGATCCAGACAAGTCGGAAAATACAGCAGCTCATATAGTAATTCGAACAGACCAGGATGAAGTTTGAATAATTATTGTGCTATATTTAAACGAGCGAGAGTTAGTTCTTAGCGCGAGTGTCTTAAAAAAATTTGCATATCAACTCGATTCATTGTCCACTCCGTTTGCTCTGCACTCAACAACGAAGAGTAAAATTTTAAAATTTTTTAAACGTTTTCGAAAATTACAAGACTGACAACTAACTTTGTCAGTCACGGATCCAAAAGCAATCATTTTTATGGGAAAAATTGACTGATTATGTGTAAATCATATACGGAGTCACTTAAATGTAAACATATACAAATGAAGCTCTCTTTATCACCTGAAAGTGAAGTGAAGTAAAACCGAGTAATGCTTGGATCACACGTGTTTGTCTCTGTTCTTTAGCTGTTTAATATTTCTATCGTTTCTTGTTTTGGTTCATTTCATGGTATCGCTGTTATTTAACTATATATGTAGAATGGTATTCATTGACCTTCTTCACGATGTATTGACTGGTTTACATTTACAGTACAATGCATCGAATGGAAAAGGTTGATAAGCCGATTAGAAACTTCTTCAAATATTGTTATTATTATACTTGGTTGTTTTAAGAATTATTTAATATTTTTGTACATAGATTTTATTATTAGGCAATTGTAAAAACGAGCTTGTTGATGATTGTGTATAATAAAGTTTTAAACTATTATATCAGTGTTTAGTTTTCCAATTGTTCGACCATTGAAATGTGTGTATAATCCGAGCAAAAGCTTTTAAGTCGTCTAAAATAATATGCAACTTAATATTGCTATTGACTTGTTCTAACATTGGCTTCTTCAGGGAGACTACTCTCTGCAACCAATGCTTGGTGAAACGTATTTTACAAAAAAATTCTTTTAAGTTGCGTTACTTGTTCGATATTATGGATTTTCACCAAGTAATAGTCGAAATTATTAAACAGATGCATATACTTATTTGAGAAAAAACTTGAAAAAATGAGATTAACAAATAATTTATTAATTTTATTAGATAACATCTTTCTTATTTAATAACGATTACGGAATTTTCTTATTTCTTATTTTCCAATCTTAAAATAAAAATAACTCTTTTTAAATAACAAAACTGCACTTGTTTACGAAATTTTGTTGATTACTTATTTTGATAGTATTAAGAAATATGTTTGTCACCGATATGGCACAGATAACTCTATATGTATGTATCAAAGTAAGGAATACTTTCTATTTAATTTTACATAAACCGAAAACATCATCAGTGATTTTTTATAGCATATTACACAATATCGATTTTCCATAGTCGTTTCAACGCACAACTAACTTTCATGTGATATTCTATTGGTTTAAACTTTTATGCCGGATAATAAATATTGTGAGCGTGATTTTAATTTTTTGTCATTAGTTGCATTTAACTGCTTTTTCTACTCGTGTATATACGCATGCAGCGCGATATTTCTCAAACTTCGGACGTCATCAAACAAAAACTTAGTGAAAGTCCATTTTCAATGGATTAGAAGACTGATTGTGAAACTAATTAATTAGTTTAATTGCAATAAACAAATGAATGAATGAATGAATGAATGAATGAATGATTGGATAAATGGGTGTAACTTCGTCAATCCCACTATTGTCGTATACCATTTATAGGTATTATTATAATTATTTTTTTAACTAATTGAAATACTTTGTTTTCTAATCATATAAAATTGGCATTTGTCATAACGATCTTGAAGTGAAAAGAGATCATTTTGTAGTTGTACATGCTGCAGAGAGACCCAGTAAAATCGAAGGTATGTATTAGACTTAGCAATATGATTTAGTTTAGACTATTTTTTTTTATGATAACTGGAATAAAATTCTACACTTATATACGAATGAATTAACATAAAAATGTTAGAATCGGAACAATAAAAAAGTGTACGATAAATATTAATATTTTAGGTAAATTATTAACCTTGTCATTAGTTCCCATTTACATAATTTAATGATCACAATTAGTCGTGAATGCAATTATCATCGATTGCATCCACTAAATAAATCCTATAACTATCTATTAATTGTGTTTCTTTTGTAACAGCAATTTTTAAAAAATAAGTAACATAAACAAAATGTTGAAATCCATAATATGTTTTCCATTCACTGTTCAAGGTTTATCGCAGACAAAATCTACATGGTGGAAGACCTTATTTATACCTCCCAGAGAGTTAAACGAATGATTTTGTTTTTGATCTAGTTGAAGTCGTGGTTTTTGATCAATCATGCAACATAAAGAAACAGGTTTTATTATTTGTAATTTAGAAATAGTCCGGAAATGTCTAACTTAAACAATGAGGAAATGATATTTACCTTCATAGTAACAATTAACGCGCATTCAAAAATCGTACATCTAATTAACATAATCACGACTCTCGAAGTTTTAAAACGTAATATAAGTAGGCTTTAGACTTTGCCACAGCTTTTAATAAAATCCTACGTTTTCAGACTGGAAACATTCTTGAAATAAAGTTGCACTAAATTGTATGCAATCAAGTCTCTCTAAGGCGAGAGAATCATTTACCTGTACGGCTAGAAAGAACTTTGATTTTGAGAAATAAGGGAACCTATAAAATGATTTGTAAACTTTTACATTTAGATAACATGTGGTCGTTTTAGGTTTGTTTTTTTATGTTGTATAAAAACCGACTCTTCGATACATTGCCCGTACGTTCCTACGAATTTCACTGAAAAAGTAATATCGGAAAAATTCTCTGATTTTCCACCCTTAAAGATTTTCCACACTTAGAGGTGGAATATTTTCTTCAAATTTAAATGAGACCGCCAATTTACTATAAATGTAACCACATTTGTTCGCAGTAGGTATAAATGGTAAACATTTAATACTGCTTATAACTCAAGAATCATGATTCTAACGAAAAGTTTAAGAAATACGACTTTTATAGAATTTTGTTACCTTTTCCAATCACACATTTTCAATTTGTGAATCTTTGTTTTTCTTTTGCAACCCCTTCGCAAAATCCGCGTTCTTAATGCGCCCTTACCTTAGAATATGATATCAAAAGCTCATTCAAATCGATCCAATAGTTTCGGCTGTGCGTTTACCATCAGTTAATCAGCCAGTCACGGGCAGTTCCTTCATATACAAAGGTTAAATATAGCTGATATGCGGTCCTGATTCAGGTCTAAAGGGCATCGTCGATTGGAGTTGCTGTCTAACGTTTCACGAGTGAGTAACAAGCTTCTCTAGAAGTCCTTCCAACTCCGATGCTGGATGTGGCATATCAGTTCATACCTTTATCATTAAACACATTTTAAGCATTTTTCAGTTCATATAATCCAGTGTTTACTATTACTAATCAATTTATTCTTTAATACATTTTCAACAGAACTTTTGTCATGTTTAATTTTTGTTAAGTGTTTCTTATTAATTACCTTCCTGAGTATATTCGATTTTCGGTTAGTATTGTCCTTTTTGAAATCCCATGCGTTCTGCCACTGTGTCAATAACGATTTAATTTTAAAACACATGCATACAGGTACAGCAAGAGTTAAGACGGTGTTTGTTACTGCTTAACTTTGCCTGACCATCAACAACAAACACATTATCTTTCACTTGTTCTTGGCTCTGTTGGCTGCAAGGCTAAAGTAGGCCGCTAGTGTAGAAAGAAGAATTACCACATTGAGTTGAAAGCCACTATGAAGTTCGGATCGGCAGACGCGTTTTGAGCAGGACTGACTTAAGTTACAATCAGGCGGTTTCCTTTGCTGATCTTTTTTTTTTTTGGTTTTTATCTTTTTCTCGTTGCCATATGCGCGAAAAATTAAATACGTAGGATTTTTGAACAGTGCATTGTCAGATGGTTATTTCGTGAACGCGATTTTTGTGTTTGCTGCCTGACGTTTCGAAAGCTATATCGTCCATCTTCATCATGGTACTATCGACGAGAAATAGGGAGTCTGATGACACGGTAAGGCGTTTAAAATTTGGTGTTTGGTTTTTTTTGTTTAAAATTTTGCTTCTCTATATGGCGATGAGCTAATGATTCTACTGTTTTTGTGCGATTATGTACATCTATCTATAAATGTGGAAATCGCTGGAAGGCATGTTTATACATACAAATACGCTCTCAACATACACACCCACGTATGTAAATTGTTTGTTTAAAGGAAACTACATAAACAGTTTTTAACGATTAAATAAAATAAAATTTGGAATTTATGAGCGTTTTTGTACGCAAAATTTCAAATATTTACTGGATTATATCGTCAGGTTATTTCACATTTTATTTTTGTTTTATAACTTGTAACACACAGTATTTTAAAAACTTTTTAAATTTGTTGTTCGATTATTATTTATTGATGGCACACACATAAGCTCCCGTATGCAAAGTAAGCAGCTTATCAATGGTATGAACCCCGACCTTGCATTTAATGATAACATGACCTGTAACCGTAGTGAACACATTTTTTCTAAAAACCTCTGACTTTTGTTATTTTTACAATTAATTATTATTTAAACTATATACATCGAGCTTTCATAATGTGTTATATACTTAACAAAATGGATAAAAAGATATCTCAATTGTCTTCAAGACTAAACTAATTAAGAACTAATTTGATTCGATATCCAATGAGAAATTCGTTAGATAAAATAACGACTTTACCGTTCATAAATTCCACATTAAAATAAATGCGACTAATTAACGTATTTTTTTAATACTGTATCTTCATGATTTAGTGTTTTACTCTATTGTTGTTTACAAGTATGCCGCATATTATTACAAAGATGCAAATATGATTATGTTTTCAACAACAGCAACATAAATAATAAAAATTTATATTAGATGCTGCATTACCATATTATACATCTAATTAGTTTCAGTTTTACTCACTAGTGGAAAAATTATAAATTAAGATATCTAATCGTCTAGCATTTTAATGCGTACTTATCTAATGTTCCATTTCTTAAACTAGAAATGTTGAACCAAAAGAAATTTATTTTTCGGTTTCCATGATCCTTCTTAAATATTTCAAAGTTTAATGAGTGGAATTTGTTTCGTGTTTTGACAAAGGAATTTTACTACCCAGTATCCTATGCTCATTGAAAAAAGATGCGGAACGATCGGCCACAGGGATCACGCGTGATTAAAACGCGCGCTTAAAGATACGTAGGGATTCGAGTGGTGATGCATTGCAAACTTCTACTACCTAAGTTTATTATTTTCTTAATAATTTATTAAATATTAAAAAAGATTAGTCTCAAATATCATCCTGATAGCTTCTTGAAGTCATTTGCGTATATATAAGTAAAAGATCCGTTTAACATCTTCCTTCCAATGATTCAGTACGGTCCTGACCCTCGTGTTGTGTAACTTTGGGCAACAAAAAATGTAGAAACCATATTAATTGTTGCTGTAACGCAAGCCGAACAAGTTACGAAGAGATTGAGGAATTTCCAGAAACGACATTTGAACCATCAAGAAGTGAAAGTTAATAATTACCGTGCGCTCTGACGAAAAGAAAGAGGTAAAATGCTGACGCTATTAAAACTGACCCACTTAGAGAACGCTCCACCGGAATGGTAGCCATTGGTCAGTAATAACAGTAATAACCATCAAAGAAACGCGACCAATATCATATACGTATCTACATGTGTAGGTACGATTCACTTTTTTTAGATAAAAGTAATAATGGGTAAATTAATTGAAACAAATGATAAATGAGCGCAATTCATTGTTTACCGGAGCTTTGTTTAGTATTCGGGAATCCTTTATACGCAAGGAAGGAACAGGGTGAGGAAATTGGTCTGTCTATTTCTTGATTGTTTTTATTCCGATTTTTGAGAAAGTCTTAGCTTTAACTGGTCTAAAACCTTCTTATATTAGTCATAAGATCTATTAAATAAAAAGCGAATTTTGATTTGTACTTCTAAAGTTCATCTCGTGTAATATTATACTGCGTAGATTAGCATAATTCGACTAATTGGGAAGAAATTTAAACAAAACAAAGCTTCAAGTTCAGTTATGTGTTTTTTAAGATCCTATTCTAATAAGGAGTAAATTTCTTGACCGAGAGAGAATGTTGAGCTTTTGTTATCCGCGAAAATCAGGAAAAAATATCTACATTTGGTATTAGGGATAAAATAAAAAGTAGCATATAAACATCTGAATTTTTGATAAATTAAAGAACAGAAACATTGTCCCATATCATTTCGTTTAAATAATTATTGTGTCCACTAATAGTCAACATCATCATCATATGGTCGTCAGTCCTAAGATTGGTTGGGCACGCACCTTCACTCTTTCCTATCCTTAACTATTTGTGTCTAGGTCTACCTCTACTCCTGTTTCTGCTTCTAATATGCCTCGATTTAGCCTATCAACTTATCCCGACTATTTCTTATTGACTTTCATAGAATCCTCTATTCTCCTATTCTTTCTAATACCTCTTCATTTTTAGCCTTCTCTATCCACGGTATCCTCATCAGTCGCCTGTAACACTACGTTAAAAATTAATATTAATAGTATCTACAAGTTATTGTCATCTGAATTTTATTAATAAGTTCAGTCATGAACAGTCACATTTAGTATATGTATCACTCAACCCATAAAGTGTTATTGTGGGCTCCACCCTACCTTTTATTATATAAGAACTTTGCATTTACAAAAAAGTCAATTTCATTCAAAATATAACAAAAACAAGTCGTTTGGAAAGTCCACCTTATTAATGAATAATTTATGTTATACCATTTGAGCTGGACCTAATTATTATTGTACATACAACAATTGTACGTAGCCGTATGTGTGTACTGACAAAAAAATGCCAGATGGCTGAAAAAACGTTCACGTTTTAACATTAACAAAATCGATAAAAGTTTGTTATAACCAGATAGATGTTTATTGCATATGTGTATGATACTCGTGTTATGTTTGTCATATTATGACATAGGTATTGAATGTTGTACTATTGTACGTCATCACCAAGGTTACTCGGTTTTTCCAAATCTAAAGTGAGATCTTACTAATTCATAGCCTTTCAAATTCATAAAGTTGACGATCTTGAAAAAACTGTGGTTATAATAAACGCGTTGAACAGCACGATTGTTTACGTGTTTTTTTTTAAATTTTTATACTTTTAAAATATATTTAATTATAATTTTCACAAGTGTGGAAAGAAGTTTCCGATGTTTGTACATAAAAGAACTGTATCTGTATTCCCTGTCCGCTCAAATAAATCACCTCTTTCAATTCTGCCTAAGCATTTCTAAAATCAGTGCTGGTTTCAAAGGCGGCTAACTAACACTAAGGCAGATTGTAACGCAGTGTGTAGTTACATTTTGTTTAACTTGGTTTATACATATCCCCCCCCCCCATTCACATTTTAAGGAAACGTCAGCCTCCCCAATATCAAATCCAATATCTAATCATCAAGCTGAACGTTCAGTTGGGTATGGAGTATGAAGTTTTCATCATAAATAATCTTAAAAATGAATAGATAAGGCTTCTAGTTCTTGTATAATTCCCTTCACAGTAACAGAAAAAGCACATATTTAGATTACAAACTGTGTTGACTAATTTACAGTAGTTATTCTGCTACTTGAATGGATAATTATTGAGAAATTACATTATACGAAATAGATCAAGATCATCAAGCAAAGAAAAGAAAAGCTTCAAAATGTATTTGTCAGTTTATTAATAATTTGACAATGCGACCGAAAAGCTCTTAAATTTTATACAGTAGCTAAGTATATATGTTTGGGACTACAAAAAAATGTGGAACTTGCGTAAAAAAATAGAATGCAAAGACGTCATAAACATGTTAAATAAACCATTTATGTTGGATAAATAAAAACTTTTTTGCAGAATGTGCGGGTGGGGCAAATGTCTAGCTAGGAATTTTGGCTTAACTAGACCGTCACTTATATAAAGTTGCTAAAAAGAAGTCACATCGCGAATTGACATTATGTTTGACGCACATGTCTAGCACACATCTAGGAACGAATGATTCAGTAAAATGTTCTTGTAACATAATAGTGGAGGCAATAGCCGAAATGTGCTGTTCTATTGTATAAAGCAAGTGTGTGAATTCACTCAAGTCAAGGTGACGCAAAACTTAGAGAGGGACAGATAAACCACAAGAAAATGCGTGAATGCAAAAGACAGAAATCTATTTTGTGCTAGTCCATGTTACGAATTTATACGGATCAGTTCTTTTTATTTGTTGTTTAGTTGTTAGCTCATTTGTGATTAAACTTTTAAATAGTTGGAAACGGTAAATGGATTTCTATAGGTGAGTCAAAATTCCTTGGTCCTTCAACATTCTCAACTGCTTCTTTGTTCAATTTATTGCATGAAGAACGCACTTACCCTTTGCATTTTATTTTCCGAAATTTTCCCATCATTTAACATTTTCAATCGAAGCGAATTAATTTAGTTGATTCCTTCAGGAAAAAGCAAACCTGTTACTGCTTCCGCTCTAAAAAGGAGTCTATTTTCAATCGAATCAAATTAATTTAGATCATTTTTCCACATCGACCCAAATCCATAGTTGCTTCCTCCCTAAAAAGGATTCTACAATGCCCGCTTCGTTTATTTCTTTCCTTTAATACAGTAAGATGAACTAAATTATCTACCGTAATCTAGCCGTAAATCAAAAACATATTTTAAAGGCCATTAACTAAATAAAAAATGCAATTTTTGACTACTATGTCAAATCTTTTTATAGAATATTACGTTTATGTACAATTTGTAAAGGTGTCATCAGAATGTAATTAATGAATTTTGAGAAACTACTTACAGGTACTTACATATATCAAGTATTTATTCAGGTATCATCATATTTCTTTACCATCTACTGTTACAATTGTCATCAAAGAACTTAGGTCGTTAATTAAGTTTATTATATATGAAACATTACAACTTGAGCAAACCTTCTTAAACTTAATTAAGGACTTAAGTTCTTTAATGATAATTGTAACACTACATGGTAAGGAAATATGATGATACCTGGATAAATATTGAAAAAAAATTACAAAAATAATAAAAAAAGTAAGTGGCAACGTTTCAGTGATGTAATGATATATTTTTTTCCCGATTCGTGTAAAATAAATAGACCACGGCTAGCCCATTTTCAGTGGGAAAATTTTTAGTAACGGATTTAGACTGGCTGGTGTTACCGATGATGCCTGTGCAGTTCGTTTTTTGAATAAACAAACAAAAATGATGACGCATATACATATATTTGAAACACTTTCGCAGTATGACAGTCAATTTCCTCTAAAAGACGTTCGTACTGAGACCTTTTAAATAGTTCATGGTGAAATTTTTCGACGAGAAAATAAAAAAAGTCAAACGAATAGCGACACAACTTTCATCGCAGGTTTTATTAAAAACAAATCGCGAAATGAATTAATAAAATTTCTGAAACGGCAACAGAATAATTGTAGATCAAATAACGTTGAACAATAATTCAATTCTAATTTACTAATTTTTCTATTTTCGTTTTATTAATTTTCTTATTGTTTGTTACAGATGCCTCAAACAGTACCGTCCGCGGGTTTTACCCCACCGTGTGATTACAGCACGTTCGCCGAGAGTTTCGATCTGAGTCTTTTGCCGGGAGAAGAGGATAATCCTCCCTACTTGTCACCCTCAACCCCCCTATACACATACTCTCCCCCGCCCGCGACATGCGGAGGAAAACCAAAAATCTACACCACATTTTATTCAAGTACTTTAAACGACAACGCAGAAAACAACGACATCGATTTGGGACCCGATTTTCAGAAACTATTAACCCCCGACCCACCGAAAAAAGAACAAAATTATTTAACGCCACCCACGAGTGGCATCTATTTAGAGGTTCCAAATTCAAAAAGTTCTTATTCTTCGGGTTCGTTGTCTCCTTATCAAACCTTATTGTCTCCTAACGGTCAATATTCCGGATTCCCTTCGCCGTTATCTGACAATCAAACTTTGTATCCCAATTCTCCGGAAATATCTCTATATCCCCATTCGCCCACATTTTATCCCCAGTCTCCGGACAATTTTCAACAGCAGAAACTTATAAAAAAGGAGGTGTTCTATACAAATTCGCCCCCTTACATAAAAGAGGAATTACAAACCACCAACTCCTGTCTGGTTTCGCAACAAAATTTAAACGAACAAACCCCTCAAACACAAACGTCCCCGTCAGAGAAAGCTCTGTATAATTTTTTGGAAAATACTCCATTGGACAGGCAGATAAAACAAGAAAATTCCGTCGATTTTGGGACGATTCTACAAGATTTTCAGACTGGGGAATCCCTGTTTTGTCAATCGTACGAAAAAACTGAAGAACAACCTGAAAAACCTAAAGACCATCAACTTCTGAGGGAAGCGCTAAGAGATACGAGTTTTCAAAGGAGATATAACATAAGAACTTTTGATTTCCCCTTGCATGAGGGAGAAATTAAAATGGAAGAATCTGAACAAAGCGAAATTACATGCACGGAAGAGCAACTTCCACGGGAAAAAATTGATCCTGTTCTCACAATCGCCATCGAACACATGAAGAAGGACATCGATAACACATGCAAAACGTTGGGAATTCCTAAAGGTAAGACTTACAGTTTTTTAAAACTCCGAAATAAATGTCTAAATACAGAAATACAGTCCTTAAGGGTTGAATTTCGAAATACCCTTCCTTTGTACGAAATTTCGGCTAACTAGGCCCAAGAGTTTAGCCTGAACGTTGATGAGTCAGTGAGTCAGATCATGACATTTCTTTTGATTAGATAACACGTATTTATTTGTAATTGACCTTTATTCTAAAGTTATGTCACTATCCGATTTATTTTTTCTCAAAATAAGGATACAATGTGCAACAAGTCCTGCATTCTTTCAGAAATTTTATATTTTCGTTGTTGAATATTTTACGACGATAAATATTAATTTAAATTACGGAAAACATCACTTAACTTTTTAATGCATCTAGTACATAATTTAATTTTTGTAGATGGTTTTTGGTAATGTTTTTTTACCTAGTTAAATATAGTTATTCACGTTTTAAATGTTTTAAAGCGTGTTTTTATCACAATCAGGTAAATGTATTTAAACAAAGAACCATTAGCAGCAATATTTCTGCACTTCCGACTATTTGTTTCATAATAACCTTGCCTACCCAACGAAATAAATCTGTTCTTGGTTAACATTGCTATCGATAGTTTATTCAATAAAAAAACGCTAATGAAAAAATCGACTTATTAAGATTCCTACAATCGATTGTAATGTATTATTGTTGTAATTTTATTAGTATTGTATTCCCTCCGATAGATTTATTCATATTCGTCCTTGCGATAATTCCTTTACGTAATTCCAGCAACCAACGCGTTTAAACCGTAAATGTGTAGGTAGACGGTGCATTTTCAACTCACACGCTCCGACGTAAATTCCATGTTTTGCAAGTTATATTTATAGATTCTATTCCATTACAATTGCTAATCTGCCGGATTTTGAAAAATATCCTATTAAGATAACCGCAAAAATTTCGGAAAGCTTAATTTTAACAGCGGCACGCGTTAAATACTTAAAAGAATAACCGAAACATGGACTGAATTATAAAAAGAACTTTAGTGGAAGATGATGATATCTAAATTAAGTTGTTTATAATATAACAAATGTATGAGACCTAATTATAGTTTATGTTTTTTTTTTTACTAGATCCCTATCAATGGACTTCAGCCAATGTCTTTTCATGGTTAAAATATACCACAAACCAATTTGGTTTACCCTCTCCATCATCAGAACAATGGAACCTATCAGGCAATGAACTGATAACATTAACTGAAGAAGAATTCAGCAGCAGGATCTCGCAGGTAAATATCATTTAAGGATTATTTTTATTTATAAAAGAAAGTTCAAAATAGCGTGTAATTAATTCAGTGAATATAAAGACCACTAAAAATTAGCAATCACAGTTGAGAACTATGAGTAATTCAACGCAATTGCTAAATTATTAGAAAGGCAGCAGCCAGGGGGAAGGTCTAATGACGCCCAGCAAAGGTTGGTCATTTGTCTAATGATTACAAAGCTACTTATTAACGTGCTAATTAGTGAATGTTTAAAAAAACAAATAGAAATGAACAAGGTTGTTAAAAATCTACAAAAATTCGTTGCTTTTGAAACAAGAAAAATAAATTAAACGCAAAAATCGGGAATCTTGTTCACAAAAATATTTAATTAATCGTTTTAGTAAAAATTTTTGTGCATACCTTTGTCCCATTTAAGAACTAAGGTATGTATTTTTAATAAATGGCTATATAATTGTTTTCTACAACAACAACAAATGACTTTTCGAGTTGTTTCTTCAACGTTTTCTTCATTTTCCGCTAACATGAATTTGCAATTAAATTTTCATTAGAATCATACATTCTTGTACGTGTTATTAGTTAATTTATTAACTTTGTAAACTGCAAAGGAAACAGAACAGAAACAATAAAAGAGAAATTGCTGTTCGCCGAGCAATGTCTTGAATATTGTATTATTTTAAATACTAACGGTTTACATGTTCTACGTACGTAGGTAAAAACACCTCGCGAATAGCAAACCACATAAAACATGATCGGCTTATAAAATATTCGAATAAAGAAAGCGGGGGACCTGAGGAACAATCACAGTCTCTTTACCAAGTTTAAATATTTTAGTAAAAAGTAATTTACTTAATAATAAAGAAAGAAAAAAATTAGTTGATAAAATATAATCGTGAATCATCATCATCATAAGGTCGTCAGTACTAAGACTGGTTGGACACGCACCTCCACTCTTTCTTATCCTGAGCTTATCTTCGCATTTCCCTAAAACTAGAACAGCCCACATCCTTAACTATTTGCGAACAGTAATCTAATCTAGGTCTACCTCTACCCCTCCTAACTCCTGTTTCTGCCTCTAATATGTCTCTGACTAGACCTTCATGCCTAAGAAGGTGTCCTACCAACCTATCTCGCCTATTTTTTATTGACTTCCATAGAGTCCTCTGTTCTCCTATTCTTTGCAATACCTCTTCATTTCTAACCTTTTCTACCCACGATATCCTCATCATCCGCATATAACACCACATTTCGAACGCTTCTAACCTTTTCTTTTCCACCGCGCTCATCGTCCATGTTTCGCACCCGTACAATGCCGTGCTCCAAACATATACCTTTAACAACCTTTTTCGAATTTCTAAATTAACCATTCGCGAGCATAGAAGCTTTATATCCCTACTACTCCTTCCATCCTGACTTCTCTGACTTCCTAAGTATCTAAAATCAACCAATAAAAAAGATAAAAAACTCTCCAATTTAATAAATAACCATTCATTTTTTAAGAACAGTCAACATCTTTATAACGACGATAAATCAAATACAATATTATAAATTATTATGTTTCTTTTTGTTAAATTAAAACTGTACGTATTGCTAAGTAATCACATTACCCATAAAAGTACCCATCTGTATAGTTTCAACTTCTATTTAATCAATAAATTTACTGTTCTTTTAGCAGATAAATGGTACGATGTAGTATGTTATTATTTAGCAGAAGTAATCTAACGCAATTTTCTTAAATAATTACCTTCCTAATTGGAAGAAACTGGTTTTAGTGCCACTGTGACTGGCAGTTATAACAACTCGTGATGGTTCTGTATTGACCATCTTGAATAGCCAAGCCCATAAGTGAACCGTTAGCTTCACCTTGCATCACGAGGTACCATATTACAGACCGTCTTAGGAACGCAACTAATTGACCCCCATTTTCCGCATGCCTTCATGACCTTCCTTCGATTTTTAGGACGAATTTTAATCGAAAGTAAAATCTAAACGCTATTTTGTTTATTATTATTATTATTATTATTTATTGTTATGTGTTGCTTGTAGCACGGCCTTGTGTGGGTGCGAAACGTGGACGCCGATGGGCGCGGCGGAAAAACAAAAAAGTTACAAACTTTTGAAATGTTGTGTTAAAGTCAAACTAATTAGGTACTTCTGATAGAAAGTTAATTACCCGAAACATACAGAATTCCATACTCGGTATACGTTGAAATTATTCAAAGCATTCGAAGATCCAAAAATATGCGATCGATATCTAAACATTAATTTAGCATGTTCTAAACGCATTTTTGACGTCATTAGACACATTTTTAACTCAAATATCAAAGATCTCTTGTGGATATTATAATAACTTCATATATTTACATAACTAAACTAATGTAGATACAAAGCGAATTTAAACTTAACTAAAATAAAGTATGTGGGGACTAGATACAGATATTTTAATACAATTTAAAGAAGCAATTAATATAGTAGCTGGTTTTTCTTTCAACTTTTACCACACTTGCGTCCTTTTTCTTATGGTAAGTTATAAAAAATGACATTTCTTTGTGTTCCAACTAATTTATTCATTAACGATAAAAGTGACCGCGGTATTATTTTACGTTAACTTATCTAATTGTTTTCGTGTGTTCGAGATAATGACTGTAGCAATTAAGACACACACATACAACAAATGTTGCTCTTGTTTTCTCTTTGAAACTCGGTGCAATCAACCACCACCGCGGGCAAAGTCACTTGGCGACCTTTACAAAATAGTCAACATGATTTCACATCAGTTTATATATATATATATATATACATATATATGTATATCGGTGGGTAAGGCATGGTAATCGTTATTCATGAAAACGGAGAAAGTCTTTCTCTTTGACCCACTTAAGATACAAAAATAACGGCAAGAAGTTGTTCGGTTTGGTCACCGTATGCAAAAGAATCGACCACGTAAGATGTAGAAAGCTGCCAAGCCCTAAACAGCGACTACATTGTACATAGATATCTAATACTTTTTATTTTTCAAATTTCTGTTTTCAATAAATACATTGCAAGTATATTTTTTACTTTTTATGGAAGATTCTGAAACGCCTTTTGGGAAATCTTAATATAAATTGGGTAAAATCACGTCAAATTTAACTAACTTTGAAAAGGACAACAAACTACAGATCGATTGCTACTTAAAAGCATTAAAATAGTCTTGCTGGCCCTAAATATAATGGATCTTTACGTTCTTGATTAGCAGTCTAATGACAAAGAGATCAAAAAATTATATCGATCCAATTATAATCGAGCTTTCTGAAAAGTCATACAATCTTAAGCACTTTTATCAGAAAAAGAAAGGATCGCGATGTTTCAGTTATCTAACGTCTGATATATCATTATTTCCAACAAAAATTCCCAAAAAACCAAAATTTGCATTATATTACAATAGTTATAGTACTCGCTACCAATTATAGTTTAATTTAATTTTGAAAATTACCTTGGTACGCTTTTGTGTTAAATATAAAGGATATTTTTTAAAAAAAATGTATCTTCTCTATTGTTCTAGGGTGGAAGCATTCTTCACGCTCAATTGGAAATTTGGAAAGCCTCCCACTCTGAGAGTGGTTTAGGTATTCCATGGTTACAAGAGACAACATCCAGCAACACCTCCAGCGGTGATGTTTCTGATGGTGAGTACGCCAAATTCGTTAAATTATAATACAAACGAAGCCTTTTTTAAAGCTTTGAAAATTAAAACTGGAAAAGTTCACCCACCCCCAATGCATAAATTGGCCCTTTCTCCAACGGTTAAATTGACCTTTTAGTAAACAAAATAGTACTTGAAGGAAGTAAAAAATATCGAAAAAAAAAATTAGTTTGTCTCTTTCAACCATGAGTTATCCAGATATAGAAAGAAAGAAAAGTACACTTACTCCAAAGACATTCCTGTAAATCTCTTTCTTCAAACTGAAAGTTTCAAATAAGTACTAAAAATGTTTCGTTCCAACAAAAGAATATATTACATTTGCTTCAAATAGTTTAACTCATAATAACAATAATTTTTCGTCTATTCTTGCATATTTGGTTTTAGTTTTAGTCTTGGTATTGATCATTCGCTCTTAGTTTTAATCTTGGTCTTGTTCACTCCGTCTTGATCTTGGTCCTCCTAGTATAAAAACAGTCTTGGTTTTGATCTTGGTATTTACTCATCACTAGGGGAGAAGAAGCGACTCTAACAACGATAAATTCCTTTCCTAACAAATAGTAAATGCGACTTCTTACCCGGGAGTGAATGTTGCGCTTTCATTCCCGAAATCAGAACAAAAACATCGCAGATACTTTCGGTAAGGGTGTGGTAAAAAATTGTTTACAGTGCTCCAATTCCTGTTTCTTATGAATGCCAACCTATTAACTTCCTGTCAATTAAAAAAATAGCACCTCGCAAACAAACTAATTCTCCGTAGCATTATTAGATAGAAGATCAACTTTTTATTTAAGCTCCACGTTCTGGGAAGCTGTGTGGCGTTAAAATAAAAAAGTTTAGGTCTATCTATCCGTATAGTGGTCGTCCTTCAGAAGTGGATTTCTAAGTAGGTAACTGTCATCTGACTCAACACGCTTTTATTATAATTATTATACTACTTTACTGTATCGATACAAATATAAAAATACACGATTTACATACTTAATGCATGTACGAATAAATGTTTCTAACGAGTATATGTTGTATCGAATACTCCAATACCTGAATACGTGTTTTATACAGATAAGTATACAAGTTCCATAAACGGTTAAGCAATACCATAATGGTATTAATATTAATACACACATAGGTGTGTTTTAAAGGTTAAATTGGAGACTTACCTACCAAGAAACGTGAACCGTTGCTCGGCACACAGTTGTACGATTTGTATTTTACACATGTTGCTTGTAACATTAAAAATAAAAAAAAAACATTAACACAAGACTATAACTAATTAATTGTAGTAAGTAGATGTGGTACAAGAAAACATTTGCACTTATAAAAGGTTAATTAAACGGTAGATCTTTAATTGGAAGTACTAATCAGATGATTTTTAAACATTTGTGTATGGTTAGTATCATCATCATCATCATTATCATAAGGTCGTCAGTCTTAAGACTGGTTGGATATGTACCTCCACTCTTTTCTATCCTGAGCTAATCTTTGCATTTTCTTAAAACTAGAACATCCCACATATTTATCTGTTTGTGAACATTAATCTAATCTAGATCTACCTCTACCTCTCTTCTGTTTCTCCATCCAGTATGTCTCTAACTAGCTCTTCATGCCTGAGAATTCGTCCTACCAACATATTTCGTCTACTTCTCATTGACTTCCATAACACCCTCTGGGTTTTAATACCTTCTCTATCTATTTATCTCAAGGGAACACAAAATTATTCCAGTTGAAATTACAAAAAATTCTACTATTCCAAATATTAGCAATTAATGCAACTTTTGGTGAAGGCACCAGAAACTTTTAAATTAAATAATTTACAATTCGTCATCGACCTTTTAAGACCAAATACAATAATTATTATATAAATAATTATTTTATGGTTTAGACAAATTGATTTTAATTCCAGATGAGGATGAGGAAGTTCCAATGGAGGTCGAATCAAAACCTTCGACATCTCGCGGTACTGGAAGCTCCCACATCCATTTGTGGCAATTCCTCAAGGAATTGCTAGCGTCTCCACAGGTACATGGTACATGTATCAGATGGATTGATCGCAGCAAAGGGATCTTCAAAATCGAAGATTCTGTGAAGGTGGCAAAACTATGGGGAAAACGAAAAAACAGGCCAGCTATGAACTACGACAAACTGAGTAGGTCAATACGGCAATATTACAAAAAAGGTATAATGAAAAAGACGGAAAGATCTCAAAGACTGGTCTATCAGTTTTGTCATCCGTATAACTTGTAATAAGTAAATGATAATTTCGTATATTATAAAATAGTTTGTAGATTTTTGATCGGAATACCGTAATTCTCGTAAACATTTATCACTTTTTCTTTACGGTGAAATCCCGAGTCAAAAAATTGGGACTCATTTTGTCCTCATTTGATCTCAATAGAATTTTTAGGGATATTTCAAACTACAAGACTCAAAAGTCTCATTTTATCCGCGGTTTTCCCGTATCAGGACAAAATGAGACTTTTGAGGAGTAAAGATTATTTAGGAAACCTCATTTTGTCTTCAAAAAGTCTCATTCTTTTCTTGTTGAGGTTAAATTGAGGACTATTGCCATAGGATTGCAGACATTGAGAATAAAATGAGACTTTTTAGAATCCAATGTGATGAGTCTTATGAAAACTTATTGAGGTATCTGAGATTAAAAACGTCTAAATGAGGAAAAAATGAGTCTAAATAGTTCATTTGAGGATAAAATGAGTGCCAATTTTTCGACTCGGGATTATTGTATTTTGGTCATCAACGTTAAAGACTACGATTAACTACTCATAACTAAAATCTGTACAAAATTCGGGGCGTTATGTAATAAGTAAATTGGTAACGGTAAAAAATAAAAATTGTTTTGCATTCTTGAAGTTATCACAGAATGTGAAACAAACACGTGCGGTATTACCACGTGTAGTTAGGTTTTAGGTAAGTGGAAGGTAATTTCCACAGGTAATGTTTAAATTCCTAAATTTAAGTAATTATTTGCCGACAAGTATGGCCCCTATTGGTCCACTTCCTGGGTGTTTGCCGGTTTAAAAAGGTAATTTAAACAGAGCAAATACTGGAGTTTTCAGGACTATGCGGAGGACTTGAAAGTCGGTGATTTTGGTCCCATATATCTATGATATATTACCTAAGTAAGTTCTATGAACAATCTTGGTTAGTTTATACTAAATATCCATTAATACAATATATATATAAACAAAAACATTGCAACATATATATACGTAAGGTCATACATATAAATTGATCTTCTAAACTTTATGTTTTACTGAGAGATAAACAAAAATACTTATGCCAAATATTTGTTGTTATTATGTTATTATATTATAATCATTAATACTCATATCTACATATTACCTAGATGCAATAATAATAATTAATAATATGATTATTTATAATTGTAACACTACATGGTAAGGAAATATGATGATACCTGGATAAATATTGAAAAAAAATTACAAAAATAATAAAAAAAGTAAGTGGCAACGTTTCAGTGATGTAATGATATATTTTTTTCCTGATTCGTGTAAAATAAATAGACCACGGCTAGCCCATTTTCAGTGGGAAAATTTTTAGTAACGGATTTAGACTGGCTGGTGTTACAGATGATGCCTGTGCAGTTCGTTTTTTGAATAAACAAACAAAAATGATGACGCATATACAAATATTTGTAGTATCTACAAGTTATTGTCATCTGAATTTTATTAATAAGTTCAGTCATGAACAGTCACATTTAGTATATGTATCACTCAACCCATAAAGTGTTATTGTGGGCTCCACCCTACCTTTTATTATATAAGAACTTTGCATTTACAAAAAAGTCAATTTCATTCAAAATATAACAAAAACAAGTCGTTTGGAAAGTCCACCTTATTAATGAATAATTTATGTTATACCATTTGAGCTGGACCTAATTATTATTGTACATACAACAATTGTACGTAGCCGTATGTGTGTACTGACAAAAAAATGCCAGATGGCTGAAAAAACGTTCACGTTTTAACATTAACAAAATCGATAAAAGTTTGTTATAACCAGATAGATGTTTATTGCATATGTGTATGATACTCGTGTTATGTTTGTCATATTATGACATAGGTATTGAATGTTGTACTATTGTACGTCATCACCAAGGTTACTCGGTTTTTCCAAATCTAAAGTGAGATCTTACTAATTCATAGCCTTTCAAATTCATAAAGTTGACGATCTTGAAAAAACTGTGGTTATAATAAACGCGTTGAACAGCACGATTGTTTACGTGTTTTTTTTTAAATTTTTATACTTTTAAAATATATTTAATTATAATTTTCACAAGTGTGGAAAGAAGTTTCCGATGTTTGTACATAAAAGAACTGTATCAGTATTCCCTGTCCGCTCAAATAAATCACCTCTTTCAATTCTGCCTAAGCATTTCTAAAATCAGTGCTGGTTTCAAAGGCGGCTAACTAACACTAAGGCAGATTGTAACGCAGTGTGTAGTTACATTTTGTTTAACTTGGTTTATACATATCCCCCCCCCCCATTCACATTTTAAGGACACGTCAGCCTCCCNCACTAATACATAATTTAAAATATAATTTTTATTGTAGTGTCTGTAAGATACTGCTATATTCTATTTATTTCATACTGAATTATTTATTTTGGAACTGTAACGAAACTGTGTACAGTAATTTTTTTAAATAAAGAATTCGAAAACAACGAATAATTTTTGATAAATAAAAGCTTCGTCCATTCGTCCTTAATTAATACTTTTGTCAATTGGAATGATTAAGAAAGAAATTTAAATCAAGATACTTTTTAAATCACTTCTTTATTTTTACCCCCTTTCAAGTTTGTTTGTTGTTGCTATCTAGGTCCATTTGTACCTTTTGTATTAGGCAGTTTTTTTATTAATATCGAGAGAATACAATAATACAAAGTTTTTTGTCTGTATCTGTAGTGGGTCGAATCCCCTCAAAAACAGAATACCACTAGGGCTTTGCCACAAGATGAACTCAATAAATTATTCAAACTCTTAATTACATTCATTTTACATAATTAAGGAAAATTGAAGATTTGTTTATTACAACTTTTAGTCATATCCCCTATATCCTACTCCATCTGCGCCTTTTCCACGATTGCGCCTTCCCCAAGTTGTTTCAATCGATAATATTATCATGGCAACGTCGTTTCTATGATACCCTCGTCAATATAAACTACCAGTGCATACCATAAATTAGTTATATCTAGTTCAAATTAGTGTAAACCTTACAGAGAGTTACAAATTATCCTCCGAAACTAATCTACAAGTTGTAAAGTAATATGAGTTCGAAATTGTCACCACGTCCTCGAAAGCATCGTCAGAAGGACGAAGTCAAGCAAGACATTGTGGCTCAAGTTCACAAACCACTCAAACATGACGTTCCTTCAGAAGAATCAAAATCAGATGAAATGTCCGAATCCAACAGGACTTACAATATGGAAGACAAAAATAACGACAAAAACTCCAACTACAGCCAACGTACGCCAAGCAGGGACATCTCCATTGACGGAGAATCGACAATTAACACAAAAATAATTAGCTTGATAGAAACCGAAATGAAAAGGGATATTAATAAACATAATCATTTTAGCGATTCGAGACCACAAAGTCTAAGCTTTTATGAGGACGAGAAAATGCCAGAAGAACTCTCAGGAAACCTGGAAATGTTAAGCCCGGAAGAGAAAAAACATTACAGAAAACGTAAAGAATATACAGACCTGGATTTGGAAAGGAATATGTATAACAGTATGCAGGATATTATGATTTGCAGGGACAACGATGAAATTTTGAATTCGCTTAAAAAATCCAAGTCGCGCAAGAAAAAGCACAATAACACGACAGATCAGGAAGTAGGCTTGGGTGACAGCAGAGAAATGATGATACCAAAAGAGAAAAGAAAGAGTAAGAAAAAGAAACGAGAATTTTCACCAATGTCTACTTCATCGGGCAAAAAGAAACACAGAAAACGGGACGAGGAATTCGAACCTAAAACGGAAATAACATTGGCACTGGAAGAACTTCAAGACGATGTATTCGAAAATATTCCTGAAGATGTAGCTAAACTGGATAAGGTAAGAAAAAGCCCGAAGAAAAGCGATAAAATTTACGTACAGAAAAAGAACAAATTCGAACCTACTTTGAGAACTGAACTTAATCCAGCTAAACAATTTGATGAGCCAAAACGGTAAGAAAAATCGATAATTTTTGATTAGTATACACAATTACCTACAATTTGATAATTATAATTTCTAGCCCCAGTAGTTTTCTATTACCTCTTAACATTGCGATTTGTTATCAAGAGAAATGGTTACCATTTACAATGTTGTGCCATGGGTTTTTGGGTGGAATCGCTCTGGCACATTACTGTTACCTCAGTGTCACCGAAGAACCATCCAGCAAAGACTTTTTGGAAACTTATGCTTATTACAGTGACGTTTATGCATGTTTATTTAGTTTGCTGGTGGTTATCTGCCTGGTGTCTGTTTTCGACAGGTATGACGACGATATTTTTAACATTATTTTGTAGGTATATTACGTTACGTTTAGTCAGAAAGTAGGACACAAACAAACAAGGTATTCGTTACTTATTTTTGGCTTCCTGTTCTTGCCAACGCAAAATGTAAAGAATCAAAAAACTAATTGAAAATTGTCAGTTTCAGACACTTATTAATAATTTCCAGTAGGCATATAGTTTGCAAGATGTAATTATTATACTTTAATGAAAAAAATATGGTAAAACAAAGACAAATATTTATTAATTATAAAAAATATTTCGTATTTTTGCCATCGTCACAATCAACTTGAAACTATTTAGAACAATTTTGACTGTATTTGAAATTAAAAAAAAAAAAACGTTAATTTAATGGTAGGAGATTAAAATTATGTAATTGCATTTGGTTATTTGACGAATGCTGTAGTATTACATAATTATTAAAAGTAATCAAAATTAAAAATCTTTGTTCGTGTAAGTTTTAATAAGAGGAAAGGATCCAGATCCCTAAGTCCCTATTTAGACGTAGTTTACGATATATTTACTGATAGGTATTAATTTGGTTTACAGGTATGACATATCCCATTTAAGTTATTATCATCTAAAAGACTACATTTTTGGGAGGAAAAGTTCTATTGTCATTTTGATTTACTTGGTCTGCTTCGTTGTCCATTTAATTGCTATAAAAACCGATGACAAAATTAGTTTTATTTTGCACAACAATTCTACAATAGACGAGGTAAGAAAGAAGCTTTCTTATGATACACAAATAATAGTAATTCAATTTGTACATTTATTATATAAATTAAATAACATTACTCAAGTAGCGTTGATGCTATACTTACGTAATTTGCATGTATGTACTGAACAATGTAGGTCTTTCTAAATTTGTTTTGAATAGCGAAACAAATTAAATAGTAATAAATATTTGTTGATGTGTGATATTTGCAAATAAACGCTTTATTTTTCAGATAAATCATCAAGAGATTTATTTGTGGAAGCATCTGTCTTTTTGGAGAGCTATTTTAGCTTCTACAGCTTGGCTAATTATAGCATTGGCTCCAGTAAAAGACTCCTTTTGCTTGCATTTGAAAGAAATCGAAAGATATTTTGTTGTAGGGAATTAATATTCACGGAAATAAAAACAATTGATTGTATGCATTTAAAACAGTGCATCTATGTTTATAATCATACTTATTGTTGTATACTTCAACTAATAACAAATAAATAAACTAAAAGTAGCTATTGTAATATGTTGCTATATTGTTAAGACGGTTAACAGATCGAAACGTTGGGTTAAAATTAATAAATAATAATTAACGGGACTATTAAAACTACTAGACATCGAATTGTAAATTTTCCTTGATATCCCAATATTTAAGTAAAATACTGATACCGGGTTACGACCATTTGTGTGACTTCCAAAGAAGCATGAAACAATAAATTGTTGAAACTTGCAATAAGTGTATTATTCTTATATTAAAAATTAAGTGCAAAAGTCTTACCTTTTTTAAGGAATTCAAAACTTATAATTCCTTTTTATGGTAAAAAAAACAAGAAAACAATTTAAATGATTTTACTGCAATTTTATTTTCGTATAAAACAGTAAATAACAATATACATTGTACAATTATGATATGTAAGAAATAATTAATAATTAATTTATAAATTAGTTAGCCTCGTATGTTACTGACTTCTACAGTAATAAAATATTAAATGCTTATTTAGTCGTAATCGATAACATTTCTCAATTTAAAGTACAATTTGCAGGAAAGTATTATTCCTATAATTTGGACAACGCATATGCCTAATCCGACAGCACATAAAACAAACAAATGATATTTCATATGGTGGGCCATTTTTGTAAGACAACCCTAAAACAAAATGGAATCTCAATCACTCATTTGTTTTACAAATGTACAAAAGAAACAATTTTAAATATATTATTGCATCTTACACTGTAGTTTATGTTTGATGGATGGTCTCTCTTTCCACATTCTGGTAAAATTGTTTTACAACATGAATCGGGAACTAAATTTTTTCCTGACAGATTTTCAGTCCTCCATCTACTATACTTCCAGTCATCAAAACTAACTGCCCCACAGCAGTGGAACTGCAGGAAAAAAATTAAATCGTTACCAAAATAAAGTATACTTACAACAATCGTTATTTTGATCGTAGAATCTGACCAAACAACGATTATAATCAATTAGGAAATAAAAATAAAATTGAAAGCAAAAATTGCATATACGTACTTCCATTTGCAAAAAATCTATAGCTTTGGTTTTCGTTTCATCGATGCTATAGGTTGTTAAAAACGTGTTATTTAAATTCATTTCTAATTCTGTTTCAAGTTGCTCATCGTATACATATGACATTAATCCCACCATTGCTTCGAGTAGAAATATTAAAATTAAGGCAAATATATACTGAAAAAGTTAATAAGAAAATACAATTAAAAAAAATCGTAATCAATCAATCCAAAACATTTAAATCCAAGTTGCAACGTCATCAGATAATTAGTATGTTCGTGCTTTTTCAATTTTGTAACAAATTTGTAAGAAAACAATGCATATATACTGTGTGTCACACAAAATTCTGCTTTTGAATTCTCAGTAAGACGAAAATTTTATCGCATGTACATATAAGTGTATTAAAGTATGAAAAAATAAAAGATATTTAGTTATTTTGTAGGTATTTCACGTTTCCTGAAAATTCCTTGAACTGTTACCTCATTAACTCATTAGACACTGCAAAGGACGTTGCCAGGATAATTAATAACTGTCAGTAGAATACATCATACATACACATATAAGCATTGGCCTATTTTCTTTGGATATAGCACAACAGCCGATTACTGCTATTAAAAGGACTAGTGCTCCTGCAAATAGCAGGAAATAAATAAGGACCTCGTAGGTGACAGTTGTCAGGAGTGTTACATATTGATATTTGTCCGAAATTGTCCATATCGCAACACCAAGAACACCCAAACCTGCCAACTAAAAGTTTAAACAAAAAAATGTAAATTAACTGTATAATGAAAACAAGAATTTTCATTCCTTTTAAATTATATAATTTTAACAACTAAGTCAATTTAGAAAAACAGTTGCACGTTGCAATTACAACAAATGAATCTTTTGCGAAAATATTTTATAAATGCTTTCATTTTCAATCAACATTAAAAAAAGAAGATTCGGTTTTCAATTTGACTTCATCTTTTTGTGTGTTACACGATTTTCTAGCTGATTGTGAATCGACTTTAATGGTTCCTTTTGTATTTCACGAGTGATCTCATTTAAATTTTAAGAAAAAATTCTACCTCTAAGGTAGTAAATTAGGGGTTGGTTCCCGTTTTTAACTGTTTAGTTTAATTTAAATAGAGACTATTTTAAAACATATGCATAATTTAAAATGTACTTAAATGTAAATGTAGAAACTG
>NW_020438917.1:299465-302884 GCF_000699045.2 Agrilus planipennis | reverse complement strand
CTGTTATATGCGGATCTGTCTCGAATGACGTGATTATAAACACTTAATAGTGTATTAGTTAACACTGAATTAAGTCATCGTTTAAACAGAAGAATACATTTAAATATAATAATTGTTGGTGTTCTCTTTAGAAACTTACTTTTATTACAGAATCAATACTTTTATGCTTAGATTAATCATATTTACCTAAAGCAGTTATAAAAATTATTAGATAATTGGAAACTAAGCTAATCTAAAATGTAGAAAGTGTTCAAAGTTCAAACACAGTTTAGTTTGTTTTATTATCAAAATACTTCAATGCTTATAAGGAACATTATAAATTCGCATTTTGTTACATTATTTGACATATATTTAAATTAAAATTGTTAATTATACGAATCATAGTTTTCCTGAGTGTTAGTAAAGAAATAATAAGTAAAAAGTTTTTTTACCAAAACAGTAATCATTGTAATGTTTGTTTTTAAATTTATCGATGTTACGCTAAAAGTATGAAATTTCTCTTCCCTTATCTATCTGTTTATATGTATACAATATATCCTTCTTATCAGTAACGCAGTAACAGTATGATGCACACTAATTCTTTAATGAAACCCTGATAGTTGTTTAGATTAGATACAATCGTTATCATTAATGATTAAAATTGAAGGAAATTGATAAATTTTCATCTTTAAATTATTTTTTTTCAATGTTGACGCAGTTAGGGGTGCTACTTTATATATTTTTATTTACAACCAAACAAACTACGGCAAATATTACAACTCTAATAATACTGCAACCGCAAAGGTTCACGGAAATAAGTTTTTTAAGTGAAATTCAATACTACCCCAAAAGAAACCATAAAATATTACGTACACGGAGAAATAATCAATTGATATTTTAAAAGACTTCTTGTATTTGGTTGAAAGTCAATACACATTTTTTAACATTAAATTACTAAATCTATNCAAAAATATAACATTAAAAATGTGAAGCGCCTGTTTGAGATAATTGACGGTGCAGCATCCCTCGTCTCGTCCAATTAATTTGTCCATCTTCAGGTCACCATAACTTCATTGTTGGTCGAAAATTAAAGAATCACTGCCGAAAGAAACAGAACGTTTTCAGTTCAAACCAACGTCGTCGATGACGATTCTAATAGTTTATTGTTGGATAAATATTGACTCATGGTATCGTAACATCATGAATAACCAGCCCACCGCGTCCTACGAATCACCATCAGAAACTAAATGAAGAATTTTTGTTTTCGACAATTCGTCGTGCGGCCCACAAAACGACGACAAACAAGAAAAAAAAAACGAAAAGACTTTCAAGTCTCAATCGCTCAAACTGACGCAACACGTAAAAATAAAACTACTATGTGTAATAGGACGCGAATGAATACTTTGTACAGACGTTATTCTATCGCACTTTTCCTTCATTGTGTAAATATGTAAGTTGAAGGTCTGCTTTATGTGCAAATTCCAAACCATTTATACAGTTTGAATTACTTCATATCGTACTACACGTACAACATACAAAGCGATTCTAATTACGCTTTTAAAAGTACAACAAGCCACATACACATGGTTACATGCATATATCACATGCGTTTATTTACAGTGTCCTAATTTTAGTTAGGCAATCGTATTTAACACCGCAGCAAGTTGAAGACGTTTAAACATTTTACAAAATTAATTTTAAGTTACTTTTGTTAACGCGAATATGTTTTGAAAACGAAAGCATGATAAGCGCTAATAATTGTTTAATGAAATTCAGCCAAACATACATAAAGTTAGCACATTTACAAACTATAAACATACATTTAGGTAATAACATTAAACGGTATTTACTGCATTAATAATAATAAAGATGATCTCATAAAATTCATTTTATTGATTTGAGCAAGGAATGTTTAACTTTCTGGTTCAAATATCCCATTACATTTGCTAGTAATTGTACATTGCTTTAACATTAATGTCGAAAAAATCAACATCTAAGTAATAAGAATTCATTTCCGAAATAAAATAATGAATGCTTTCTTGAAAATATAAAGTAACTAACTGATAAAAAGATAATAACCCAAAACTTACTTAATAAATCTTCATGTTTTATAGTTCTTATTTTTTATATCTATGCATCATCATTTTTATGATGCTAAAAATTGGTTAAATGATTGAAATAACGGGTTATTCTATCCAAAAAAAAATATTTTCGTGATGTTTAACCGTCTATTACTGCGAAAGAGACATTGTTTTGGCAATATTTCAAGCAAATAAATTTATAACCGCGAAATCCACTTAAATATTTATTGCTCTGTAAATGGGACTACAATAATTAATACGTCATTAAAACAATAAATAATATACACTACTATAAAAAGTTTTTTAGATGTTAAGATTACGTATTTTTAATCTTATAATGTTTCCAAAATAAATTTTAGCAGCCTTTCTGTATTTTTATTTTTTAGTTAACAAGCTTTACTTCAACTAATTAAATCAATTGTAAATCCAACAGTACTAAACTATCTTCAATATAAATAAACTATCAACCTGGATACCAAATAAAAACCTGTTTTATTTCTTTCATCCCATATTTGTAAGTAAAAGTAACTGTGAAGTAACTACCAGATGTTGATAAGTTACTATAATATTTAACGTTTTCTTTCTGTTAGAAGATTAAATTCCAACCTACACCCTAATAAAACGAAATATTATTTATAACTTGTATATCTTATCCTTTTCAAGTAAAACTAGTTGGCAAAATACCTAATATCTAGTTGATACCCCTGTCAAAACTAAATTAAAGAAGAGTTTGAATGAAATATTACTTGCATAAGCATCCGTATTATAATTACTATCAAATACAAACCCTAAGGGTCAATAATCTTTTAGTTCTTATTCAATGAAATAGTGTAGAATAACGTAAAGCTATGATCATTCTGATTGGCTATTGTCACGTGCTCTGAAGTCAACAGCCAATCATAATCTTTTATGACAAACCACTGAATAAAACATCTGTTAGTGTAACTATCAATGACTATTAATCAGTATTGTTAGGGATGTCGCGGGGTAGAAAGTCCTTTTATGTTCTTTTATCGGTTTTATATGCATTGTACTTAGACTAATGACATAATTTGTGAATGTGTTTGTGTTTGTATTATGACCAAAATTAGCATGGGTATGTTTATTCTAAATATTATATGTAAAATATGCATAACCTATAAATAAATTCAAAAATATAAACAAAAAGTTTCGGTCGCCACACTACTAATTATGCTAATTAAATGGTTAAATTCGAAAACAACTGTTTGAAGTTTATTAATAAGTAAAATTCTATGTAAAGTTATTTATTATTTATCAAGTTAATTGATCAATTATTATATTTTCTCATGGCTCATAATGAAGTAATATACGTCTGTTAGAATAGAACATAACACATAT
>NW_020438917.1:289667-293952 GCF_000699045.2 Agrilus planipennis | reverse complement strand
GTCATTCATGACTATATACTAAGTTATCAGCAATTATTTATTAAAAATATTGAAAATTTTGGTGAAGGCGCCGGGACAAATTAAAACAAAGGCTATAATTAAGCTATAATTCAGGTTTCATTAAAGCAAGTTGACGAATTTTCATCTTTAAATTATATTATTTTAATGTAGATGCAGTTAGGGGTGTTAATTTATATTCTGCTTTTACAATTATTAAACTTCTATTTATAAAATAATATATAGACAACCAAACTTACAGAAAATGGCACAACTTTAATGATGTAACTATAAAGAAATTTAAGTAAGTGAAACTCGGATCTTCGAAATAGAAATGATGAATTAATTAATTTCTGTATTTATAAAGACATCCGGAAAAATTTCGTTAAAACCCTTTCACATTTTTATAACTTGAAATTAGTAAAGATACATACGTAACTTTGTATCATTATTGATGTAATTTTCTAGGATTTGTAACTGTTTTTATCCTTTTTTCGGAAAACCATCGCCCAATAAAAAAAAATAAATCCAAATTTCGATTTGATTTTTATCTGTTCTTTTGCTAGTTTAAAAAGTACTTAACTCGATGTATACGACCTTGTTGATATTCGTTGTGGACGGTTAATCCTTGTTCACATAGAAAGAACGATTTATAAATTACACATAGAAATTTCGAAATCCTTATCAAACGGTTAGGACTCCTGTCCTGGCGTAACCCTGACTACGACCCTGGGGTTCCTACTAGAGGACGAAATATATGTGTAGTATGCCCATGTGACTATCATGAAAAATGAATGTAAAATTGTGATCGCAATTTAGTAATGTTGTTTTTAAAATGATCACATCTTAAGTTTTAGCTATTTTACGGGGTTTTCTAAAGCTTTACAAACAATAAACTGATATAACATAGAATGGGAGTTTTAAATGTTTCAAGAATTAATTGATAAAACTATACGTTAAGAAATAACAGATTTATTGAACAAAAGTTCACAGATGCAATTCTTAAAAATAGATAAAAAGATTGTATAGTGTCCAAAGTCTTTTTATAATATAATTTTTCCCGTAACGTTTCCCCCTTGGATCTAAAAAAAACAAAACATATTGAATTTCCAAAACAATTTTCAAGTTTAGTTCGGCTAAAAGCCAATAAAAACCATGAATTAAAAAAGTTATATGTACCCTATTCCGCTATAATTGTTTCGAGTGGTGCTGCGGGTGCTTCTGGTGCAGCTTCTCCAGCAGGTGCTTCAGTTGGAGGGGCAGGTGGGCTAGCTTCTGCGGATGGCGCCGAGCCTTCTGGCGGTGGAGCTACTTCGGTTGGTGGCGCACCCTCAGCTGATGGGGTTCCTTCAGTGGGTGGCGCACCTTCTGTTGGAGTTGCTCCTTCAGCAGAAGGCGCCCCTTCCGCAGGTGGTGCGCCTTCTGCAGGTGGTGCGCCTTCTGCAGGTGCTACGCCTTCTGCAGGTGTTGCGCCTTCTACAGGTGGTGCACCTTCTACAGGTGGTGCGCCTTCTGTAGGTGGTGCGCCTTCAGCAGGTGGTGCGCCTTCAGCGGGTGGCGCTCCTTCTGTCGGAGCGGCGCCTTCTGCAGGTGGTGCGCCTTCAGGCGTTGGCGCTCCCTCAGCTGGTGGTGCCCCTTCTGTGGTTGGTGCTCCTTCAGCTGGTGATGCTCCTTCTGTAGGCGGCGCTCCTTCTGTGGGTGGTACGCCTTCTGCAGGTGGTGCGCCTTCTGCAGGTGNTTCAATATAAATAAACTATCAACCTGGATACCAAATAAAAACCTGTTTTATTTCTTTCATCCCATATTTGTAAGTAAAAGTAACTGTGAAGTAACTACCAGATGTTGATAAGTTACTATAATATTTAAC
The DNA here is from genome assembly GCF_000699045.2 of Agrilus planipennis. NCBI lineage: Eukaryota > Metazoa > Arthropoda > Insecta > Coleoptera > Buprestidae > Agrilus > Agrilus planipennis. The sequence continues at coordinate 292,088 of NW_020438917.1, read as the reverse complement.
GTTTTCTTTCTGTTAGAAGATTAAATTCCAACCTACACCCTAATAAAACGAAATATTATTTATAACTTGTATATCTTATCCTTTTCAAGTAAAACTAGTTGGCAAAATACCTAATATCTAGTTGATACCCCTGTCAAAACTAAATTAAAGAAGAGTTTGAATGAAATATTACTTGCATAAGCATCCGTATTATAATTACTATCAAATACAAACCCTAAGGGTCAATAATCTTTTAGTTCTTATTCAATGAAATAGTGTAGAATAACGTAAAGCTATGATCATTCTGATTGGCTATTGTCACGTGCTCTGAAGTCAACAGCCAATCATAATCTTTTATGACAAACCACTGAATAAAACATCTGTTAGTGTAACTATCAATGACTATTAATCAGTATTGTTAGGGATGTCGCGGGGTAGAAAGTCCTTTTATGTTCTTTTATCGGTTTTATATGCATTGTACTTAGACTAATGACATAATTTGTGAATGTGTTTGTGTTTGTATTATGACCAAAATTAGCATGGGTATGTTTATTCTAAATATTATATGTAAAATATGCATAACCTATAAATAAATTCAAAAATATAAACAAAAAGTTTCGGTCGCCACACTACTAATTATGCTAATTAAATGGTTAAATTCGAAAACAACTGTTTGAAGTTTATTAATAAGTAAAATTCTATGTAAAGTTATTTATTATTTATCAAGTTAATTGATCAATTATTATATTTTCTCATGGCTCATAATGAAGTAATATACGTCTGTTAGAATAGAACATAACACATATTTTGCTTATAGATAATAGTAGAATTAGTTGTAATATGTAATTATTATTGTCTAAAAAGTTTTTAAACTATCATTTTTCATTCATATCAGAAATTAATTTGAATGTTTTTTTATAGGCAACCCATTTTACACTAAGTTGTTTCTTAACAAACAGTTAAACTATTACAAAGCAAATTTATTGAATTACTGCAATTAGTAATGTTGCTTTTAGTTAAAAATAATGCACAGCATGCAGTACTTACTATTATGTATCTTCCAAGCGTTATTATCACAAACTAAATTTATTATCACCAAGTTTTATTAAAACGGAGTGTGTATATAACTACACACAAAGGTACTCATATCTTTTGCTTATCTTTGATGATAAAATGAATATATTTTATGACACATGGCAAAAATAGTTGCAGTCTCCCGTCAGCATATTTTTATGTAGAATAATATGCTTCTCTTCACTATTACGAAGAATTAAGTTATATTAAACAAATAAAAAACTAGTGTAATTAAACAATAATGTTTTAATTAAACAACAAATACAGTAGGCATACAATATATAATGGTGTACAATTAAATGCCGTTATAATTTCATAAAATTATCTAAAGAATTATTTGGAAAAAATTAATTAATTATCACAAACACCAGTTTGTACAGCACTCATTGACTATACAGTAGCTGAGATTATATTTATTAATACAGAAAATAATTTTGTACAATTTCCTTGGCAATATTATAAAATCAGTCGTCGCCTTGTGTAATACCGCAATTATTACTTAATATTGATGACCTTTAATTAAGTGTAAACATTTACAAACTACATTGCTTCCAGCATGCAACAATACCTTTTACATAATTATATACTTATATAAAGTTTGTAAAAATTGAAGATCACAATATGGTAACAGTATAAAAAAATATAAACGGAGGCTACACACAAATTTTTACTATTAGTGATGTGTAAAAAATACATACATAAAAATTAATTACTATTGATTAATAATATACAATTAGATAAGCGAACATTCAGGACCTCTCACGACAACTTTAGGCGAGTAAAAACATGTAGAGAACCAAGTGAAATCAAAAAATACAATTTTTACTGCATAAATGTTTCTCATTTTCTTGGTTATCTTCATATTTTCATTCTAAGGCAGGCAAGGAACATCCTGTATGTATAGTATATACATATATCTATATTATGCGTATATAAATGCAAAATTATGTTGTTTAGGAAACATATTAATTGTTATTATCTTATATACCTTCCTGTTGATATTCCATAATATCAACATCAAGTTCAACAGGCGCGGAAGAGGTAAGTTAAATAAACAATTAATCAAAGAACTGAAGAGTGTCTTCCAATTTTTCTACTATTTTTTTATAGAAATTAATTTGTTCTTTTAAATAATTTCTCATTGTAATTTTTAAATCAATTTCGCGTTCACATTTGAAATGATTTAGTTCGGCAAAAATCGCGTAGGTAACGGTATCAGTGCGTTTTCTTACTTCGTTTAATTGACCTGGGGGCATGTTGATTTTTTCGCATTCTTTTCGTTTCTGTTGAGCCCCTCTGTGGATTGCAAATATGTCAGGAAAAGCACCTGTAATGCCTCTGTAGACGTAAAGCTTGTCAGCAAGGGGT
>NW_020438917.1:271558-286674 GCF_000699045.2 Agrilus planipennis | reverse complement strand
AAAATTTTGGTGAAGGCGCCGGGACAAATTAAAACAAAGGCTATAATTAAGCTATAATTCAGGTTTCATTAAAGCAAGTTGACGAATTTTCATCTTTAAATTATATTATTTTAATGTAGATGCAGTTAGGGGTGTTAATTTATATTCTGCTTTTACAATTATTAAACTTCTATTTATAAAATAATATATAGACAACCAAACTTACAGAAAATGGCACAACTTTAATGATGTAACTATAAAGAAATTTAAGTAAGTGAAACTCGGATCTTCGAAATAGAAATGATGAATTAATTAATTTCTGTATTTATAAAGACATCCGGAAAAATTTCGTTAAAACCCTTTCACATTTTTATAACTTGAAATTAGTAAAGATACATACGTAACTTTGTATCATTATTGATGTAATTTTCTAGGATTTGTAACTGTTTTTATCCTTTTTTCGGAAAACCATCGCCCAATAAAAAAAAATAAATCCAAATTTCGATTTGATTTTTATCTGTTCTTTTGCTAGTTTAAAAAGTACTTAACTCGATGTATACGACCTTGTTGATATTCGTTGTGGACGGTTAATCCTTGTTCACATAGAAAGAACGATTTATAAATTACACATAGAAATTTCGAAATCCTTATCAAACGGTTAGGACTCCTGTCCTGGCGTAACCCTGACTACGACCCTGGGGTTCCTACTAGAGGACGAAATATATGTGTAGTATGCCCATGTGACTATCATGAAAAATGAATGTAAAATTGTGATCGCAATTTAGTAATGTTGTTTTTAAAATGATCACATCTTAAGTTTTAGCTATTTTACGGGGTTTTCTAAAGCTTTACAAACAATAAACTGATATAACATAGAATGGGAGTTTTAAATGTTTCAAGAATTAATTGATAAAACTATACGTTAAGAAATAACAGATTTATTGAACAAAAGTTCACAGATGCAATTCTTAAAAATAGATAAAAAGATTGTATAGTGTCCAAAGTCTTTTTATAATATAATTTTTCCCGTAACGTTTCCCCCTTGGATCTAAAAAAAACAAAACATATTGAATTTCCAAAACAATTTTCAAGTTTAGTTCGGCTAAAAGCCAATAAAAACCATGAATTAAAAAAGTTATATGTACCCTATTCCGCTATAATTGTTTCGAGTGGTGCTGCGGGTGCTTCTGGTGCAGCTTCTCCAGCAGGTGCTTCAGTTGGAGGGGCAGGTGGGCTAGCTTCTGCGGATGGCGCCGAGCCTTCTGGCGGTGGAGCTACTTCGGTTGGTGGCGCACCCTCAGCTGATGGGGTTCCTTCAGTGGGTGGCGCACCTTCTGTTGGAGTTGCTCCTTCAGCAGAAGGCGCCCCTTCCGCAGGTGGTGCGCCTTCTGCAGGTGGTGCGCCTTCTGCAGGTGCTACGCCTTCTGCAGGTGTTGCGCCTTCTACAGGTGGTGCACCTTCTACAGGTGGTGCGCCTTCTGTAGGTGGTGCGCCTTCAGCAGGTGGTGCGCCTTCAGCGGGTGGCGCTCCTTCTGTCGGAGCGGCGCCTTCTGCAGGTGGTGCGCCTTCAGGCGTTGGCGCTCCCTCAGCTGGTGGTGCCCCTTCTGTGGTTGGTGCTCCTTCAGCTGGTGATGCTCCTTCTGTAGGCGGCGCTCCTTCTGTGGGTGGTACGCCTTCTGCAGGTGGTGCGCCTTCTGCAGGTGGTGCGCTTTCTGCAGGTGGTGCTCCTTCTGCTGGTGGTGCTGCTTCTCCCTCTGTAGTTGGCGCACCCTCTGCAGGCGGAGCTCCTTCGGCGGGTGGTGCCCCTTCAACGGGTGGTGCTCCCTCTTCAGGTGGTTTAGCTTTTGTTGATGTTTTATCGCGTTTGTTACTTGGTTTGTGATAACATGATCTGTACTATGCTTACCTTCGCCTGCTGCTTCTCCTTCCTAGAAATTAAAATTACATGAAAATTAAATAGGAAAATAAGTACTTACAATATACATAAGTAAAGAAGTTTGTGAGTTGTGTAATTTGTAATTAGTTCAATTTTTTACTTTGTAAAAGTGTTGTAATTTTGAATCATTTCTAATTTTATTACGGTAACTCTCTTGAAATATATTTTTGTGATCTCTAAAAGAATCATGTTTACTCACCTTTTCAAAATATTCTATTTACGTGTCCAAAAATTTGTGTATTTTTGAGAATAATTGTTCATTTCAGTTAACGTTTTTATCATGCCATACACTTGACCAACACAGAACGTTTCACATTATTATAGTTTAAGTTTTAAACGTAATATTATTCGTCAGGAGTTTTTTTACTTCATTTAGGGTAACATTCGGTACAGGTAACACACTCTGAATTCACTGTTAGTGTCCATTCAATAAAACATGACCGATTAATTACTGGTTTAATCATACAAGTCAAAGAAAGTGTTCGACAAAACAGGACTTCAACAAACACATGTGGGTATAAAGTGCAGTAATTTTATTTTCAATATATTATATGTATCTTTTCAGTTAAGTTGTTTCATTATTTTTTAATTGTAAAAATAAACATAGACAAGTACTCTTAAATTAGGTAATAACAATATTTTAAAAAGACGAAAGACGACACTAGGGAGATGCTCATGCTTCAGCTTCTTGTACCTTCTCTCCCTTCTTTGACCAATCCGGCTTCTTCTGCAAATTTGAAAAGAAAATCCTATTAATTTTTTATAATCACAATATGTGTGAGAACAACACCGAAACTGAACAACGATTGTGCTCTGGGAAATCCTGGTGCAAAAAGAAAATAAGTCAAAGACCATATAATGATGCGAAAGCTATTAATTATAAACATGACATATAAATATGAAATTTAAATAATAAATCATTAGTGTTGTTGGTGCTTATAGTCGAAATAACTATTATGGCAAGAGCAACGCCAATTTATATTTTCAGTACGTTATCATGAAGTTGAAACCCTAAGAATCTTTAAGTTGATTACGATTAGCCAATATTCACACGTTATAACTGTTAGATAAATAAGCAGGGAGAGAGCGAATGTAAAGATAGGAGACGAAAAATTAGAAGAAGTGGCTGATTTTAGGTATCTAAGAAGTCAGGACAGAAGGAGTAGTAGGGATATAAACAGAGGATTATGGAAGTCAATAAGAAATAGGCGAGATAAGTTGGTAGGACAACTCCTCAGCCATGAAGGGCTAGTCAGAGACATGTTAGAGGCAGAAACAGGAGTTAAGATTAAATTACTGTTCGTAAATAGTTAAGGATGTGGGATGTTCTGGTTTTAGGGAAATGTAAAGATTAGCCCAGGATAGGAAAGAAAAAAAAAGCAGGTGCGTGTTCAACCAGTCTTAGGACTATCGATCTTATAATGATAATAACTGTTAAAAATCAATTTGATCTAACGCTGCCCTTACTATAGCATAACTGTAACAAAAAAAAATAATAGAGATTAAAGAGAGAACTGTGATAACCGATGATGTTTAATTTTAGAAAGAAAATGCAATAAATACATGTGCATGTCGTTAATAGCTTCTTTTGCAAGTGCCAGAAATTTGAAGTTTTGCAACAAATACCTAAAGCGTGTTGTGAAAAGCGTTTCTAACAATAAGTACAGTATAAATACTACAGCAGCCAAGCGTTTTACATTATTAACGAGAGCTCACCTTTGGAACCAAGTGATTGTTTAAGAAGAATTCGTTAAAAAAAGCTTAAAAAATTGCAAAACTATAGCTAAAAATGCCCTTTACCCATGTAGGAATAAAAGGGTACAAAAAGCCTAAAGAGAGAGTAATAAGAAAAAAGAAAAAGTAGTATAAGAAAATTCATTAAAAAGAGAAAAAAAAAACAAAAGGAGGGAAGAAACACGTAGAATGTCTAATCGTTTGTTTTATTTCGAAAATGTGTAGATATTATAATTAGTAGATCTGTTCTAACGTAATTAATTAAGAAGTGGAAGTTGGATGATTATTTCTTCTGCCACTCAGCTTTTTCCGACTTCTTTGGCTGCGAAAAATAAACGATTGTCTAATAACAATACATTTACTATAATTTAAAAGATACAATCCAGAGTGGTTTCTCTCTAAACAGGAGTTCGAACAGGAAAATTCGTGCTCTTGTAATATCATCATAAATAAATTTAAGGTATTTAAGTTAAATAAAACGAAACTTTGGATTTTTAATTATAATCGTAAAATCTAAAGTTTCTTTAGTTTATTAATTTATTATAATGCACCTCTATGCTAAAGCTTATTTTTTAAAAATGCATTTAGAAAGACTGTTTAATAATCCCCATTAACCTTTGTAATTTTATTGCTGGTTTGTATCTTTCTTATCTACACACCAGTATACACCTGTCGAAAATCTTTAACCAACCATGCAAAATGCCTTCCACTTGGAACTTACAATACGTACTTTCCTATAGCTGGGACGTTTAAAATTGGCACAGTCCGCAATAAAATTGTCGCATTTACTTTCTTCTTTCAACTTACTAACTAAACTAGACCGGTTGCTGACAGAACGCCTATTTTCACTCACGACAGTCGTTAAAGGGAATATCGTAATCATAAAAAAGAGATGCCAGGTGGGAATTGCAGCGGACACTAATAAATAAAAAGGAATAACATTACACCAATTAAGGTGTAACAGAAAGAGATGCAGACAAGCAAGAACAAAGCAAAGGCAAAGTTGCTTGTTTAATGATATAAGTCCAATCAGGCAGTTATAAAGCCGACCCTGATCTTTTGCGTACCTAAGCAACCTCTAACTGCTGCACCGTTTACTGTTATTCGGTTATCTCTTTTCACTTTGTCTGCACTACTCATGAAGTATTTCCTAACTTAACTAACTACTACAGTCTTAAGTGGAAACAAGAATGAAGATACGTCTGTTCTTACAGATAATTTATTACGGACTTTGCCAATTTTGATCGTTTCAACTGTACTTCTTGAAAATGTCCGGGAATTTTACAGAAGCTGCAATTATTAGGTTCGAACAACGTAAGGGAGAACAACTACCACCTGCGATACACCATAATCATCAACCCTACATATATTCCATGCGTTTGAAATACATACAGGTGATAAAATATACATGTGGTAGGTTAAAAATTTTCCTAACGTATACCTACAGTTTGTATTTATTCTATACAGAGTGTTATGAAGAAAGTTGAAGCAATTTACACTGTTATTAATTCGTAATACATTTTCTTACCTCTTTGTCTTCTTCTTCGAGGGTGAATTCTTTCTTTTTAACTACTTTGAGTTGGTTACGGAAGTTGAATTCTGCTGCCTTCTTTTGTAATTTGGCAAATTTGTTTTCATATTTAGATACCTTTTTAAGGGTTGGTTTGATACTGGAACAAATACAGGATCGCAAGTTGTAATAATAGCACATTCCTTTGCCGTATTTTATTTAAAAATTAAATTGTCTTTTAGACGTTACTTACAATTTGCCTCTTAGGTCGTTAACTTGGCTGTTCAAGTCGGCAATCTAAATAGAAACACATCTTTTTAATAATAATTTGATTTCGTTTAAAAATTGTAGAAATACCTTTGCTCGTTAGGTACTATTGAAATTTCAAATTATGAATTATACTATAGGCGAGCAAAAATATTTTGCGACAACTAAAGGCACAAATAGTGATGCTTGAAGCTGATTCCAGTTAATGTAATAGCTACAAATACACACTACAATAATGGTTTAGTGTTGAAATTGAAAGTTAGCAGTTAATGCTCACGTGAATGTCAAGGAAAGAAGGAAAATTCGGAAAAATGCTACAAAAATTGACAGTACGTAATGTGCATGTGTACAACTGCGATATAAGTAAGTGTAAAAAGTTCTACAAAAGGAACTTACAAAAGAACAGAGTAAAATGCATTGCAGAGTAAAAATATATAGAAATTAATACAGGATGGCATCAAATATGCTTGTACAAGACGCTATTTGAAAAATAATTACAGATTTATAGCGTTAAGTAACTATTACTGTTATCAGTAGGTATTTTTTAAAACAATTTTGAAATTTTNGCCGACAGCTGCAACAATTAGAAAAGAATGATGGCCGACAGATGTGTAAAAAATACATACATAAAAATTAATTACTATTGATTAATAATATACAATTAGATAAGCGAACATTCAGGACCTCTCACGACAACTTTAGGCGAGTAAAAACATGTAGAGAACCAAGTGAAATCAAAAAATACAATTTTTACTGCATAAATGTTTCTCATTTTCTTGGTTATCTTCATATTTTCATTCTAAGGCAGGCAAGGAACATCCTGTATGTATAGTATATACATATATCTATATTATGCGTATATAAATGCAAAATTATGTTGTTTAGGAAACATATTAATTGTTATTATCTTATATACCTTCCTGTTGATATTCCATAATATCAACATCAAGTTCAACAGGCGCGGAAGAGGTAAGTTAAATAAACAATTAATCAAAGAACTGAAGAGTGTCTTCCAATTTTTCTACTATTTTTTTATAGAAATTAATTTGTTCTTTTAAATAATTTCTCATTGTAATTTTTAAATCAATTTCGCGTTCACATTTGAAATGATTTAGTTCGGCAAAAATCGCGTAGGTAACGGTATCAGTGCGTTTTCTTACTTCGTTTAATTGACCTGGGGGCATGTTGATTTTTTCGCATTCTTTTCGTTTCTGTTGAGCCCCTCTGTGGATTGCAAATATGTCAGGAAAAGCACCTGTAATGCCTCTGTAGACGTAAAGCTTGTCAGCAAGGGGTTCCCAGTCCAATTTTGGTTGATCCTCGTATATTTTACCAATGTCGAAGTATGCAGTGCCTATCCGTTTTATCCCTGTTGCCAAATCAGGGGGTTTTGCTTTCTCTGCAGACTCTATCGCTGTTCCTAAACTATAAAAACTTTCGCCAATTTTGCAAAATTCTTTTTTGAATGCTGTCGAATATTTACGACATTGATCTGTTGCTGTTGCCTGTAAATTTTTAACTGCCGCATCCAAATTGTGTATGAAATTAATGTTGATTTCCATTCGTTCATCTACCCAAGACTGAAGTAAATTTTTGTCTGGGGCTTCTATACAAAGACAAAAGTTAGCTCCTTGCAAAGGATCCCTTTCTGCAGCTCTTTTACCCTGCTTCCATAATTTCTCATCGGTGCAGGTAATAAAATGTTGCCATACATCACACTTGGACAGAATTGGATGTTTACAGACCCAATTAACAAATTCTTGCAGTTGGACTCTTCGATGTTCTATGAAATGTTCTTCGTACCTTCCAGAGATCTGTTTATCTGGTAATGGGGGTACAGCTACTAAACTGAATTTCTCACACAATCTTTCATGTAACCAGTCAAAGTGCTTATATCTTCTTGATACTTGTATGTTATTAAATGAGGGTGTCAGTTGATAGGCTATGAAACTTTTTAGACCCTTTAGTTTTGTTTCTTTCTTGGGGGATGTTACCAAAACTGTATATTGATTTGAAGGGGTAATAGCTGGCCAGGCAAAAGTTGACTCATCCAACTTAACTATTCTAATAATTCTTGATTCATCAACATTAACTTTTAAGGTTCCTAAAATGTAACTCTCTCCCCCAGATTTAACAAAAGTAGAAAATCTATTTAAGCTCTTTTTGGTCACAGTACCTTTATTATCAATTCCTCCAAAGCTGGCCTCACTGAAATTATCAGCATCACCTCTGGGATTTAAATTGTGGTTTGTTTCATTCGAATAAAGTTGTTCATGCTGATGATGGGCATTGCCTTGGATTTCTGAATATGGATCTTCATCCCAATCATCATCCCAGCCGTCATTGTCATTTGCTGCAACCGGTTGTGGCTGAGCACTGCTTCCCCAGTCATCCATAAGATTGGGAGTAGGTGTAAGTAAAGGTGCTGGTATTTGGGGTGGACCTCCACTATTGGCAGATATTTTTTCCACATAAGCTTCAGGAAATAAACCTGATTTTCCATTTTTATTGACACCTTCCCACCATCCTTCGCCAACATCAGTTCTTGTCACTGTAAGAGTCTCACCAGATGATATTGACATTTCAGCAGTGCCTGGTTCACCATCGAAGTCATATAAAGCACGCACTTGGAAAGACATCTTTGTTACTGGATGTCGTACGCTTTTAAGAAAGTCGTTAGCACATTTATTGCCTTAATTAACGGAAATTAAAGGTTATGAACTTGCACTTTGTAATATGTTAACACTCATTTAACCTCAAATGTCTGGAGAAAAATAGAAATGTCTCGTTTAAAAAATCTACTCTTTTTGATTTCCAAACTACAATTAAATAAATTACTACCTAATTTTTATTATAGAAGATACGCTCCACAAAGGCATCACTATTTACTGCTGATTAATTCATTACTTCAGTGTAACTCATAAAAGTCATCAACCGACTCATTAAACTGAACAATACGTCATTCAAAAACAAAACGTTTCAATCGTTTACCATTGATGGCGCTGTAACTTTTTAACGTACAGAGTGTATAAAAATAAGTTGCCAGTTATCAGTAATTAATTAAAATATTTTTTTACTACTATTCAATACATTATGCTGTCTTAAAAAACCATAATGGCCGACATTAGTGACAATGCGACAACAATTGAAAAAGAATGATGGCCGACAACAGCAACAATTAAAAAAGAATGATGGCCGACAACGGCAACAATTAGAAAAGAATGATGGCCGACAACGGCAACAATTAGAAAAGAATGATGGCCGACACTACGTCATAGTGGAGCAATAAAAATGGCCGACTATTGACAATACGAATAAACGCAAAATAAAATTTTTTTTAATCATCACATGTATAAAAAAACTNAACTTAGAGCTAAAATCTTTTTTTAATGATATATATATAAAAAATATGAGTGCTTTCAGCACACGGAAAATTCCGACTCTTGCCCTCTAACTATTGCTGTCACTTATGTAAATACTTTAAAGCATATGAATATAAACAATTAGAATCAAAACGTTTTTCAAACAATTATTAACACAAAGAAGTGATGAAACAAATTGTTCACAAAAGTGAATTTCGACCACTCGAAGCAAAGATGCTAAGTTTCGAGCTCACAGTGACTGATAGGTATATTTAAAAACATTTTAACGAAAGAAAAAAAAAATTAATGTTTAACAAATTTAATTTTTGTTTTGGTTTATCAAAAAAAGTATACAAACGCCTGTTAAGCTATTGTAATTTTGAATTAAATTGTAAAACAAAAACAAAAGTTGTTCTCTGAGTTTTTACAATAAAACAAGGTTCTGTTATATGCGGATCTGTCTCGAATGACGTGATTATAAACACTTAATAGTGTATTAGTTAACACTGAATTAAGTCATCGTTTAAACAGAAGAATACATTTAAATATAATAATTGTTGGTGTTCTCTTTAGAAACTTACTTTTATTACAGAATCAATACTTTTATGCTTAGATTAATCATATTTACCTAAAGCAGTTATAAAAATTATTAGATAATTGGAAACTAAGCTAATGTAAAATGTAGAAAGTGTTCAAAGTTCAAACACAGTTTAGTTTGTTTTATTATCAAAATACTTCAATGCTTATAAGGAACATTATAAATTCGCATTTTGTTACATTATTTGACATATATTTAAATTAAAATTGTTAATTATACGAATCATAGTTTTCCTGAGTGTTAGTAAAGAAATAATAAGTAAAAAGTTTTTTTACCAAAACAGTAATCATTGTAATGTTTGTTTTTAAATTTATCGATGTTACGCTAAAAGTATGAAATNATTTTCAGTACGTTATCATGAAGTTGAAACCCTAAGAATCTTTAAGTTGATTACGATTAGCCAATATTCACACGTTATAACTGTTAGATAAATAAGCAGGGAGAGAGCGAATGTAAAGATAGGAGACGAAAAATTAGAAGAAGTGGCTGATTTTAGGTATCTAAGAAGTCAGGACAGAAGGAGTAGTAGGGATATAAACAGAGGATTATGGAAGTCAATAAGAAATAGGCGAGATAAGTTGGTAGGACAACTCCTCAGCCATGAAGGGCTAGTCAGAGACATGTTAGAGGCAGAAACAGGAGTTAAGATTAAATTACTGTTCGTAAATAGTTAAGGATGTGGGATGTTCTGGTTTTAGGGAAATGTAAAGATTAGCCCAGGATAGGAAAGAAAAAAAAAGCAGGTGCGTGTTCAACCAGTCTTAGGACTATCGATCTTATAATGATAATAACTGTTAAAAATCAATTTGATCTAACGCTGCCCTTACTATAGCATAACTGTAACAAAAAAAAATAATAGAGATTAAAGAGAGAACTGTGATAACCGATGATGTTTAATTTTAGAAAGAAAATGCAATAAATACATGTGCATGTCGTTAATAGCTTCTTTTGCAAGTGCCAGAAATTTGAAGTTTTGCAACAAATACCTAAAGCGTGTTGTGAAAAGCGTTTCTAACAATAAGTACAGTATAAATACTACAGCAGCCAAGCGTTTTACATTATTAACGAGAGCTCACCTTTGGAACCAAGTGATTGTTTAAGAAGAATTCGTTAAAAAAAGCTTAAAAAATTGCAAAACTATAGCTAAAAATGCCCTTTACCCATGTAGGAATAAAAGGGTACAAAAAGCCTAAAGAGAGAGTAATAAGAAAAAAGAAAAAGTAGTATAAGAAAATTCATTAAAAAGAGAAAAAAAAAACAAAAGGAGGGAAGAAACACGTAGAATGTCTAATCGTTTGTTTTATTTCGAAAATGTGTAGATATTATAATTAGTAGATCTGTTCTAACGTAATTAATTAAGAAGTGGAAGTTGGATGATTATTTCTTCTGCCACTCAGCTTTTTCCGACTTCTTTGGCTGCGAAAAATAAACGATTGTCTAATAACAATACATTTACTATAATTTAAAAGATACAATCCAGAGTGGTTTCTCTCTAAACAGGAGTTCGAACAGGAAAATTCGTGCTCTTGTAATATCATCATAAATAAATTTAAGGTATTTAAGTTAAATAAAACGAAACTTTGGATTTTTAATTATAATCGTAAAATCTAAAGTTTCTTTAGTTTATTAATTTATTATAATGCACCTCTATGCTAAAGCTTATTTTTTAAAAATGCATTTAGAAAGACTGTTTAATAATCCCCATTAACCTTTGTAATTTTATTGCTGGTTTGTATCTTTCTTATCTACACACCAGTATACACCTGTCGAAAATCTTTAACCAACCATGCAAAATGCCTTCCACTTGGAACTTACAATACGTACTTTCCTATAGCTGGGACGTTTAAAATTGGCACAGTCCGCAATAAAATTGTCGCATTTACTTTCTTCTTTCAACTTACTAACTAAACTAGACCGGTTGCTGACAGAACGCCTATTTTCACTCACGACAGTCGTTAAAGGGAATATCGTAATCATAAAAAAGAGATGCCAGGTGGGAATTGCAGCGGACACTAATAAATAAAAAGGAATAACATTACACCAATTAAGGTGTAACAGAAAGAGATGCAGACAAGCAAGAACAAAGCAAAGGCAAAGTTGCTTGTTTAATGATATAAGTCCAATCAGGCAGTTATAAAGCCGACCCTGATCTTTTGCGTACCTAAGCAACCTCTAACTGCTGCACCGTTTACTGTTATTCGGTTATCTCTTTTCACTTTGTCTGCACTACTCATGAAGTATTTCCTAACTTAACTAACTACTACAGTCTTAAGTGGAAACAAGAATGAAGATACGTCTGTTCTTACAGATAATTTATTACGGACTTTGCCAATTTTGATCGTTTCAACTGTACTTCTTGAAAATGTCCGGGAATTTTACAGAAGCTGCAATTATTAGGTTCGAACAACGTAAGGGAGAACAACTACCACCTGCGATACACCATAATCATCAACCCTACATATATTCCATGCGTTTGAAATACATACAGGTGATAAAATATACATGTGGTAGGTTAAAAATTTTCCTAACGTATACCTACAGTTTGTATTTATTCTATACAGAGTGTTATGAAGAAAGTTGAAGCAATTTACACTGTTATTAATTCGTAATACATTTTCTTACCTCTTTGTCTTCTTCTTCGAGGGTGAATTCTTTCTTTTTAACTACTTTGAGTTGGTTACGGAAGTTGAATTCTGCTGCCTTCTTTTGTAATTTGGCAAATTTGTTTTCATATTTAGATACCTTTTTAAGGGTTGGTTTGATACTGGAACAAATACAGGATCGCAAGTTGTAATAATAGCACATTCCTTTGCCGTATTTTATTTAAAAATTAAATTGTCTTTTAGACGTTACTTACAATTTGCCTCTTAGGTCGTTAACTTGGCTGTTCAAGTCGGCAATCTAAATAGAAACACATCTTTTTAATAATAATTTGATTTCGTTTAAAAATTGTAGAAATACCTTTGCTCGTTAGGTACTATTGAAATTTCAAATTATGAATTATACTATAGGCGAGCAAAAATATTTTGCGACAACTAAAGGCACAAATAGTGATGCTTGAAGCTGATTCCAGTTAATGTAATAGCTACAAATACACACTACAATAATGGTTTAGTGTTGAAATTGAAAGTTAGCAGTTAATGCTCACGTGAATGTCAAGGAAAGAAGGAAAATTCGGAAAAATGCTACAAAAATTGACAGTACGTAATGTGCATGTGTACAACTGCGATATAAGTAAGTGTAAAAAGTTCTACAAAAGGAACTTACAAAAGAACAGAGTAAAATGCATTGCAGAGTAAAAATATATAGAAATTAATACAGGATGGCATCAAATATGCTTGTACAAGACGCTATTTGAAAAATAATTACAGATTTATAGCGTTAAGTAACTATTACTGTTATCAGTAGGTATTTTTTAAAACAATTTTGAAATTTTCTGTGGTCCATGGGTTGTAAAAAGACATAATTTTAACGAAAAAAAAAATATAAAACAATTTTTGAAATTATTAGTTCGGAAAAGTGTTTAAAAACTTAAGGCTAAAAACATTAGCTCAAATTTACCTGACAGGGCACATAATTATTTAAAGTAATTAATATATGTAACAACAGCAATAAGTAATTTAAACTTAAAATTCTTAAACAGTTTCTGATTTGACGTAAGGAATTTTTTGTTTCAAAGGGCGCCCCTTGCAAGTACATCGTGCGCCATCCTGCACAATTTCAAACAGGTCCGTACTTTCAAAATTTCATATCTTACTTAAAACTCGTATGTGTATCGATGTGTATACTAGATACAAAAAAATTGTACATTACATAACAATGTATAAGTACATGTGGTATTGTGGACGCCACAAAACTATGTCTGTTATTATCATCTGTTGTTGTAGCAAACACCACTTTTGTGGATTGTTAAAAATCTGCAGTAAAAAGTATAAATAATATCATAAAAAAAGAAAAAAAAAACGGGGAGGTGTATATGTACATATAAAATATATTTATGTCTGGAAAGGTAAATTATGGGACATTTTTAGTGCAAGACCTTTGCTGGTCTTTATCAGCTTTTAATGACGTAGCCTTGCTTACTGAATGGCGATCGCTGACTTAGGGGTGACGGGTAATTACTAAAATTACTAATTACAACCAGGTGCTCAAAAAGAAAATGATACAAAACTGATTCTGAAAGGGTTACAGTATATAATTGTAACGTCCAATAGATGGCACTTCACCTTGTACAGTTCCGTTTCCGGTTTTTATAAAGGTATTATCTACATCGCCCCGTTAACTTTGCCCTCAATAATTGACCTTCAAAGCAAGGTTGTGCAGAATCTAAGTAAACAAGCATGAAGTGCCATACCAGTTAGAAAGCAAACGGAAAAAGGGTTATTTATAACAAAAAAATATAAAATAATAATAAATAAATAAGTTCATGCAAGGTAATAATTAAACAATTAAGCGTAAAGTTGTCGCTTCTTGTACCACTACAAGGTCAATAACGAATGATATAATCAAAAACAAAATACCCTGGAATTTTTGAAGAATTACCAGCCAGTAGTGTTACCAAACTTTTGCCTTACAATTAGAATTTTTGTAATTACGAACATTTTCTTCAGATTTGTACCTTTTAAGTCAACAAAAGCATTTTAAGAAGATGTTGTACGTGTTCTATATTTTGTAAAAAAAAAAAATGGTAAAATAAGTTTTAGTGCAGTAAAGTGTGTTACATTCGTGTTTTTATTGTTTGAGAAAATTAATGTAGTTTTGGGATTCTTTTAAGGCCAAATTTATAACACGTCTTATTACCTCATTCCCTCAAAAGTGTTTTTTTTTTTAATGAAATTGATCATAGGCTTTTAAGTCTGTAATAAAGAAGCAAACAGCAGAAAGCAGAATTCAGGCATTAGATAAATTATGTACTGCAAAATATTCAGAATCAATTTCGTTTTATTTAAATATAATAATAGATCTGACAGAAAGTAAAACTTTGTGCTTGAAGATTAAAAATGAATGATCACTTAGGCCTGTTTTGTGCATCGTATATTACGTAAGATTATCATTCTTCACTTTGAACAACAGCCCTGGGTTTATTTTACAAAAACAGAAAGAAAATGATTAAAAACATAACGAATTTTGATGAGCTCGATAGTGTTAGTTTTGCGGGATGTTAGGGATATGGCATAACACTTCATGTAGCTTTTTGTACTGTTCATCACATGTGTGCATCACCTAACCTCAGGACTGATAAAAGAATTTGTTCATAACAAATACTGAATTTTGTATCAAATTTATATTAAAACATGTGTAGGCATTCAGCATTCAGTATTTGTTAACGAATTTGCTTTTTTATAACGAACGTGTTCTCTGATAAGTAAAAACAAATGAAATATTAATATGAAAATTAATTTTTCAATTTTTTACTCACTGTAAACTACCTCATTTTGTTGCTGTTGTCATACCCTCGTCGGGAAGGTGTGACAGCAACAACAAATTTTCCCTGATTAACCTGAGGTATTTTATAGTGAGTAAAAAATTGAAAAATGAAATTTCATATCAAAAATGTCAACGTATTTCATAAAAACAAATGAAACACAAAAATAAAAAAAGTTGAAAATCAAAGAACACCATGTATCGTTTTGCAACAAAAAAAATGTCGGTAATGCAGTATGCCGAAAAAAAAATCATTGTTGAATTAATAAACGTGTCTATATAAATATATATAAATATTTATATATA
>NW_020438917.1:242773-271331 GCF_000699045.2 Agrilus planipennis | reverse complement strand
TATAAATATTTATATATAATATTATATAGCTGTTTGTGTACCTCCCAGTCTCTCTTACGGACTTCGCGCTCCAAATCCCATTTCTGTTCTTCGCAAATATACATTCGGTCGTAATACTCTTTACAAATCCTCTTAAGTCTGTCTACAACCGGAAACGGAACAATAAACAAATTGACAAAACAGCAACATCATCATCATCATTATCACTTTTACCATAAAATTGCTACCTGTTATTTATTGTTTGTTTACGAATTATTTCCGATCATTCAATTAACAAAAAAAATGCACCTGTCCACTTTTACATTTTAGTTGTAACAAATACTTTAGAAAGTATAAATTCAGATAAAAAAACTAGTGGCAGTAAAATTTTTACCAGTTGTTTGTTGGTTCTAAAATGTAAAAGTGACAAAGCCGTAGGTATTAAGTATCTACGGAAAAACAAATTAACGATAAAAGTTATTCCGAAAAATTTAAATGAATGTGGCACCCATATCGCTTAATTTTTTTTTAACATGATGCCCCACGACGACATTGAAACTTAAAAGTTCTCAACATCTTAGACCATACAAAGGAACAGTGATGTAAATTTAATGTAAAAAAAAAATCAATCTCCTCTTTTAGGGTTCCGTACATCCGAATGAAAAATGGAACCCTTATAAGATCACTCGTGTGTTTATCTATCTGCCCGTCTGTCACACACAATTTTCTCTTGAAATTTAGCACAGAACATAGGGGTCATTTTTGGGAGGCCAAGAAGAAATTTAAAAAAAAAAATTGCAACCTCAAATAAAAATTGGTGACAGATTCGTGTTTAATTCTATCACTTTTAGAAGTTATTATTTATCAATGTGTTTCACACACGTTGCACTATTAAAAATCTTAATTCAACAAGTATTTGTTACGAATTTCTTTAATGTTTTGGCCTGAGGTCGCCGTGGGACTATGTATGGACAAATCGTTTCATATTAAAAGTTATAGGATGTTTATTAAAAACAAAACTGAAAAGAAATAATAGTAAAAGTAAGGGTAAGATAAGGTAATTAGCGATAGTGATAACGGAGGGTAGATTTAAGGAGAACTATTGCAATAGTGAAAAACCTTTCATGAATTTGAATACAATTCCGTAGAATTCTTCAAAAGTATGTGTATGGCAATCGCTCTCCTTGAATCTACCCTTTGTTGTATAAAAGTAAAATAAAGCGATATGTTTTTGCCACTGTTTTTTACAATTTATTGTCTTATTGTACTTGAGTTTGAATTGCCATCTAAAAGAAGATCATGCAAAATATCGAAATAATACGTACATGCACATCTATGATACCATTGCAAATATTTTTATACGTGTGTGGTATATAATTGAGAAATAGTATATTGCGTACCAAGGGAAGAAAGTATGGCATTCCTTCCGGGGTGTGAATTAGCACCCGAACCGAAGGCGAGGACGGGAAAGTCCTTAAAAGAGTGGTGGTACGATTTTTTTTTGTACCTCTGCCCCAAAAGTACAATTTTCCCGATTTTAAGGATAAAAACATAGCATACCTTGCTTTAGTCCTTGTTAGAAAAGGATTTTAGCATTCACCGCGTGAAAATTGTCACTCGAGCCTAAAGCGAGGGTTGAAATTTCGCCCTACTGAAAGTAGGATACTTTTTTTACCATCCATCGACTAGGGTGACTATTTTCATGCGAAGGGTTTTAAAATACTTTCGTACTACAGCGTAAATGCGTTTCCTTTGTTAGAAGGTCATGTTGTACATTTTCATCCCTAAAATCAGGAAAAATCGTACTTTCGGGACAGAGGCATAGTAAAAAATCGCCTATGAACTTCGGGAACCCGAAAGGAAATGCTATATTTCCTTACCGTGGTGTGTAGTATACTGTTTTTGTCTGATGTACATAAGTATAATTGTGAATGTTTTGCATATTGTTGGTACGTATTTTGTTCATGTTCTGTAGAATATAATATATTACGTATGTATGTATATAAAGCACCGTTGCAGATCTAGTTTACTAAAAATTATGTACAATATTTTAAAACGTCCTCTACGTCAGGAAAGGAGAACGCAACTAGTAAAAAAAATATCTAAATTAATAACTTTCTACTACTTGGAGGCCAAAGGAAATAAAATAATAACAACAATAATAAAGAAACAAAAAAAGAAAAGAAAAATTGTTCGTTTTTCTTTCGTTTTAAACGACCAGTAGATTGAAAGGTAGCCAAACAATCAGTCAATAAATAATAATAATAATAATAATAATAAATGCGTATGAGATATTAACAACGTCCGATACCTCGTGCGCTTTAATTTTTTCTTGCCATTCAAGATCAAATTTATCCCCTTCAAGCTGATATATTCTTTGAAAGTAAGACTGGCATATTGTTTGAAGCTCAGCTAAAAGAAATATACACAGTGTTAACACAGAAGGTACGGGACACAAAATCACTTGGGAATCTCAAAATTTCGTTGTGGCACTTTTAACGAAATCAGTTTTCGATTTTCATTAATTACGAACTATCGTTTTAATTGTTAGACACGATTTAAAAACATGGTATTATTATTATTCGTTTACTACAATAATCTTCCTTTTTCAACTCCCATTCTCCTTTTAATCGTGAACAATATTGTTCAGGGCACGCACTTATAAACTTTTCAAGTCATTTTTATTATAGATTAGTCGCGAATTTTCATCTATTTCGGTGATTAAAGTTACACTTTTCTGTTCTTTGGCATCTCACGCTATTAAGTGTACAGAGAGATTCATGAAGAATTTTTAACCTTGAAAAAAGTACAGTCTTTTAGCATAAATGGTGAATCAGCATGAAGTTAGCTGTTGACTGATCGCTGAAGCTCTCCAAATATCTATCGCTCCACATCTAACTTCATACTAGTTCACCATTACCTTGGGTCTCATACATATTCTTAATCAATCTCCCTGTATCCTGTATAATATTTGTTTTTCATGCGAATAAACTGATGTTAGATTGTCTTCTTTAGAAAAAGAGTGGTGATGATTGAATTGACAAGAATTTGGAAACTACAAGAGGAGTAGTAAGTATAGCACAACAGTTTCTACTCAAAAATAAAGTAAACTATAACGTGAGGCATAGCAAAGCTGATACAGTGCAATATTTAAGGAGAAGGGGGAGTTTTTTATGAATATAAAATGTTTATTTACAAAAGATAGTAATAACTAATAATAAGTAATAATACAGCCGAGGGATGTAGATAGGCTAAAATTGTTTAATTCGTTTTAATTTTTTATGCAAAAAAAAACTAGGTCAAGCATGTGCTTCGAAGCAACGCTGTGCTACTTTTTAGCCACTTAATAATTATTAAATAATGGTGACATGCGACATATCCCATTTTTATACCTGGAGGTCTCGGAATTCGACATCCTTCTCTACATCATATTTCTTATTTTCCAGTTCTATCACACGTTTGTAATATTGTTCGCAGAGAGATTTTAAACTGGCTAAAATATTAAGGGGTCCGTAAGCTCTATGCATTTACGCACAACATTTCTATAGAATCTACTCAACCTCTAATTGTTATTATTCAATTAATTTATTCCTAAAGAGTTGCCCAAGTAGGCCACAGCATAGAGATTTTTATAAAACTGTGTATCCACGGGTTTATTTATTATGTATTTAAACAATATCGCATTACAATATTGCTTCTACTAAAAATAATCGTAAAGCGGCGACCGCCGNATCTATTCGTGGGTTTGTAAGGGAGCGAAGCCTTCTCACCGAAAATTAATATTTGTTCACGGTATACGGTGGTTTAGTGATGTTCACACTATCGATTGTCACTTTATTTCTGTTATGAAACATTTTTTAGTACAAAATTTAGAGATTCTAGAACACGAAAATGGCTCACTTAGTCAGTATTAAAATTTGTATTTTTTGAAAAAGGCAGCGGTATCTTCTAACAATTTATAAAAAATCTGTGAGGCCGTAGAGCAGAGGATAACCCATTTAGCCGGACTATCTTTTTCCATTCTCTTTAAAAATTTGTTTGTTTATGATGTATTTTATGACACCGCTTCTTTCTATCTTTTTCTGCATTAATGATAATTAATTTTAATAGCAATAAAAATTACCAGATTCGAAAAAACAACTTATTATTTTAAAGTTGCCCAAACTGCTCCCCAACAAATGTTTAGATAAAATAGCTACTAATGCTTTTTGCCTGTACTTGGTGCGTATTTTTACTGAATTTAGTTACTTACCCTCAGTTTCTTCTTTCTCTCCGGTGTCATGAAACCCTTCTTGGCCTTCTTTGCCTTGGAGGCCTCTTCCATACGAGCTCGGACCTCGGCCCTTTTGCGCTCGATTTCGGCCTGCTTCTTCTTCTTTTCCTATATTTTCAGTGTAAAATGTGTTAGCATTTATGCAAGTGTTTACCTTTATCAAATTTTCTATTGGATTAAACAAAAACTGAAATACCTATATATATATATCTATCTCTACACATTTTGAACACTATTTTAGACAATTAGGTTACTATTCATTTTGATTTTTCAAACTTTTAAAAGGTTAAATTAAAAATAGCAATTTTTTTTTCATTCTACCAAAAAATGTTTTTTGTTTTTTGTTATTGTAGTGGTCAGTTGGGAAATACTTTTCATTACTTGCCTCCTCCAAACGCTTTCTCTAGAAAAACAAAATCATTTAATTAATATGGGAAATTAGGTAAATTAATTTACTGTGTTATTTAGAAAAACAAAGGTACTTAATGTTTGCTGATAGTGTGTAAAAGTTATTAGTAACTGACTTGAAAGATCAAAAGTTCAAGTGATTTGTTAAAAAAATATATATGAGCTATTGTGTTTGTATATTTAAGTATACTCAAATTGTGGAGATGATCAATTTAAACTAGTGTTAATTAGCATGCAAAATACTGAAGCGATACATGATTAGTATTTTTTTTAATAATCATTTATATATGTTATTGATATTATTATAAGTATTATAAAAAACTTTACCTGTACATCTGTTCTTTACCTTCATTTGTGATAAATAGTTAAGGCAAATGCAAAACTAAGCAAAACTATAAATACTAACTTCTACAAAACTACAGAAGAATGTAAATAGGTACTAGATATAGGTACTTAGAAAGCGTTGAAGATACATTACATTTCCTATAGAAATGTATTCTAACGATTGCAAAGAAGATTCGATAGCTGTAAAAGAATCTAAAAAACTATCAAATTTAAGCATCTACTTTTGTACAACAATTGTTTAACTACTACTGAATAATCGATCAACTAATTGCATAAGTACCTTTGTTTTTAATATTTTTGTTTAAGTAGATGTTCATACTGCAGATTCCAAGTGAATTGAGTAATCCCACGATGACCACAAGATAAGAAATGAAAAAAAGAAGAAAATCAAAATTAGTTCACTTCAAAAGATGTAGGTAATATTAGATATAATATTTCTACAAAATAAAATTCAAACAAGGGCCTTCTCAAGAATGTAATTTTTGGTCATATTATTTTTAGACATTTTTAAAGTTACTACGTGAAAGATCAATAGGTGTTTGCTCCAAATTGATTAAAAATAGATTACACGGTCTTAAAATAATTTGAGTGATGATTAGAAAACCCAATTAAGTGAACCAGAAATTTTACTATCATTGCTATCGATCTGAAATCATTAATAATCGTATTAAATTAATCACTTACCAAACCTCATCGTCCGCCATGACTGTATAGTGTTGTTTACTGTCCTGAAAAACAGAAAATAATGAGTATTTTCGTTATTACAGCAAGACCCGAAATTTCATTTGCGGCATCCGCGGTCTAAGTTTAGAAAGCTATGCATGTTGGAACTTTGCCAAAGTGACTTGGTCACGGCGCGCAAGCGACGATACCCGTCCAAATTTGGCATCAAACAGTTATCTCAAGTTACAGTATTCCAAAATACCTTAAACTCTACAATTATGGACAATTTCTTTCGTTAAAACTAATTTTGAATACGTGTGATTCCTTCCAATTTATAATAACCACCATATCGGAACAGCGGTAATGTCATTAAAATTAGTTTATCTACAATAATTATCTGACGTGGTCATAATCTTCAACAAAATATTCAGTTCTATATTTGTCCAACATTTATTTAAAATATATGCTGCAAGTAATAAAACTCCTAAACAATATATCTTGATGACGCAAACGAGAGATAGTTTAAATTTAGACTTGGGGAGAATTGGATATTTTAAATCAGGTATGAAGCTAGAAGATTTGGATTGCACTAAGTACACAGATATATATATCTAACAAATAAAAATTAATTAATGTATGAGCCGATTGTGAAAAATTCTTCGTTTCTTCAATAGCAAAAGCATTGGTAAACATTTACACAAGACAGATTGGTTTTGAAGACTGGAGAAATGCTTTGTCAGCGTACAGATTGGTACAGATGAAGAAAAGAAAACACATAGTACGTGAATGCTGCCCCATGATGGTAAAATCGAACGATAAAAAAAAAATTTTTCGCAAAAAAGTTGTATTATGTAAAAAGAGCCATAAGAAGGCAAAAAACACAAGAAAAAAGAGTAAAGTTGCAGTCTGCACCGTCAAAAAAAAAGAAAAAAACGGATTCGTAGTTCGTGCAACGAAAACCATTTCTTTTTAGCAAAAATAGTTAAAAAAAAGCGTTGTCATCAGAGCAGCGAAAAAAGAAAAAACCCGATCGTGCAATATTTTGGTTGTTTCTTTTAACGAAATCTAACCTCATAATCTTTTCTTTTGACCTCGTATTCCAGGTCAAACTTCTGTTCTTCCAATCTGACGATTCTTTCGTGATATGACCTGGCGACACTTTTAAGGAGTTCTGCATAAAAAATAATCACAAAAAGAAAAACAAAATTACAACTGACAACGGCACTAAAAGGATAAACTTTACTTACACAAACAACAAATTATTAGACACACAAAGGACCAGAGCTAGAGCTTAAAACATATTTTCGCTTTTTTTTTTGTTCCTGCAGTTTCGTTTTCGTTTATAAATTTTTATCCCACAAATTTTGAGTCGAGTCCCTAATTTTAAATTATTTTTGATTTTGTTAGTTAGATACTCGAGAAAAATCCACCAAGATCAAATCACTTTTAGAAGTCGTATTCTTTTTTTTTTGTTAAAACCTCCAAAAACATCTATGTATATTACCTATATGTACGTAAGTAGGTTTATAATTGTTTACCGAAAATTATTGTCCTTCCAATAAGGAGGTCTGTTGTAATTTGAAATTAAAACAAAAATCTGCAAAATACCTTCATTAGCGTCATCGAGGGGTTTGGGCTTGCCACAACGTTCTTCAATGATACGTCTACGTTCAGCCGCCTTGCGTTCTTGTTCCTTTTTCAGTTCTTCGGCGGCTTTTTTTCTCAGCAGCAACTAAAATAAATATTAAAATATCTATAAATTACATTACCTATCAAAACTTTTTCTATCTATTCGTGGGTTTGTAAGGGAGCGAAGCCTTCTCACCGAAAATTAATATTTGTTCACAGNGTTATTATTCAATTAATTTATTCCTAAAGAGTTGCCCAAGTAGGCCACAGCATAGAGATTTTTATAAAACTGTGTATCCACGGGTTTATTTATTATGTATTTAAACAATATCGCATTACAATATTGCTTCTACTAAAAATAATCGTAAAGCGGCGACCGCCGAGACCAGAGCACCAACTCTGCACCTACTCTCGCAATAGTCATAACTTCATACTAAGAAGACTGGATACAGAAGTAGTTCGGGTTAAATTTTTGCTTCTATCCCTGGTCTTCTTGACTCTAACATCAAAAAGCTCAATGCTTTTCTGATTACGCATTGTCTTGAATGTATTTTAGTGCTTTTTTGTGTTTTTGTAAAAAACAATCGTTGTTAAAGCTTCCTGATATCTTTTTGAATTACCGCAAAAAGTAAAGGCAAATTTAAAAATGAATAACTCCTTGCATACACAGTCTTTTTAGAAACCTCTTTCGCCTATGTTTTATAACGACAACTCCCTAAAATCCTCTCGAAAGTACTTTTTCTGCGGCTAAATATTTCTCAATTACCAACAGTTGCTTTTATAATCACGATTCTGTAAAGGACTCTGCTAGATCCTTAAGGAAAATGGCCCTTTGTCAAACTCTTCGAAAGTTTGGATTGTGGTAGTTCTCTATGTGTAGAAAACTCAACATTTTGAGATATAGTCACTTAAAGATACGGAAGAATGCAACATTAAGGAACCATATCTCAAAGAGAAGAGTTCTTATGGCTTAGCGTCCGTTGAGACCGTTTATCTACATGTCCAGAACTACCGAAATCCAAAGTTTCAAAAAATTTAACAGCGGACTATTTTCCATAAGGATCTAGCGGAGTCCTTTACTGAAGTACCCGGAGATTAAAGTGATTAAAAATTGTTATATTCTTTGAAAATAGATAGGTACATGGTACATAGGTTTATTTATTTCTGATCGTAAGTGAAATTTTTAATAATCGATATATTTTTTATTAATTGAAAATCTTAATAAGGTATTTGTGGTGCATCCTTGAAGGAACATTTTTAAATAGCCAAATAAAAAGTGGACTAAAATTACTTTAAAACAGTAAACAGAAGTTACTGTTATTGTCCTTGTTCACTCGATTATTGTCTCATCGAAACAATAGTAAGTCTTTCTTTAAACAATTGTTGAATCTAATTTTATTTGGTTATTTAAAAAATTTCTTTTTTCGGACTACAGTTGTAAATTTCGATAGACTGTAACGAACTGTAGAAAGTATTTCGTAAAAGAACCTGCATTTTATAAGATTTGGATTGCACTAAGTACACAGATATATATATCTAACAAATAAAAATTAATTAATGTANAAAGGTACTTAATGTTTGCTGATAGTGTGTAAAAGTTATTAGTAACTGACTTGAAAGATCAAAAGTTCAAGTGATTTGTTAAAAAAATATATATGAGCTATTGTGTTTGTATATTTAAGTATACTCAAATTGTGGAGATGATCAATTTAAACTAGTGTTAATTAGCATGCAAAATACTGAAGCGATACATGATTAGTATTTTTTTTAATAATCATTTATATATGTTATTGATATTATTATAAGTATTATAAAAAACTTTACCTGTACATCTGTTCTTTACCTTCATTTGTGATAAATAGTTAAGGCAAATGCAAAACTAAGCAAAACTATAAATACTAACTTCTACAAAACTACAGAAGAATGTAAATAGGTACTAGATATAGGTACTTAGAAAGCGTTGAAGATACATTACATTTCCTATAGAAATGTATTCTAACGATTGCAAAGAAGATTCGATAGCTGTAAAAGAATCTAAAAAACTATCAAATTTAAGCATCTACTTTTGTACAACAATTGTTTAACTACTACTGAATAATCGATCAACTAATTGCATAAGTACCTTTGTTTTTAATATTTTTGTTTAAGTAGATGTTCATACTGCAGATTCCAAGTGAATTGAGTAATCCCACGATGACCACAAGATAAGAAATGAAAAAAAGAAGAAAATCAAAATTAGTTCACTTCAAAAGATGTAGGTAATATTAGATATAATATTTCTACAAAATAAAATTCAAACAAGGGCCTTCTCAAGAATGTAATTTTTGGTCATATTATTTTTAGACATTTTTAAAGTTACTACGTGAAAGATCAATAGGTGTTTGCTCCAAATTGATTAAAAATAGATTACACGGTCTTAAAATAATTTGAGTGATGATTAGAAAACCCAATTAAGTGAACCAGAAATTTTACTATCATTGCTATCGATCTGAAATCATTAATAATCGTATTAAATTAATCACTTACCAAACCTCATCGTCCGCCATGACTGTATAGTGTTGTTTACTGTCCTGAAAAACAGAAAATAATGAGTATTTTCGTTATTACAGCAAGACCCGAAATTTCATTTGCGGCATCCGCGGTCTAAGTTTAGAAAGCTATGCATGTTGGAACTTTGCCAAAGTGACTTGGTCACGGCGCGCAAGCGACGATACCCGTCCAAATTTGGCATCAAACAGTTATCTCAAGTTACAGTATTCCAAAATACCTTAAACTCTACAATTATGGACAATTTCTTTCGTTAAAACTAATTTTGAATACGTGTGATTCCTTCCAATTTATAATAACCACCATATCGGAACAGCGGTAATGTCATTAAAATTAGTTTATCTACAATAATTATCTGACGTGGTCATAATCTTCAACAAAATATTCAGTTCTATATTTGTCCAACATTTATTTAAAATATATGCTGCAAGTAATAAAACTCCTAAACAATATATCTTGATGACGCAAACGAGAGATAGTTTAAATTTAGACTTGGGGAGAATTGGATATTTTAAATCAGGTATGAAGCTAGAAATACTTAGACTAGCGCCTATCACAATAAATTGGTCATAATTTCACTTATTTTTTATCTAATCTATAAATTTCCTTCAGGAGATTTGAGATTACATTGAAAGCCTTATATTAAAATGCTATCTAAATTGTTACGAGTGAGATGAAGTTGAGGATAATTAACTAAGGTCCGATACAACTATTACTCATATTTTCCAATATACAGACACAAAACAAATTATCACTTATTCCCCGAAAGACACCTCACTATGAAGCACTATCACCGGTGATATGCTCACATTTGTTTAATTAGTGAAAATAAGTTAATTTTTATCACGTACCTGGATGCGTCAGATGTCGAAGATGACTAGTCAACAAGAGTCGAAGTTGCTGACTGTGAGGGAACTGAATGCCAAAAAAGTTTACCAAGTATCCTGCCCCTTCCCGTACGTTTCCCTACTCAAGCATCTAGCCATATAGGAATAGAGTTACCTCGTTCTCAAAATAGATCGACGTTAGTTGGTAATTATAACATTTAGTAAATATATATTGTACATGTAGATATACATGTGTCCATTTTGATCGTCAGTTTGCATGGACTACAGGAAACAAATTATCGAATTCGGAAAATAAAAGAACTCCGCTAGATTCTTTCAAATTTTGGATTTTGGTAGTTTTCGACGTGTAGATCAAAAGTCTCAATGGACCCTAAGTCGTAAAAACTCATCATTATCATATAGTCGTCAGTCTTAAGACTGATTGGACACGCATCTCCACTCTTTCCCATCCTGAGTTAATCTTCGCATTTCCCCAAAAGTAGAACGACCCGCATCCTTAACAACTTGCGAATAGTAATCTAATCTAAGTCTACCTCGATCCCTCCTAACTCCTGTTTCTGTCTCTAATATGTCTCTGACTAGACCTTCATGCCTGAGAAGGTGTCCTACCAACCTATGTCGCCTATTTCTTATTTACTTCCATAGAGTCCTCTGTTCTCCTATTCTTTCTAATACCTCTTCATTTCTAACCTTTTCTACCCATGTTATCCTCATAATCCTCCTATAACACCACATTTCGAACGCTTCTAACCTTTTCTTCTTTTCCGTAGCGCCCACCGTCAATGTTTCGCACCTGTACAGCGCCGCACTCCAAACATACACCTTCTGTCCTGACTTATCTGACTTCTTAGATACCTATAATCAGCCACTTCTTCTAATTTTTCGCCTCCTATCTTTATATTCGCTGTTTCCCTACTTTTTCTTCCCTTGCTTACCAGTATTTTAGTTTTACTTTTGTTTATTTTCATACAGTACTGTTTTGTCAATACCGCTTCCATTTTATTTAAAGCTATCTCTAAGTCCTCCTTGCTAGATGCTAAAACTGCTATATCATCTGCAAATCTAAGCATACTAATCTTTTGCCCCTGTATATTTATCCCTCCAGTTGCACTGTCTTTAATGATGTTATCGCGTCTTCGATGTATAGATTAAAAAGTAGCAGTGACAGTGTGCGTCCCTGTCTGACTCCCTTCCTAATATTTACTTCTCTACGTTGCAGCTCCAGCTCTATAACTGCCTGTTGCTCTTTATACAAACTAAGTATCACTCTTCTATCTTTGTAATTCATCCCTAAATTTTTAAGTATATTTAACATCTTGTCCCATTTAACATTGACAAAAGCGTTATCTAATATACGAATCTTATGTATATACTTTTTCTTTTTCTATATTTTTCTCTATTACTACCCGTAAAGGTAGAGTGGCCTTCCGCGTTTCTCTATTCCTTCTAAACCCAAATTGATCTTCTCCTAATAGTGCTTTTCGAGATACGGTCCTAAATCAAATAAAATACATTTTTTCTTAAGAATGAAGAGTAGTCAAAGTTCAGATTAGATTAAGTTTATGAGTAACATAAGTCCAGTTCTCTAAATACTGATAAAATAGTTAATTCTCTTTGATATTCATTTCTTCCTTTTATTATTTTAATCCGAAATGGATCAGATTTACATTTTTAAAAACTGCATTAAACGTTTCGCCTCTCAATACCAGAAATCTTGAAGGTTGTTTTCATTAGTTAAGTGGTGTTTGATGTGAGTAATATTTATTTATGGAAACCTATCAGTTAATAAGTAATTGCTGGTGTACAACAACATAAAGAATCTCAATGATAAATAAATGGTGGAGGCGCCAGGCAACCAAACATTTGGTCCTTTAGATTGCGTAAAAAGGATTTAGTTATTGATTATAAGACTGTTTATTATCAGAAATAGCATAAAATAGATTCAAAATTTGAATAACACAGTAAGATAATTTCTACATTGAACTGCAGAAAACTTTCAGGAAATGCTATCAGATGGCGGTAGCACCATTCTTATGGAAATAAACTCGAGTTTCCTTTAGAATGGAAAAGCATTTCGTACAATACCTTCTAATGTATAAACTATTTATGTTTACAATTCGATAATTACAACGTTTAATAAGTTGCAAGTAGATACCTTAAGCAAAAAATTAAGGACTAAGGCATTTTTCTGATGTAGCTATAATTTTGAGAGTAATTAAAAACATTTTACATTATTTTGACAGATATTTATTCAGGAATAATTTAGCTTATCAAAATCACCCGATTGGATTCAGTTTCAGGATTCAGGATTATAAAGAAACCATTTCACGTAATCATGTTAGACGCTCTGAAAATATACAATAAGAAAAACAATTCATTATTCATTTTTTCTTGTTGTTGACGAAATATCCATTTATTTTTAGTAACTTTTAAGGATTCGCACATTTTAATTTTATTTTAGCGTTTTGATTTTGTTATCTAACGTCATTTCATTTTCGGAAAATTCAAAAATCAAATTATATTCCGGGTGCCGCATTCATGAAAGTTCATTGAAGCCTTCTGGTATATTTGGGGAGTGCAGATATCCACAAATAGCTGACCTATATATTCAGAATCCGTGACTACGGTATGACGTCATTACCGTTTCCATGCCAACATTTTAACGGCAGTGTTTAACACCTCCCGATCCCTGCTCCAAAGATTCCTCCAAGACGGGATATTTCTAACAAAAATAATACAAAACAACAACAAACATTATATTATTACGTATACGAACTCATACAATACAGATTATCCATAGAAATGCTTGGATTTTATCAAGGATAAGACAGGACCAGGAGGTTCCTTCCGTTTTCTACCAAAGATAATTAGTATTTTTTTCATCAAAAACTTATCTTGATTTCTTACACTAAATCTGCATTTCTCTTTATTCCTTTATTTTTGATAGTGATAACTACTAAGACTGGACCTGAAAAATACATAAATTTTTTATATTGAATAAAGAATTATGAAGATATTTAATGATTTCCATAAAAGAAAAACAAAGTGCGCGAGACAAATTTGATGATGAGATGCCGCAAATGATTGTGCTGAATTTTCTCTCAATTGAAATTTCCTGTGTTACACATATATTGAAAGTGTAATCGGGTTTGGCCGAAAACGCACTCAGAACAAGTCTTGGGCTAGGCCAAAAGCTGGTTTATCTCAAGTAGTTTGGCCTAAGTAAAACCAGTTTATCCTGTACACTGATGCAGTTGAAATTTTGTAATAATATCTAAGCGTTTTCGTAACTGTTTTCGCAAATACTTCTCTGATAAATAGATAGATAGATAGAAGAGACAAATATGTATTTGAAGAATCGGGAATTAGCTATTGTTCATGTTAACAGCGATAATAGAATGTGGAAAGTAATAAGGCTTTGAAATTCCAAAGTTCATTCAGTTTAACCCCTTCTCCAGCCCTGTCATTGTATGCGTTTGTTGCAGAAACGTGATCTATGACATTTAAAATTCGATTGGGTTCATACGGCATGCAACGGGGAAATATAACATAATAATGAAAACCGGTTGATAATAATCGCTATCAAATGTTTATTAGTTTATTTTGCTGGCTAGTTAAAAGCTCGTCGTATTACATATATATATATATGTACATACATACATACATACATGTATTATAGACCAATTCTGAATCTAACCAAGCCGATATTTTAGAATGAAATTGTCCTACATTTCCAATTACGTCAGCATGAAGTCATACATAAAAGCTGGTGGGGAGCAAGTAGGTCAAATAGGGTGCGATGCCCTGGCCTCCAGGACGTTGCATTATTTCATTCTGGATTTCGGTCCAGCTCTGCAAGCAGTCAATTCAAAAGTATGAAAGGTTACCCCACCACTTTATCACCAAACGTTACAACAAGAAAATAACTATCCTTTTTAACACCCTCCGATTCACTATTATAAATACGCTAGATACAAAAAAATCAATATTTCTCATTTAGCCTTTTGAACAAAAATACAGTAACTCGAATGATGTTAATCATAATTTTAAAAACAAAACTGGTTTAACGCTGAATCAGGAAAAATTGAATCCTTGTGAAGGATATAAGGGACTAGCGCTTTTAATAAAAAGAAATATCACTTTTGTGCTGTAAATTAGAAATTCGAAAGCGAGTATTAAAGGTATACGTTTGGAGCAGGGCTCTGTACGGGTGTAAAGTTGACGCGGCGATGCCGAATTCCCTCCCGCAGGTAGTTTTGGTTAAAATATGGATAGCCGAGTACCCTCCCGTTCGTATCAGCTCCGATAATTAAGTTAACGACTACTTACCGATTTTATTTATCGAAAATAAATATATATTTATAGTGCGCTTCAGTACTTCAGTAAATTAAAGATAAAATAATTTCAGAAAGAAAACACATATCAGTTATGAAATGTTTATTTATTTAATTTTAAAATGGTTTCCCACTACCTTAACAAATTCAATGTTTGGAAATTCGTGTGCGTCCAGCTTTTTGATGCAATCATCTAGAAAAACTTTATTAGTTTTAAATTGTCTTGTTAACATTTTTTTTAAATTAAATTTGGTTTAAACGAAGCGAAATCATGTGCAAAGCAATCATGATGTGGATTATCAGATGAATAATATTAAGATTAATATGTGATGTGAGGCTGTATTATTTAAACAACTATTTATGCCTTTATAGTGGCAATTAGCAGTCAAGGTCATCCGCCGCAGTTGGGAGGCAATTGGGAGGGAATTCGACATACCGAAAATTCTAACCCTAATTAAAGACAGGTATATGGGAGGGAACTGGGCATTATCCAGTTGACGGTGAGCGCTGAGGAAAAGATAAAATTAAAAGTTTTTGAAATGTGGTGTTGTAGGAAGATATTAACAATACCTTGAAAAGAAAAGGTTGCAAATGAGGAGCTTTTACTCCTCCTACGAGACACACAGGGCGTTATAGAAGTTAATAAGAAACAAAAGACAGACATGGAGGGTTAGTGAAAGACATATTAGAATGAAAAACAGGAGTTAAGAGGGGCAGAGGTAGACGTAGGTTAGATTACTGTTCCCAAACAGTTAGAGATGCAAATTTTCGAAAAATACGATGATGAATGAATGAATGTGAGAGCATGATAAGCGATCGTGTGTGTTCTAATAAGTACTAGGAAATGCTGCTTTTGAGTTTTCTTAAAATAAAGAACTTCAATTATTTTGTTAGAGGACTTTGACAATCACTTCCTGATGTAGAAATGAAGTGGTTCGATCATGTGACTGTGATTAGCCAGAAAAGCACGGGAAATTTGTTATGAATAATAGTTTTCTGTATGTGTTTTTATTGATGTTTTACTTAAAAAAAATCAATTCTGTATATCCATAATCCTTATCAATCAACCGGCGCTGCTTGTGGTTTGCAATAATGTATTTTGTTCTGGCTTTTTTCAGTGATGCCAACGCTTAACGATTTTTCCACTTTGTTATTAAATGTGCGCACAAACTAAATTGTTAGCTTCATAGGTACATGTTCCTCTGTTCTTTTTCCTTTTTTTAATGTTTCTCCATCATTTTATTCTCGAAAAGAGGATAATATTGTATGCATTTATCCCGGCTACAGGATTCTATGACGTCATCGTATCAGGTAGGGGCGAGAGACGCATCAATACTTGTTGCAAAGTGTGTCAAGGAGGGGGCAACTAGGTCATTCGCGGGGTGTACACCCCGGGTCTATGACCTGCAGTTCAATATATGTACGGTTGTTTGCTCTATTTATAGAACAACTTTGTTCTATCAAAAATTTGCAAAATAATCCAAATTGATCAAGCAAATTATGATATCGGTATTTGTCTGCTATTTATTTGTATATCGTTTTGATCGAAAAAGCTCCTTTTGGGCATATTTAAATTTAATCAAAACAGTTACCAGTCAGTTGTTTGCAAGTCCGCAATGTGATGACGTAAATTCAGGGCCGTAATATAAGTTTTTAGCGGGCACATTTGTATCAAGGAAATGTCCTGTATAAAAGGATAATTACCAATGAAATGTTGACTAAAAAGTTGTGTTTTGTTGGTGAAAATATGATATTAGGTTTGATTGGTTTTCTCGAAATATTTTTTAGTAGTTTTTCCCTTTGAATAGTACCTAATGAGTGCTCATTATTTGTGTTATATCTGCCTATCTATCTATATAATACATAATGTTCTTGAAAGGGTGTATCTCTTTGTTCATCACTCAGTTAACCGTGGAAGAAACGGTTGAAAATTACAATTTTGGGTTAAATATTGTAGAAAAACTGCAAATTATGCGTAAAATGTAATAAAGACAATTGATTTAACATTTTAAAGACTAGAATTTTGCGAAATTTCATCCGATTTTATTGAGTAGTTTGGCAGTTACAGTAAGTGTTAGGTATTTGAGTAAAAAGTATATGCAAGTTTCTACTTCTTATTACATATATGGGGTTGTGTCTAACGATAAGATGTTTTACTTATTTTAGTTAAAAAGTTAGAAAACAAAAATTAGGTTTTATAGAGAATTTTCTTAAATATTATAAGACTTAAAATAGGAAATACCTACAAGAAGGTGTCGGGTTAATTTTCCGAAAATTTTCATTGCGTAATTTTTCCCTGAGTACGTATCTGAAGGACCCACCTATTTCTTTTCTTCGCTCCCAGTTTTCCCGCAGTCATTCAGTTTTCCATCATGTTTTACAGTAAAAACGCGCGCATTTTCAAAGCCATTATTTATCTGTTATTAGTCCCACTNTTAAATATTATAAGACTTAAAATAGGAAATACCTACAAGAAGGTGTCGAATTAATTTTCCGAAAATTTTCATCTCGTAATTTTTCCTGAGTACGTATCTGAAGG
Organism: Agrilus planipennis; assembly: GCF_000699045.2. Classification (NCBI taxonomy): domain Eukaryota; kingdom Metazoa; phylum Arthropoda; class Insecta; order Coleoptera; family Buprestidae; genus Agrilus; species Agrilus planipennis. Next base: position 253,766 of record NW_020438917.1, on the reverse strand, counting down.
ACCCACCTATTTCTTTTCTTCGCTCCCAGTTTTCCCGCAGTCATTCAGTTTTCCATCATGTTTTACAGTAAAAACGCGCGCATTTTCAAAGCCATTATTTATCTGTTATTAGTCCCACTTATCCATTAATTTATAAGTTATTGGGTCAACGAATGCGAACACCATTATAGGTATAGTTTTCGGGAGGTGTTTTACATAACCTTCCATAACAGCCCCGAATTTTTTTGAGTCCTTTTATTCCTCATTGAGCGTTGATCCAAGCTACACGTGAGAGTTAACAATCAATGTAATGACGTCAGAGAGGAAACGGCCAATGGGAGCGAACATTCATTCAGCGGCACAAGCGTTTAACTGATACAGATTCATCTCAGAATTTCGATTCTAGTACCGCGAAGCGCTTCTTCGGAGTTGGCTGTGGAACTCCGATGGAAAATGAGCGCCCTTTTCACAATAATAGTTTACAGTATCCATTCTTCTCGACTACTGCATATTTATTAATTAAAAACTATTGCTAAAATTCTTTCAACTTAATTCGTCTCGGCCGCTTTTCGCAAAACAAGGTAAGAAATTTTACGGATATGTTCTCTTGTTATTGCTTTAATTGGATATGCACAATTGTTTCAAATTAATTAACTAAACGCATACTTTTGAGAAATATTTCCTATATCCCTTCAATAGTTTGCATTTTAATTCACTAATATCATATTGGTGCCCAACTTTGTTCACACGTTGTTAAAATTACTTTCACTTTTACCATTGCGCGCAAAGTGTCTGAAAGACTAAAGAAAATCGCATTTTCCTTATTGTTTTTTGGGCTCTAAAATAAAACGCAAGTGCCAAAAATACCTTTCGTTAAAATGCGTCATTTCCAATTCAAAAAAATTGCTCGAATTGACTTTTGCGCCATATATTTTTGAATTTATAAACAAGAAAAGGTTAAAGTTCGTACTTTTTAAACTGCTTAAGATTCCTCGCAAAAGAGAAGCTAAAAACAATAAAAAATTGAGTGGTAATAAATAATTCATTTAAGAAAAATAAGGGTCCTTTTGACGTAGATATTAAAATTCTGTGTAAACACTCGAAATGTAATTGTTTATACTTTTTTATTTTTGGCGTTCACATTAAAACTTGATTTTGCTATACACTTGTTCTTAATCGATCACAACCGTTCGATATTATGATACTTAGTTATTAAATACACTTTTCCAGGACAATAATTCATAGCAGGGTTTCTTAACGTGGGTCCCTGGAGGCACCGCGTCATAAATGCTGGGGGTCCATCATCCATAGTTAGCCTGTCCAACATAATTTTTTTGTAACATGAGTCCTTCATGGTCCAGTCATACTTATAAAAAAATATTTTTGAATTCTTTTGTTTTTTTTTTTCTCCTGCAATTCTATTGGATTAGGGTAAATGGGTCTTTGCAAATTTTGAACGTGGTAGAACCAGGTTAAGAAGCCCTTAAGTAAAATTATATTAGTCTTATTATAATTATGGTGGTAGTTTTTCCAGAACCATTTTCCAAGTAATTTATCTTCCATTGCAAAAAAGTTTCTTAGTACATAGAAATATGCAAGTCAGTTGTCACAAGAAAATTTCAGTTATTGAATTCAGTAGGTATTAGTTTTCTATCAAAGAAAATGCCGCACGGTATCCAGAATTTTAAAATTTAATTTACGACTTTTTTCAATCCCTATACCATCTAGACATTTTATGGAAATCTAGGCCCAAATTTTGTTTACCTTCCCAAAACCTTTCCTGTAAATTATTCTTAAACTGCTGTTACATTAGGTAAAACCCCAAAGCAAAAATGTTTTCATTATGTTTTAATCAATACTTATTTATTTCATCTACTATTACATATGCTATTGGTTGTTTCAGATCAAAAACAGATTAAATCTATACTTAATCGCCAGGAATAACATATTGTTCCACCATTTGTAATGTAGGTTTAAAGAGATTGAAGCACTAATAGGTATATTATGTTATTGTCTGCCATATAATCTTATTTACCTTGAAAATCAGGCATGTGGTAAATATATTCTTACCTGCCTGCCTATTTCTGGATTTTTCGTCTTGATTGCTTCTTGAATCGTTTTCCTACATGTTTGCAACTGTATTAAAAGGACACAAAAAAAACGTCTATTTTTATAATGTACCTATTTGGGGTATATTTCCCTCATAGATTTATTTATAGATTGTCCTTTAAACGTAGGTTAACAAGAAGAGGATGAGGGTGAAGTGGACACATTTTCATATTAGCCCCTTAACACTACTTTTCCGAAATTTCTTTATATTTTGATATTTTTCTAGACCATTAGGGGTTTGTTGTTTTCAACTGGGAATCCACAAATCATAATTATAAATAAACAATTATCTCGTTCTAACCCCCCAATTCTATTTAAATATTTCAACATATTTTTACCGTAATCTTCACAATATTTATGGACTAAATTCTATATTCTTTCAAATGATAAAGTCAATATAGAGCCATTTTTAAAACATTTCTAAAATCGTAATTTTTATGAATNACGCATTATTATTGAAATAAAAAGATATTTTAGTGCTATTTCGTTAGTCGCGATGAACATCAACCGCGGGATGTTTCATTATACGTACGATATCCAACAATACGATAGAAACTGGAATATTTCAAAATATGTACTGTTAAATGTAATTCAACTTTTTTTTAACTTTCTTCGGTCACATTTCGCTACAAATAATATAAAAAATACGAAAATAATAATTGAACTTAAGCAGGGTATTTTTATGCACAAAATTTCAAGCTTTTTGTTTTGAGCTTTTATTTTATTCTGTACAAAAGCAGCATGTACCTATATGCTTCGTCTTTTACACGGACTGAAATTCAAACAATAAAAACGATAAGACGATAATTTATTTTGGTTAACAAAAAATTAAAGCTTAAATAAATGTACGTCATTTTCGTTTCTGTAAGTAGCACCCAAAACGGTTTTGTTTCTTATTTATATAGTAAAACTGTTTCCAAAAACCAAGAAATACATACATCTACTTCAATAATTAAATAGAGAAATTGTTAGATGAATTATTTATGTATATAAAATAAACAGTTTTTTTTTTATTAATTTGGGGGTATTGTACAACAACATTGTACCAAAGCGGCTTTTACTTTTATAAATAAAAGTTCTGTACTCTTGACCCTAGCGCCATAAGGCGTTGATGTGAACTTCCAATAACGTAATGTATCCAAATTTCCAGGAAGTTGGTTGTCTGGCATCGGAACAACTTCCTATAGGAAACAAAGAATACCTAGGGTCTGTTACTCATTGCCGTATCATATTCTGAGCATTTGGACAATACATAACAACGATGGGGATGTTTTTAATTTTTTTTTTTTAAGCAAGAGAAAAACGTTTTTTTAATCATGTAATTATTTTTTCCTAATACTCCTTAATTTGACCCATCGAATTAAATCAAATTAAAAAGTATTAAGAAAAACTATTTTGATTACAATATTTATGGACTAAATTCTATATTCTTTCAAATGATAAAGTCAATATAGAGCCATTTTTAAAACATTTCTAAAATCGTAATTTTTATGAATTATAATGTTGAAATTTTAAAATCTATAAAATAAGAGGGACCACAGCAAAAGGGGGGAAGAACATAAGTAGAACAAGTCTGACGTCATAGTGGAAAGGGTGGTGTGGCGCATGCGTCTCCCCCTTCGCTAACCTACATAAAACGGCTAAAAATAACTTGTCCTCGATCTAATAATAGCACAAACAAGGCAGAGAGAGACGGAAAAAGCCGCAGGACGTTACCCTTTCCTCTATGACGCAATATCAAATCTTTAACTCTGAACCAAGCGCACCAACGGATAAATACATTCTACCCTTACACCTGCCATCAACAATTCCAACGTTACTGCAGCTATGACGTCAAAATTTCCCTCATAAATACAATCAACATTGTTGCAATAGATCATTATTTATCGCATCAGCCTGGCGATGAAAGGCTTTTGTTAATTTTCCGCATTGCTTTCTGAGGAAGACGAATATTCAATAGTCGATTGTTTTCTCATTTGTACAATTGTACACAGGGTGTTTTGTTTGAAATTGGCTTCAAAATCTGTCCGCATTGGCGGTTCGTAAGGTATGAAAACAATGTTCACCTTGTATAATAGATTAAAAGTTTTCTGTACAAAAAATATAATAGACAATAGTTAATTACTTTCGTATTGATTAAATTGTATCTATTATACAGGACAGCACCAGTTCAACTGGCCGCGAAAGGCTTTACCAATTGGTATATATGGAACATATCCATCAGGTACCCCCAAAATATACTTTGAAATAGTATAGATGTATTTTACACATTTTCTGCAAGAAAAAGCACGGTGCAACAACTTTTTTGATACGCTAACATTAATATTTAATTAGAATTGTACAGAGAACGATGGGAAAATTTAGGCGATGACTAACAAATAGGACAACGCGTGAAGCCATATTAGTTTTATGGATATTAGTTGAGAAAACAACAGAACAAAGAAAGGGGGTACATAGGATGCGGCGTTTTCTTCCGGGCTTTTTGGCCGTGGTCTGTGGAATTTTACTTTTCTAAACGTTTCGCCGTTCTTTGCTGATCTTCAGTGGTGACTGGCCAGGTGCTGAGTCGTAACTGATGGTGATGGTGATGATCAGTTACGACTCAGCACCTGCCCAGTTACCACTGAAGATGACGTCAAAAACGGCGAAACGTATTAAAAAGTAAAATTCCACGGACCACGGCAAAAACCCCGGAAAAAAACATCGCATCGATATACGCCGGCCGTGAAAGCCTGAGAACTACGGGGTACACAGGATTCGCTGCTTTTGAAAAAGTTAAATGGGAGAAAGGATGTAGGGATGAGATTTAGGGATAGAAGAGTGATGCATACTTTATATAAAGAGTAATATCGTACATTAAATATTAACTTTAAATAAAATGGAAACGATATTAATAGAAGAATTTGGTATGAAAATTAATAAAAATAAATAAAAATTATTGATATCTGGGGTGTAAGGGATGTAAAAGTAGGATTGCAGCTAACATAAAATTGGGAGATGATAAACTAGAAGAAGTCACTGTTACGAATGGTAGAGGCAACAAATAGTTAAAGATATTGGATGCTTGAGTGTTCCAGAAATGCAATGATTGACTCAAGACAGGAAGAAGTGCGTATCCAACCAGTTTTTGGGTTAATGGTGATGATGATGATGATGCTAATATGTCATCATGTTTTGTACAGAGCAAGCAAACATAAGAAAAAAAATATTTCTTTTTAGGAAAATTTTTATGTTAGACAGGTAGTCTACTTACGGAAAATGTATAAAATGCATCTATATTATTTTATAATAATTCTTTATATTAAGGCGGAAATTGGACCTTATTAATAATAGTCTTTTCGTCGTTTATTTCTAAGAATTTCCATCCTCTAAATTGCAAACCTACCACAAGAATATCTTTTCCGTGCCTGTTGTTACAATTTACAACCCTTATAACAGATAACGTGCATGAATGGTTTCAGATAAATACCACCTACTCAGAATGCAAATATTGTATTTTAATCTCTTATCTCAAAAAAGTAATGTATATGTGCAAAATGTACATATAGATAAATAAATTAATATTATGTTAAAGAATATGTACATAATTATAAATAAACAATTATCTCNAAATTAATATTATGTTAAAGAATATGTATGATATACAAGAATGAATAATTTTGGTGGAGGCGCCGGGTAAAAATTGTATTTTGTGTATTGTTTATTATTTACCGTCAATAATAGTAACTTTAGATTTATATAAAGTATTTAATGAGACAATATGTATGTAGTAAGTAATTTTTATTAGTAATTTTAAAAAAAAAATTAATTATGTGCTATGTATTTCAATGTGTTAATACTGAAGGATGTAGTAAAATTTTACATTATACCTACCTGCATGAATTGTTATATTTTTTGTTATATTTAAATTACCTACTCTAATCTAAATCATAAAGTCTCATAATCTAAGGGTTGCAACCGTACATAAGTAAAAAACTGTGAAATAGTTAGTTATTTTTATCGTGTGAGTCAAACAGTTTATCAAAGACAAACTTTCAAGTTTAATATAGCTAATTATGGCCCAAAATCCGCAAGATAACTAAGACAAACGTATACAATTTCGACAAAATGATAGGAGATACAATTATAATTTTTAGATATTCTAAAAAGTGATGAATTTAACAATATGAATAATAAAATGCAAAATTCTGAAAAAAGTAGTATAAGCAATGGTAATCTTTCCCAGATGTTAAATTAGAGCCAGCAATAAGGGATAAATAGTTTATTTACTTTTAAACCAGGTCCAGGAATTATCCCTTATTGTTGACTCTGACTTTACATCGGACAAGGTTTTTGTATTTCCTGTGTTTTTTGGTTTGATTCATACAGTTTGTGATCTTTGTACCCTCACGATAACATCGGATTTGATTATTGCGTCAAACTAAACATTCTGTAGCTTCATCGCTAAAGCCAATACTTGGACTGTATTATTAATAGAAGAACTGGATGCATCGACAATAATTATTGTTGTACCTACAGCAAGATTTAATTGAATATCTGGCTTAACTGGAGCTCTTTTTCTGCAGGCACAACCTCTCATGGGTGTTGTTTCCACAGAAAAAGGTTTCGCTTAAGTTGAAACACATCGATTTTTGCACACCACATGAACCAAGTCTACAACTCTAATATGCCTATTATTGGATCTGAAACTCTAAAATAATGTACGATAAAATATTGTTGTTATTTTTGTTCAGAATTTTCTAGCGCCGTCATTCGTGCCTCAAGAATAAATATGCATATGAAAATGTTTTTTGACTGGGTTCTGTTGAGGGGGGGAAATAATATTTTGTTATTTATTTCTGCCCCTGACGGATCGCAGTTACTGAACAGTAATCAACGTTTTTCCATACCGAAGATTCCCACATGGATAATGTGAAGATTGCAAGGAAGATGTTCATTAAACAGTCGATCATCGTCATCATCATAAGGTCATCAGTCCTAAGACTGGTTGGACACGTACCTCCACTCTTTCTTATCCTGAGCCAAACTTCGCATTTCACTAAAACTAGAACATATCCCATATCCTTAAGTATTTGCGAACAGTAATCTAATCTAGGTCTACTTCTACCCCTCCTAACTTCCGTTTATGTCACTAGTATGTCTCTGACTAGACCTTCATGCCTGAGAAGATGTCCTACTAACCTATCTCGCCTATTCCTTACTGACTTCCATAGAGTCCTCTGTTCTCCTATTCTTTCCAATACTTCTTCATTTCTAACCTTTTCTACCCACGATATCCTCATCATCCGCCTATAACACCACATTTCGAACGCTTCTAACCTTTTCTTTTCCGCCGCTCCCACTGTCCATGTTTCGCACCCGTACAACGCCGTGCTCCAAACATACACCTTTAACAACCTTTTTCGGATTTCTAATTAACAGTCGATAACATTTTTGTATTTATTATAAATTTAAATACTTAATATTATTAGTATAAAGAACCTGAAGGTGTCAAATGATATTTTAGGACAAGGGTGGTATATATATCATAATTCTGTGTACCCTAAAAGAAAGTATTATGTAGACTATGTTCACTTTCCGAAATAGTAATCGAAGTTTCTTAATTTTAGTATAAAGGTCTAAAGTAGAGATGCACATATAAAGTAAATTTGCCGGGTACTTTATAGTCGAGTACCTAGCAAGAACAAATAATTTAGTATAGTACTCAATAAATAATGTAAATTAAGACAAACGGCGTACCCCGAGACAATCTTTATTACAAATTTTCATTAGGTGGGTTTCTGTTAGGTATAGATACTTATTAATTTACTATTGCTGGTGTCGGTTTTTTCTTTTTTCTCTGGTAGAATTACTCGTCACTGTCGGGTAACCGGCGTCATTATCCGGTACCCGGCCGGATCCTAAAAAAGGACTGGATACTCCTGGTACCGAATCCAAACCGGGTACCCAGTCCATCTCTCTCTGCTTCAAACGATAATGTTCATTTGGTAAAACTGTCATAGAATTCAAGGACGGAACATGGGCAAAAGTTCTATTACGTAGTTAATATCAGCAATTTGTTATGCTGAAGTGCGTACCTATTTACAAACAATTCCTTTAAATTTAATTTTTCAAACAATTTTTTAACACAAAAAAGGTGATTAAACAAATTGTTCACAAAAGAGTGAATTTCGATCACTCGAAGCAATGGTGCTAACAGTTTCGAGCTCACCGTGATTGATAGGGGGAAGAACTAGTATAAATAAAGATATTGGTGTCTGAGGAAGGAAGAAGCCTGGTTAGAGATAATATAAAATTCGAGACAAAAATATAGCAATAGTCTCTGATCTTCGATAGGGATCTGTCAGGTAATTGAAGATTAAAAATGTTGGGTCGAGTATCTTTTGGTAAAAAGAAATCACCTCTGTGTTCAGATAGTTCAACATGTGATGTTACTTATAGACAGATGATAAAAATAGCGTGGCTAGAAAGTTTTAGATATATGTGGGAGAACAACATTCACCATGGGGAATCCTTCTGGAGCATGAACAACTAGTTACCAACATATTATTCTCTTATTAGAAGCAGATGTAGAAGTAAAGAAGGACAGGGGAAGGCCTAGATTGGATTACTGTTCGCAAATAGAGATGTAGGAAGTTCTTAGGATAGGAAGGACCTTTTGATGATGATGATGATAGTGATGATGATGTAATACGCAACGAATATTAATAAATTATCCTTTACACGTATTAGAGCAATTTTCTCGTCTACCCACAATGTTGTTTACTGCTCTAATGTTACGTATTCTTTCGCTACGGAGAATTGCTGCTTCGTTAGATAGAGTTTACACTACGTTGTCTAAAAGTTTTTTATTCTTTCGCAGAAATGTAGCCACCGCTTCGAAAGTATAGAATAGAAGTATTTTGGTGTAAATTAGGAAATCAAAAAGAAGTTAGCAAAATTAAAAGATATCAACTTATTCTACTATCTAGTTGCAGAATATATATATCTACTTTTGTATACGGTAGAATCACTTTGAGAAAAATTTACGCGAATTTGGAAATATGGAGAACATTCAAGAAATATCCTCAAAGTTTTGAAACATTAAAAAATTTCAAGGAATTCTAGAAAAGTTCCTATGAAATAACTTATTCTACTATCTAGTTGCAGAATATATGTACTATTATATATGGTAGTATCATATTGAGAAAATTTTGCGAGAATTTGGACATATCCAGAAAATTCCAGAATTATCCTCAAAATTTTGAAACATTAGGAAATTCTAGAGAATTCTGGAGTGGTTCCTACGAAATAACACTAGTTGTATATATTCACGTATCTTAAAAACCCAGTATTAAATCTGAAGTTTTTAAATTTTAAAGTTTGTCTCTTGTGAAATATGAAATTCGATTTGTGGATTTTTAAAATTGCATTTAGTGTACTTTAACCATCTTTGTCTCTCTCTTATTGTAGTGGTATGTGAGTCCTCTGGTTTTCTAATGTTTCTTTTTGATTTATTTCGAAATGACACACAGGTGTTCTGTAGGTTTCTTTAATTGTAAATTGGGCATGATATGGTGTTGTATTTTTCCTGCACTGCTACAACAGAGAGGATGATGATAGTGTCACCTGATGGCCGCATTGTTTCTCGTGTCGTTTGGATACCTTAGTAATTCCGGCTAGCCCTTACAGGATTACAAAGGGAAACCCTCCTAATGCATAAATGTGACTCGTCCCCGTTCTTAATACAATTTCTGATATCTAACAAACACTAAGGACATTATATACTTCTTTTAAATCACTGTACCGTACAATTAAGGGATGTTCCACAATTTAAACAATGATTTACCGTAGACAACTACTACTTAACACAACCCATAAATTAAAAATAAAAATTTGTCTAATAACTTATGATACTGATGATGATTACAAACGAATGTAAAATTGCTAAAAAAAGACGATTCATTTACGTAATAAACAATAGAACGAAAAACATTGGTATTTATAAAATTTTTAATTTTACCTCAAGGAACAACAGACACGTTATTCAAGTCTTTATTGAAAAACAATATCGATTTTTTATCCCTTAAACGTATTTGTTTAAATAAATTAACTTGACTATCTATAATTTGCTTCCCTCTTTCCCTTATCTTTCTTTCGTCTATCCCTTACATAATAAACCTATTAACTATATCGAATTCGCAGTTAATAATATTCTGGAGTGGGGTGCATGCTATATAGTCGAAAGAAGCCCTCTAATTTTCAGTATTCCTGTGTCTATAAGTGTTTTAAAAGCTTCTTTATTTACATTAGAACCCTTGTGCTTAAAAGTGTCTTAGTTTTACAATGGAGTGTCTTTTATACTTTATTGAAAGTATGTACCATAGCAATTATTGTTTGTAACGAATTACTGTTTTTGTAGGTACTGTGCCTCTATTTCAATCATTAAAAGCTTCTTTTTGGGAATTAATTACATCATAAATTAATTGCTGCAAATAATTACTACTTAAAATCTTATCTTATACCTTTTTATTATTAATTTATACTAATAATACACTAATATAGGGTATTTTTTATACAACATAAATGGCATTTAAAAGTCATTTGTTAATTTAAAAAAATAATTAAAATAATTTATTGGTTAAAGTATTAAAACTGATGCGCCTTTTCGTTAAAGTTTTTGCAGTCGTCGTCATTGTCCTCCGTAACTATTTGAATTATTAAAACACATCTGTACTTTACCAGGCTAACTAATAATTATTTACTAAGTATTCCGTGCCGTATGTATAATGACAATACGATAGAAACTGGAATATTTCAAAATATGTACTGTTAAATGTAATTCAACTTTTTTTTAACTTTCTTCGGTCACATTTCGCTACAAATAATATAAAAAATACGAAAATAATAATTGAACTTAAGCAGG
>NW_020438917.1:227070-242723 GCF_000699045.2 Agrilus planipennis | reverse complement strand
CACATTATATTTTCAGTTTTAATTCAATTTTTTTTTTAATTCAGTTTCTTTGTGAACAACAATTCATTTAGACGTAATTTATTGCATAAAAAGTAATGTTAATATCTTAATCTTTCACTCTCTCATCCGTATTTATAAAATAATATTTAAATGAAAATTCCGCAATTTTTTTAAAATACACTTAGGTAAAAAAAAATTTCAGGCAAGTTATTATCAGAGGTCAGATGTTGCATTGCTAGGTTTCTATAACTACTTTAAACATTCATCTGATGAAGAAAAAGAGCATGCTTTAAAATTCATCGAATACATGAATAAGCGGGGCGGAAAAGTTGTTTTACAAAATATTTCTGCGCCCCCAGTTCAGGAATGGCCTACAGTAACTGAAGCTATGGTAGCTGCTCTTGATTTAGAGAAGAAAGTTAACGAGGTATACAAAACTAAAAACTGGAAATACCCTTATACAACTTTGTTGTTGTTTTTTTATATTTAGAAACTCCTCACACTCCATCACATTGCATCTGAACAAAATGATCCCAATTTTGTCGACTTTTTGGAAACTAATTATTTACAGGAACAGGTAGATGCAATAAAAGAGATTGGAGATCACGTTACTAATTTGAAACGTGTGGGAAAAAAATTAAAAAGTATTAAGAAAAACTATTTTGATTATTAAAAAGTATTTCTTTTTATTGTTTTAATGCTATTTTTGTCTAAGATAGTCTAAACTGCTTGAAAATTTAGTAATAACAGTAAAAGTGACAATAAAAATAAATTTTATAAATCCATTATGACCAATGGAATTAAAATTTGAAAAATGGCCAATTAAGAACACTAAAACACAAAATTCCATCTAAAAACGTTTTAAAAAACTAAAATAAATTAGTTATTCTGTTATTAACTTCTGTGTAATACGTAACTAGAAAGAAAACTCTAGTCACTTTTCGTACATTATTTACATTCATTTTATTTCCGGAATTGAATGTAATTATTTTGTAGACAATTTCCTTCAAATTTTTGAAGATGAATCTCACTGCAGCTGCTGGACGCTGCACAAGATTAGCCAGGTTTAAACTCTTGTGCGTGTGACAGCGGCTATTGTGGGCATTCTCGATCTTCGATCTTCAGGAGAGCACACATCTTCATAGGAATAATGCAAAATTTGTCTCGTCATTATTCAAGCATTCTTGGAAATAAGAAGAAGCTTGAGAAAACTGCAACAGAAGTTCGAAATGTATAATGTCAATGTATGATCCTGTAGGATATTCAATTGTTTTTGGATTTTTGTAGTTTAGCGTAAGTTTAACAATTTAAGAAGAATATTCTTGGTAGATTCAATAAAATTTTTGTTGAATCTGATAAAAATATTTGTAGTAAAGGGTAGTTATTAATCGTAAGGTTATTAAACATTGTAGTTTTTAACATATCTACATGATAGGGTCGAAGTACTGATTATAAGCAATATTGTCGTTTATTTTGTGATAATAATTGAAAACATTTTGTATGGCCTTGAATATAGATATATTATAGATTTTTCGTTGTGTTTCACTTTAAGGGACCTTTCCAACGATACCCTAATAGACGACGATGGGGTGGGATGAAGAGAAAAAATTGTTCATTCCTATTTCAGTATTAAAATATCGAAAAAACTGCTAAAGTTACTTTTTAATTTATATATTTCGAAGATGCGATTAATATCATTAAAGGAAGGACACTTTTAGGGTTGTACATAGAGGGACAAAAGAGTAGAATGCTTAGATTTGGGGATGATATAGTAATATTAACATCAAGCAAGGAAAAGTTAGAGTTAGATTTAATTAAAATGGAAACGATACTCATAGATGAGTACGTATAAGAAACTAGGGGATTTCGCTGATTTTCGATGTTTAGGGAGTATTCCATATTTAAGAAGTCAAATAACTTATGAATAGACAGGATCGAATTCCTTTTAACAAAAACAAATAACTAGAAATAGTAATGGAACATAGGGTGTTATACATAGACATCAATAAGAAATAGATGCGATAGGTTGGTAGGACACCTTGTCAGACATCAAGAACTATTTAGGGACATATTAAAAGCAGAAAAAGGGAGTTATAAGGGATAAAAATAGATGTGAACTAGATTACTAAATTATAAATATATAGATAGTTCTAATTTTCGAAAATGCAAAGATTAGCTTATGATAAGAAGTAGAGGTGCATGTTCAACCAGTTTTCGAGCTTAAGACCATATGATAATGATGACGATGATAATAAAAATTCACTCAATACTTTTTTCTTTTGTTTAGTTTACTATTTTAACTAATTAATATATTGTACGTACTCTTAAAACTACAATTCTATCGGAAAATAATTTTTATCGTTTAAAGATAATTTTATTATTATTCTCCTGCACATTACGAAATTATTTGTGTGTTTCTTGCCCATTTTGCTTATTTCATTTCTTCATGTTGTTTAGGATATTTGTATATCGTAAAAAAAACATTCCATCCAACATCGTCCTTTCTATTTACGTGTAAATGTAAATGTGTATAGACAGCTTATACTGCGACATTGCAAAAGGTTAAATAAAAACTTCTTATCTCGAACAGAAAGGCGAGCAAAAAACTTACAATACCATGTGGTAACGCATTATTATTGAAATAAAAAGATATTTTAGTGCTATTTCGTTAGTCGCGATGAACATCAACCGCGGGATGTTTCATTATACGTACGATATCCAAAAAAAAATGTAGTGATTATGAATTTATATTTGTGTTATAAATGAAGCAATACTTTAGTTTAGTGCGTGTTTATAATATAATAATATTTAATCAATAAAATATAATTTTTATAGTGTTGTTTAAACTTTATTGTTAACTATTTCTAAGTGCGTTAAAAAGGGAATTTTACGGGTTACTCTAGTGGTAAGTCTTGTTATCACACTCACATATTCTATCTACGTATTTATTAGACAAATCAAAGCTAAGTTGAAACCAATAAAAAAATAATTTAATGTTGCAACCATCATCGACTTGGCTTTGATTGTTAATAAATTTAAAAAATGGGTTTGACGAAGTTTAATAAAATCTATTGTTTTACTCGTTGAGTTTAGAACTACCGTGTTTTAAACCAAGTGAAATTATTTATTAATCAAAAATGTGTTGTGAAAGTATCATTTTCTCAACTTTCTCAAGAGACTGCAACTGTAACAGGTGAGTTTTTATATTACGCATTTTAATAAGTTTTAATTGTTTTAGAATGTCTATCGTCAATCAGATAGTTTTGTTATAATAATTTTCTTCAAAATAATACTATATTTTGCGAAGTTAAATACGTATCTACTCACGCATTTTAAGTTTCCAAAGTTTTAATACCTAAAAATACTTTATTATTTATGGAATTAAACTATTAGATAGGTACTTAATAATTTTACTTCTCTGTACGTTTAGTCCTGTTGTACAGTGCTATATTAAACATTTTCAATGTTTTTGAGCTTTCTGTACATGTACCATCATATACCGAACGATGTAACAACAAATTGACGAGAGTACGTGCGCACGTTTAAGTCACGCACGCGTAAACTGTTTGATTTAATGTTTTCGCACTTTTCTACTTTCTTTTTTACAAATGAACACATAATACTGAGTTCTTTAATTTGATAAGTAGTTATTCTATCTGAAATAGGTATGCACCTACGATTCTGCGATATTATTTAAATGTGAAATTCCCAAACCTACGTTCTCTTATAATCTTTAGGGATGTTCGAATTAATAAATATCCTGATCGCATATTTTATTTTGGTCATAAAGATTTAAAAATGTTCCCCTCTTTTTAATTAGATACATTATGTTAAAAAGACGTAAGTAAGGCAGGTCTACGTTATAATATACTGGGAGGACCAACTTATCAGTATTATTCAATTCTTAGAAAATACTAATTAAGTCGTTTTTCATCCAAAAATGCATAAATATATTAAAGTTCTATTATTTCTTGGACGCTTGGTCTTTATCTCCAATAAAAATTATCACGATATTTTTATTTAATATCAAGTTATTAAAGTTTTGATGCACTTAAAATTGTATGTGTTCTCATGCCATCGTGAATAGAGGTAAGCAATGCAGTGCGCAATAGCGGAAGAAGTTACTACTTCTGCCTCATCGTAATGTTAGCAACAGCCGCACATCACGAACACAATAATTCGCGACAATCAGCTCGCAGGTTAACAAGATTATACAAAATATTTCCTACACAACGTAAATATGTTTTGTGGGTATTGTACTTACCTTACTGTATGCATCAACACATTTATTATACACTTTTATAACTTATTGTTACATAAGCACCTTATTTATTATATTTTTCTATATATAACTGTCTTATTCAAAGTTGTATTGTTCACTTAATAGCTAAATAGGGAATATAGGCACCACTAAATAAACTAATAATTGCTTTGAAGTCTTTATTAAAATATACTTTCTTTCAACAACATTTGACGAACAAACAATATCCATCTTTATAAAGTTACAGTAAGTTCATTTTTAAAATCACACAATGAACTAATACAAAATGGAATGTTCATCACAAACAAAAGTCTTTAAATAGGTCTCATACTGAAATCATTTAACAAAATAAAAAGAAAATGTAAAATGAACAAAAAAAAACAATAAAACAGGTTGAACACATTGCTTTTTGGTTAAACAATAATAAATAAGTATAGAAAATGGAAAGAGCATACGTCTAAATACGCGTAAAATCCGGTGCATCCCTCAGAGATCCACTTTCGTCAAAAAATAAAGTACATAAAATAGCCTGAAGACGGTTTCTAGCTGGTTCAAAATTTGGTTCTAGAGCCAAAGCTGATCTGTAGAAAGAAATCGCTTTTTCCAAATCACCCTACAATATAGAATTGCAAATTTTAAATCATAAAGAAAATGAAAATGGAAAATACAAATATAAATGACCACTTTTTTGCTAAGATGAAGTTTATAAAAGTTCAAAAACAATTAAAAAAATTGAAAAATTAAAATCGTGTTACTGATTGAGTCAAAAAAAATTTCTTACTCTTACCAAAACGGTATGAACATTAGCCAAAGTGAAATGATTAATCACAAAATCTGGACGACTTTCAAGAGCCAAATACGCCGCTTCCAAGGCATCTGAAAGTAAACCATTCCTGCAAAAAAATAGCCACGATAAATATAAAAGAAAATTAAATCAAGTACAACATGCAACCTTTGAAGAATATTTGAAAGACTGTTAAGAGGCAGATCCTTCATGTCGCTAGGGACAAAATTCAGTGCCTGTCTTATACATGTCACAGCTTCGTCCACGTCCCCAACGATCCTCCAATACAGTGCAGCAGCAGTTGCTAAAATCCAAGAAGTCACATTCTATAAAAACAAACAAATTCCGGTTTAAATTCATAAACCTAGAAAAAGAAAGCGTTGCTGTATATACCTCTTGTAATGCTCTACTTAATTTAACTCCCAACTCCTGAAGGCTACTCCTATCATCGTTGGCCATTAAAGTCAGCCATTCCATCAGGGTTGGTTCGGGAAACTTCTGTAACTTTTTACGTATAAGGGTACTTGTCAAGTAGTCCAAAGAGGTCTTAGGAGCAGGAGCAGCATCAGAACAGTAAGGTTTTAAGGAACCCTTTTCATTATTAGATGTAGATTTCAGCAGAGAACTTATACTGAAAAAGACATTATATAATAATAGTTTAAGTTGTAAAAGAGCCAAAACATCAAAACAGCTTACTCCATATTCCTGGTGGCAATTGACTGCCACATTGAACTGAAATGAAGCCAATCAGAATCTCGAATGTCTCTACAAGTAGTTGCAGAAAGGGGATAAGTACCAGATTTGTCATAAACATGAAGCAATGGTTCTGGTAAAGGATCATCAGTTAAAGAAACAGATACTACAAAATAATTCATCATACTCAAAGAATATAAACTATAAAAGTGGTTAATTTTTACCATAAAAATCCCCCAGGACATTTTCATTTTGTTCTTTTGCCTCCCCATTTCCACTGCCTAAAGAAATCCTCATATGAAAGGTCTGATGAGGATAATTGTTCATGGTTTCCAAATGGGACTGATCAGGTTCATTTTTATCGCCGTTCATGAAATTGTTTACAAAAGAACGACCAAAACCACCCCTGCTTTTACCACAATTTGAAAGGGAAATCTTTTCTTTCTCGAGAACTACAAGAAACCATTACTTTTTTTTAATTTTGTAAGAATTAATTGAGAATTACTTGGGTCCTTTATAGCTTCAGTCCTAAAGCATTGTATAGAAGCAGTCTTGCACTGCTCCCCGTTTGCAGAACAAATAACCCCTTCACCCCTGAAGGAATCCTTATCCGAACACATGCCTTCTGTGATCTTATCAATTTTTATTTTTTCATCTTCATAACTTCCTAATTTCACACTACAAGCCCAAGTTTTAAGTAGATTTTCAGCCAAACCGTTGTAATAATTAGGTTCAACTCTTAGAACATTTTTCATATAATACATGGCAAGTATTGGGTTATTCTTTTTATAATGAAGCAGAGCCAGTAGAAAGTTTGTGCTGGGTTCCACGTAATTGACTTGAAAAGCTAGCATTGCAAATTTGAGGGCGTCATCCACGAGATCCAACTGATGTAAAACTGAAGAAATCGAAATAATAACGACATCTGTATAGTCCTTTGGGACAGTTTGAAAAGCCAGATCGAGACAGTTTAACGCGTTTTTTGTATTTGAACGTATTTGCCAATAATAACTTGCTAACGTTGCAAGTAACCACCCAGGAGCTGTTTTCTATAATTAGATACATATTACAAACAACAATTAATAATTAATTAAGTCAGAAACCTTGTACATGGCAGTAATAATTCTTTGGCCAATTTCAGCCTCGTCAACTTTACCATCGTTAATATAATTTACGAAATGTTTATGAAAAAAGGGATGCATTTTCAACGGTTTGTTGAAGGTTTGTTTAACGCTCGAAGGAAGATAAATTTTATTAAAGTCTTTGCCAGAATGTTCACAAATGGGAGGATACCATGGAAGGGAATGTTCAAAACCATTTGGAAGATCTATCAAGTCTGATATCGCCTTAGAAACCCTAACAGAGAGAATTGTATATTGAGCAATTACAATACGTAAAAGACAAAAGTCTTACTGGAATCCTTTATTTTCTGGAGGCAAAAAGACCGGAATATTAAGTAACTCTTTGGGATTAGGAGGTAGGTTCCATTTAACACATTCTTCTTTACTTGGCCATGACGTGGCATCAAAATATAAATCGTTTGATAAAGAAAGAGTGGTCGGATATTTTGGATGAAAAGCAGGGGGAATATTGAACGAACCTCCCTCGAAATTTATTGAATTCAATCTGCTATTACTGCTGCTTTCGTCCATGATCTCTTTCACATCTCCTTTTTTATTTTTCTTTGCTGAGAGTGTTTTACCTCCAGCAAAATTTTTACTTCGCGACATTTGTTCAGAAATCTTCAACGTTTCGCTCTCGACATTCTTCAATAGCTTTTCTAAATTCAAATTCATATCAACGTGCAATCCTACAGCGTTCCTAGTATCGGTAAAGTCACAAATAATTGTTGATTTTGAATCGGCTGCATCCCGTTGAACGCAACGCTGTCCTCTGTGAGACAAAAAGGTTTCAATCTTATCAGCACCGTATTCGGCAATCCTTGTTTCAAATGGAACCTGTTCCCACAGGAGACGTTCTTGTAAACGCAACCACTGCTGTTGCTGCCCGTGATATTCGTGCAAATCCGATAAAATTTGTTGTAAAGAGCTAAAATTATTTTTTTATCAATTTATAAGTCCTTTCCAAAAGGGTTTGTAACTTAGAATTTTGTTTGAAATAACAAATAAATAATTGCTTACTCATGAAGTTGTGACAGAAGAGTCTCCAATTTCTTGTGACATAACGTAGCATATTTAACAGTAGCAACAATGTCATAGTCAGGTTGCAATCTCAAAACATTATCATAACATGCTACAGATCGATTGAAATCTGTCAGAGCAGCATAAACATTACCCAGTGCAAGATAATTTAAGGGCTGAGCAGGAGCATGATCTATTGCAGCATGTAGAAGAATTGCAGCATCTTTATGATTATGACTCTGATGAAAAATTCCAGCTAAATTAAGAAGTGGAATGTCCTGATATTCTCTAAAATTAAAACCAAACATGCTTTCTTTATAGGAAACCTTTTAAGGCACGTTTAATGGGTAATATACCTTGGAACAAAAAATAAGGCTCTTCTAGCACACTCAATAGCCTTGGGAGCATTACCTTTAATTCTCCAATATAAAATACCTAGATTATAATGCAACCATGAGGAAGTATTAGCCTCTAGTTCAGAAACAATGAGACTTCCAAATTCCTCAGTAGATAATCCTGATAGTAGATGTTTCAGTCCAATTTCAGCAGTCAAAGTTAAATTATGCCTATTTATCATAGAGCCAAGATGTTCATAAGCAAACATACTAAAATCCATATTAAAATGTTTACTACAATCAGGTTCCGATGAAGTGGTAGACCCATCATAGTTTCTAGCTTGTAATTCTTTATGAAGTGCTTCTCTTTCACTTCCATTGGAACCAATACTTGCATAGAGATCAATTTCACTAAGAGGCTTTTCTGCTTTCAGGCAGTTTTGATCTTGGGAATAAATTTTTGATTCCAAATCAGATGTTCCATCTAAACCTGCCCATTTTTGGTCTATTTCATTCTTGCGATTAATGAGATCTTTGTATAATGCATTAATGTTGTTTTGACGTGTTTCCTGGTCTAACAAAGCTATGAGATCATATGGTCTTCTCAAATGAAAAGGAGAATCCAACTAAAAAGTTAACACAACAAAACATAATTATGAAGTGCTACTGTTGTTGTAGTATTGAAATTCCATATTCACTGATGCTACTACAAAATTCAATCTTATCAGTTGGATAAAATAAAACGTTTACTACAACGAAGTGCAAGTGTTATTGTTTATAATATTTGTTCTGCAAGCTTTTAATCCTTTGAAATATTTAACTTACTTGTGTTTGAATCCGGCCGTTTTCAGTTACAACCCAGTGAGTAGTAGCCGTTATTTGCAAAGTGAAGTAAAATAATAACACAAAACATACGTAGAGCCGACATTTGATCATTTTTCTTTTCAAAAATGCATAAAAATCTTATCTTTCCATTATTGCTTTAGCAGCTTTCAACAAAAGTTCATGTGACAGCTGTCATAACAGAACATGCGTGCTTATTATGCTTGTTATGCAACCAGTATAGCAGATGTGCCTGGTAAACAGCATAAACGGTCATATGATACCTCTTCAAAATGTCCTTAGTTCGGCAAAATTTTTCTAAAGAATGCGAAGATGGAATAAATGAACAAATAAATTTAGAGCTTTTTGCAAGTTATACTTACATGGCTATGGTAAGGTCCTTTTTTACACATTTTAAGTAACGTCATTATTTTTAAAACCCTTTTAATAGCTCCTTCTTCTAAGGTTCTATTAATCAATAACAAATTATAAAATAAATAAACTACGCATTTTTTAGCGTTTCTTTTACTTTTTTTTTAATTTCTTTAGTTCAGCCCATTTAGTTAGTTAGTTCTATTATCTTAATGTTAGTAATAAGTAACAGACATTTTATTTTCCTATTAATAACATTAGTTAAAAATAGATACAAAAAATTTTATATTCNGAACAACAATTCATTTAGACGTAATTTATTGCATAAAAAGTAATGTTAATATCTTAATCTTTCACTCTCTCATCCGTATTTATAAAATAATATTTAAATGAAAATTCCGCAATTTTTTTAAAATACACTTAGGTAAAAAAAAATTTCAGGCAAGTTATTATCAGAGGTCAGATGTTGCATTGCTAGGTTTCTATAACTACTTTAAACATTCATCTGATGAAGAAAA
The DNA here is from genome assembly GCF_000699045.2 of Agrilus planipennis. Taxonomy (NCBI): domain Eukaryota; kingdom Metazoa; phylum Arthropoda; class Insecta; order Coleoptera; family Buprestidae; genus Agrilus; species Agrilus planipennis. The sequence goes on along the minus strand of NW_020438917.1, from coordinate 232,797 downwards.
AGAGCATGCTTTAAAATTCATCGAATACATGAATAAGCGGGGCGGAAAAGTTGTTTTACAAAATATTTCTGCGCCCCCAGTTCAGGAATGGCCTACAGTAACTGAAGCTATGGTAGCTGCTCTTGATTTAGAGAAGAAAGTTAACGAGGTATACAAAACTAAAAACTGGAAATACCCTTATACAACTTTGTTGTTGTTTTTTTATATTTAGAAACTCCTCACACTCCATCACATTGCATCTGAACAAAATGATCCCAATTTTGTCGACTTTTTGGAAACTAATTATTTACAGGAACAGGTAGATGCAATAAAAGAGATTGGAGATCACGTTACTAATTTGAAACGTGTGGGTGAAGGTCTGGGGGTATATATGTTTGATCAAAAACTCCAAGAAGATTAATATTAAGGATAGGTATCTTAAAAACGCGCACTTTACCTTACTTATAATATGTAGTATAAAATATATCTGTTACAAAAGTGTTTATCAAAAATAATAAAAAGTAAATGTCTCATATTTTTGGTGCAAAAAATAAGAATTTTCGTTCGTTTTTAAAGCAGACGTCTAGAACTATTTTGTGTAACTGTTACTATTTTTGCTAAAGTTTCGGCATATATGTTATTAGTTTTCTTTAGAACTTTTATAGATTGAAGGATAGTTTGCTCATATTTACACTTTGACTTACTTTATTATTTTCAAATAATATACGATATTAGACATTTATTGTTAGTATACACTATTGTAAGTACTTTACAGTCAATATTTAAAGCATGAATTTGTTAAACACAAATTAAAAATCTAAAACCTCTTTTGCTTTGTTTTAATAGCAATCAGTAACAATTAAAAAAATAAAAGACTCGATGAATCAGTGGTTGATGTATAATATAACTTTATTGCGTCGGTATTTTGCGTTCATTATAAGGACAAAACCAAATAACTACGTTACATAACTAGATTGCATGCAAAGGATTTATCCTTAGATGTAAGAATTAGGAGGTATATCGTGACCCCGGATAACTGTTTCGCCTTCTTTTTTGCTGAAAATTCTGAACAGTTCTCTATCAAACAAATATTCTCCGCAGCCACATCCGCGTCCGCACTTAGTCATTTTACTATATCGCACCAACAAACGCGTTAATTCATTTATCGATTCATCCTACGTATTAGAGAAAAATAAGGGATAAACATGTACTTACTTACATATACATTTTATGAATCTAATAAGTAGAACGGAATTACCTGTTCGCGTACAAATTCGCCTTGAATTAAATCAGCAAGACCAAAATCCCTCTCCTTTTCCGCAGAGTGGCATAACTTTACTAATTGCTGTAAAAAATATCATAAAAAGGTCCCTACGATTTTTTTAAGAAAAGGTCTTACATCTCTAATACAGGTCTCCAGTTGGATAGCATTTATTAGAACATTCTGAATTCCCTCCCAGTTTTGATTACAAGGTGGTTCTATCGTATTTAAATTTACTACCCCTCCTCTCATCGTCAAATATTTTATTAATACGTCTGCATGCCCTAGTTCTTCTTTGTACATTTTCTTAAAATACACGTAACACCCAGGTAAAGCAACGTCAGTTCTTGCAAAAAAACAAGCCATTGATAGATAAATATATGAAGCTTGAATTTCTTCCAAAATCTGATGATTTAAAGATGTGTGTAAAACTTCACTTAAGGGCTTCCTAGGGGGTTCGGGAGGGCAAGACTCTTTTGAATAACGAACACTGATGTAATGGTCTGCAGAATTGGCATTTTTAAGTAAATTTTTACTGGAACTACTCTGTTCTAGAGATGACAAATATTTATAAGAGAACTTTGTTTTACTGTTATCATTCACAAGAAGGGGGTTCGAGCTTTTTTTTAATTGGGGGGATGATTTGTAACGGTTTGGTCTGGTTTTTGGTGTCAAGAATTCACTAATTTCTTTTTTAAAACAATTTATCTGTGGTTGAGAATTTAAATTTAATAGTTTTGTTAACATTTTTTGTAATACAAGTAATTTTGACAAATTATTAATTCTAAAAAATGACGNACAGCAACGAGAATTTTGCAATTAATGTTACCTTCCTGCTATAGTAGTAACTGCATAATTAACCATCTGTCTATTATTATGTAATGTTATTCAATCTATTTAAAAATCGCATTACATCGCATATTTTATTAAAAAGAGATTTTGAGGGCTTGAGGAAATTAAAATTATTATATTAAATTAAATTAAGACATTAATTAAAAAACATCTATATCATCTTCATCTTCATTCTCGTTAGCTTCATTTTTAGGTTCAAATTTTAAAGTGAGTCCATACTTAGAATAAATCATTTCACTACCATCGTCTCCAAAAACCACGTCGTGTTCACCAATTTTATGCGTTTTCAAAGATGACTCCTGTTTAAAGGACATAGAACAATATGAACAATTAAAAGGTCTCGTTTGCTGATGAACATAATTGTGCTTATAGAGGGAAGAATACTCGGTAAATCTTTTGCCACAGCCCTAAAATAAAAGAATTAATAACTTTAATGCAAATACAAAATAGTAGAGATAATGATAAGTAAAATTTGTGACATTGGTAAATGCGCAGATGTTGCTAACTTTACGAGGTAGAAATTTGCCCTTCTCAAAGGCGTCTGTGTATATAAAAAGTTTAAAAACTTGATATTAAATATAAATAATACGACATTGAATAATAATATTATATAATTTATATTGTCGATAAAAAGCAAGAGTCAAAGGAATGGAACTAAAAAAAATTGTTCAAAATTTATACAGTAGTTTTTACGTGCTGGGCACACTCGCATTCCTAATATCTGTTAAATGTGTTAAATTTAAACGCTGAACAAAAGTAAATGATAAAACAATTCTATAATCATATAAGCAATTAATTAATATAAATTTTGAAAAAAAAAAATTAATAAAACGAATATTTCGAAAAATGAATATTTACTATAACGTTGCAAACGTAGGGCTTCTCTCCTGAATGTATTCGAATATGATTCTTGTGATTCGTTGCAGAAGAAAATCCCTTCTTGCATGTTGAACAAACATAAGGTCTTTCTCCTGTATGGGACCTTATGTGAACCTTACGAATGTTGGAAGTTGTAAATGATTTCCCACAACCCTCTATAGGGCACATAAAGGGTTTTTCACCTGTAAAACAATACTTGCATTGAGTTTTAATGTAATTTTTGTATGTATTTTACCAGTATGAATTCTGTTATGTTTTTGTAGATCTCCTGATGTTTTGAACTGTTTTGGGCAAACTTTACAAGGGTACGGCTTCTCCCCTGTGTGTATTCGTAAATGAGACTTGAGGGAATATCCTGTAGTAAAAGTCTTCACACAGTGGGTACATTTAAAGGGCCTGTTACCAGTGTGAACACGCTTATGAACCTTTAAAAGAAACAACACTTGAATTTATATCAAATTGCAATTATTAATGAGCTTACTGAAAGGTGATGTGAAGTACTATATACTTTTCCACAGCCCACATATTCACAAACCCATTTCTTTGACCATTTTTTTGTTTTTGGCTCTTCAGTTGTAGCAACATGTGTATTTCTATTTACTGCAAAGTTGTTAGACTTTTCAATTATAGACTTCAATAGGTCAGAATCAATAATTGCACAGGTCCCATCTTCTAACTGAATTTCCTGGTAATTGGTTTCTAAAATACCACAAGATTCAACTGAAACATGTAAAACATAAATATTATTTTAATTATTACCCTGACAAATATCAGCACTGTTATCATCTTGAAAATCAGTAGTAAACTCTCTATCCAGTTGCTCATCATCATTCTCCTGAATTTCACAATCAGGAACTTCATCTGACTGACAAGGAATTAAACTACTATCTAAACATTTTGATTCATTATTGTATTCTGGCTGTTTCATAAGAGGCAATTTCACATACCTGTTAGAACGTTTTGCGTTAGATAAATCTGACCATCTTCTGTAGTAACAAACATGTTTGAAACAGTAGGGTAAATTACACCTAATGGATCGCTAACACTTAAAAGTGCATTTGAATCACACCGTGCTGTATTTTCAACTTCTTCCTCGTTTTCTTCGTTTACAGTAATGTACATTACTGGATTTTCTTCCTCTTCTTGCAATTCATCTTCATCATATTGAGCAACTTCATCATGATGGGCTTTTTGCAAAAATATGTTTTGATCACCTACCACAGTATAGTACTGCAATACGTAATCTTCAGGGTTGTCCTCATCTAGAATGAAAACTCGCTTTATAAATTAAATTTCACTCACAATATTGAGAACTAATTAAAAACAAATCTTTTTTTTATAGAGTAAAATATTGCGTAGATGCCTTTTGTTGTCAACATTGAAAGATGCAATTTATACAAAATCTTAATATGTAACGCTGTAGCAAATGATTTTTATATAAATGAAATACAAAAAATAATTGAAATTTGAAATATACAAATTTGAAAACAAATAAGCAAAGAATCTTGGGAAATTACCCATAACCCATAACGATGATCATAACCTGTAAATAAATTAAATGGTTGTGCAAATCAGTGAAGTTAGGCTTAAACTACGAAAGCAATACCATGAAGTTGCACAGTACGATTTTAAAAAAACACATATGTACTACAAAAAATAAAAGGCTGATTAATTAATTTCAACTCAAGAGATAATTATTTAAAAAAATTATATAGAATCTGATGTTGCTCGCGATTTACGAATGCGATACCAATTTGCTAAAGCATACACAATAACTTAAACATAAAAAGCGCTCCTAAAATTATTAGGAGACGAAAGGTATTTACTAAGATTTAAGAAGTAATAATTATGTAAAAAAGTACGTAGAATCTGATGGTACCAAGGGCTTTCGAGTGCGGTGCCAAATTGGTACATTCCGGCATTGCTTTTGATAAAGCGCACACAATAACATAAACATCAAAAGCGCTCGTAAAATTATTCGAAGGAGAAAGGTATTTACTAAGATTTGAGAAGTAATAATTACGTACAAAAGTACGTAGAATTTGATGGCACCAAGGGCTTTCGAGTGCGGTGCCAAATTGGTACATTCCGGCATTGCTTTTGATAAAGCACACACAATAACATAAACATAAAAAGCGCTAGTAAAATTATTCGAAGGAGAAAGGTATTTACTAAGATTTGAGAAGTAATAATTACGTACAAAAGTACGTAGAATCTGATGGTACCAAGGGCTTTCGAGTGCGGTGTCAAATTGGTACATTCCGGCATTGCTTTTGATAAAGCGCACACAATAACATAAACATAAAAAACGCTCGTGAAATTATTCGGAGGAGAAAGGTATTTACTTAGATTTGAGGGGTAATAATTATGTAAAAAAGTACGTAGAATCTTATGGTACCAAGGGCTTTCGTATGCGGGGTCAAATTGGTACATTCCGGCTTTGCTTTTGATAAAGCACACACAATAACATAAACATAAAAAGCGCTCGTGAAATTATTCGGAGGAGAAAGGTATTTACTTAGATTTGAGGTGTAATAATTATGTAAAAAAGTACGTAGAATCTGATGGCACCAAGGGATTTCGAGTGCGGTGTCAAATTGGTACATTCCGGCATTACTTTTGATAAAGCGCACACAATAACATAAATATAAAAAGCGCTCGTAAAATTATTTGCAGATGAAATGTATTTACTAAGATTTGAGATATAATAATTATGTAAAAAAGTACGTAGAATCTGATGGTACCAAGGGTTTTCG
>NW_020438917.1:220636-226506 GCF_000699045.2 Agrilus planipennis | reverse complement strand
TCCTACTCGTGTAGCTTTAATAATAAATATTTATTTATTTTCTATTTTGATTGACATGCATGGCAAAGTATCTACATGTAAATCTAATTAATAAAAATATAAATCGAAAATGCATTTTATGGTAAATGCGCGTATCTTCATTAACTTTATATAAGGAGAAGAACAGAATAAATTTTTTAATATAAATACGTGTTTTGTGCATGTATAGATACAATTAGTGCCTAATATATCTTAAAGAAGACAATACAATTCTGTTGTTGAAAATTTGCATCTGGAAGAACGTAAATGTTGCTTTTGGTGGGATCGAGAACCCATTCATAGTTTGTAACGTTTTATTAGACTATTTTCAGTACAGTTAACATTATCCTCGTCTAATGTCTTCTAATACGTAAAGTAGATCCCTAAGCAGTTGGTTTTACAATGAGCATGGTGACAGTTATTTAATTTTTGTATTATCAAACAAACCCTTGTTATTATTTTGTATCGTCTCGTAATAATATGGTAAGTTCACATTATATTTTCAGTTTTACACCTTTTTCAAATTCATTTGCTGAAAGTACCAATATATATTTTTTAAAAATTTAAAAAATAGAAAATGCTTTAAGGGGTACCAGACTTATTATATATTTTTATTACGTTTTTTTTTTAGTATTTACTGTTTACTATATAAACATCTTGCGATCTTGCTTTGTCTAGTATAGCATTTACTTCATTAATAGTTTTTATTGGCGTACATTATCATATTTTATAGTCATTTAATTATTAATGCCTGCACTTGATCTTCATAAATACAATAGATACAACGCATTCCTAAATGCATTTTTATGTAAAATTGTGTTTTATTTTTCTGATACAATAATATTTCATCATTAAAAATGCAGGTATGAACCAATACAATTCACTGATAATTTTATAAAAAAACGTCTTTAGTTTAAACAATAGTACCGAAACGAAGATAGAATGTGTTGCTAAAATGCTAAAAACCTCAAAAATTTTGTTGATTAAGTGATTAGCTGAAAAGTTAATTTATTTATAGATAAATCAAGTATGAATAGATATACAAACAAAAAAAATGGTTATTCACGTACTATTAATCGTAAAAATATTTTTGATTTGTTTAGACTCTGCAGCATCCTCAGGGTAAAAAAAATTGAAAATGTCATACCCCTTAAATGATAAGACGTAAGAAGCGTTTTTATATATGTTTCTGATAACGTTCATGAGTACAATATTAATATATAATCATAATCGATTAGTATATGACCTAGGTCTACATCTACCCCTCCTAACTCCTGTTTCTGCATCTAATATGTCTCTGACTAGACCTTCATGCCTGAGATTAATCTTATAAAAATTTAAAAAAAAAATACTATTACAACTGGTGCTCTCGTGTTTTTTCATATTTAATTAAAGTTAAAAATCATTTTAATAAGCATGTGTTTTGTGGTTAGATATGTTTAATTAACATTTTAGTCAATTGTGTAAAAATTTGAAATAAGTGCCAAATCACGTGAAATAAAATGGAGTAAGGTCGCGTGTAGTCGTGTGATATTTTGTGTCATGTGAACTATGATGATTTCTGCTTTCTATTTTGGTATAGATAGACCAACGGCAGAGGTTGAAAACGGCCTTATTTTCAGCATTTCCGTATGAAGATGGTGTACGCTGCGTAAATCGCAACAACACTATGAGAAACGAGAAAGTTGGTCACCATTCACCCGGAAACATTAGTTATCATTGCGCTCAGATGGTACCTACTCTAAATAAAGAACACGATTTGACCCAGCAAACGCTTCTTAACTTACATTGAAATAATTTCATGGTAGTTTAATAAAATAGAAAATCGGACTTAAACAAAAGTTTTCTCTTTTATATTTTCGTCGTTCAAATGCGATCCATTAAGACCTCCGAACTTCGAAATTTGGACGTCAAAATTTAATAGTCATTTAAAATAAAAATAATTGTATGGACAAATTTTAGAACTTTTCTCTAGTTTCAACGTGGGATTATAGTTATTTTATTTAAATAATTGAATTCACAATTTATACTGTACATCATCGAAGTCTCTCAGTAACACTTTTTCATGTGTATTTGTCCAAACTTTTTAATTCTTTTTTGTACATTCAGTAAATGACAGACAGCAACGAGAATTTTGCAATTAATGTTACCTTCCTGCTATAGTAGTAACTGCATAATTAACCATCTGTCTATTATTATGTAATGTTTAGTTAACGATTTATTTACACAGCGGAATTAAATGTTTAATGAGATGAAAATAATAGGTAATGTTTATATACCTTTCAAAGTCTGTAGTTAAGAAACAAGATTATCTCGAACAATAATTTAATTAAAAATCATTAAATGGTAAATTCCACAATTTAACGGGGCATACTGAGTGTACAAATATTTTGAACTGTGGTAAAAAAAATCCCGTTCACATTTTGCATTCCTACTCGTGTAGCAGATCAAGTGCAATAAAACCATTTCAACATCCACGGAATTGCTTTTGTATTGTAAGAGTGAGCTCTCATCAATACTATCTTAAGTTCTTATGAATTTCTCAACCTTTTAAAGCAATTTAATGATCCGGTTATCTTGTTATCTAATGGCTAATAACGCTACAAATAAAAGTTTAGTAAGTGCATCTCAAAAAAGGACAATATTAGACAACAGTTTGTTTATAAAAAGTCATATTTAGAAAGTTATTTTAACAAATCATTACAAAGCAAAGTGGTAAGATTTTTGTATAGTCATAAAATGTATTTCTAAAGCGGGGTTTTAAAAGTTTATTGCAACTTTTAATATTTGTTTATGTCGAAACAGGGCTTATGTATGTTCAATTTCAAATTCAATAATAATAAGCCGGTTGTACTTCCCCTCTTTTAAGGATTCGTATGTTGAGTAAGTTGACAAACAGTTCCAATGCTGTTATTATTTTTTCGCAATAATAACATACTTTTGTGTAACAGCAAAAGATAGGTATGTAATTGTACATTTGTCCTCTACCTAGATATCTTTCTAATGGTCGGTTTTCAGTAAAATATGTATGCACCTACTGTTGGCATCACGATCAAACATGAGTTTCAAATTCGAATTCTGCTGCTACAAAACAAACTGTACTTTTTTAATTACAAATATATAACAAATTCTCCTTCTAAATCATAACTATATTAGTAATTTTCTTGGTAATTTATTGGACATTTGTCATACGTACCAGTAGACAAACTTTCAAATACTCTCATCATTAAGTGCCTTGACATTGCCTTGAAGATTTTCGTTAGCTCCAACCTAGCTCCAAATAACTTCTATCTTCCTGAAAATTTCTTGATATGGCAGACAAAACTTGATATCAAATTCATTATTAGCCTTCCCAAAAATACTTTCAAAGTAAAAACTTGTGTTTAAAAAAAGGCATTTACAATAGAAAAGTGAAATAAATATTATCTACTCGTTTTGTATTTGTATATTAAACAGAACTATTCTAAATAAATCTGATCTCTGATGATGATATGTACTTTTACGTTTTTCCAGAAACATTCAACTCAATTGGTTTTTTCGTTAATAATTTCGTCAGCATTGGCTGCAACCACGAGTTACCAGAATGTTAAATTTTTACCCTTGCCCGCGTCAAATACGAAAACATTAAATAATGGTTTGGCAAGGCGAGCCAGAAGTTACCATTTACCATACACCCCTCTCTATAGCGAAACATTTTGGCCGCCCACCCTTGCTAATCATGATGAAGGCGATTTAATTTTGGACTTACCTACATTATATGCTGAAAATTTGGATTCCATTTACCAGCCTAGCATTGATCTCTCTCTCGTAAATGTCAATGGTAAATCTTCTAATTAAACAGACTTTTTAGATAAATAATTCATTTTTCTAAAGGTATATAGTGCTAAATGTACATTATTTACTATAACAATTTGAAGCACACACTTTTCTAATGTATTAAATCTAAATGTTCTTTAAATCTAACGTTGATTGTCTTGCGACTTTGCCCTATGTATACTATTCGTCGCAATTTTTACATTTGATACTTCAAGATTAAACGCTTTTTGAGGTTTTTATATTACCCTATTACTGTGATCTTAACAATATAAAAAGATTTTCAATTTGAATTGAGACCAACCTCTAATAATTTAGTACTTAGATGTGCAAACGTATTTTAAATTTTTTAATAGTCGAGTTTCGAGGTTTACTGTATTTTTTATAGTGTTGCCCAAACGCAAGAACAAGATGAGACTTAGCCAGTCTTGGTCTTGGTCTTGCGCCAATACACCTGGTCTTGGTCTTGGTCTTGGTCTTGCGCTCCCAGTCTTGGTCTTGGTCTTGGTCTTGCGCTCCCAGTCTTGGTCTTGGTCTTGGTCTTGCAGCAAGAGTCTTGCAAGTCTTGCAATTACCTATTAGTCTATAACTATTTATTAAAGTTTACTTTAAATCCTAGAAAAACGTATTAGAATTGGAACATTGTGAGCTTGAATGAATATAGCCATAGTAAAGATCAAGCAGATTAATAAATAACTGAAGATTTGATAAGAAATTCGAAAAATCAACTGACCTATATGTCGTTTTCCATGGAAGTAACTGTTTCTTAATAAACATTTATGATCCTTGCTTTCTACCGCGCCGCCTCGCCACGTGCCGGCTCTATGATAAGGATGCCGCCGCAAATCAAACAATAATATAAAGCGTGTAAAAAAATTCGAAATTATTTTGCATGAGTATACCTACACCCTATGGCGGCAATCAAATAGTGTCAAATGTTATGATTTCGGCGTGGCGGCAACGATTGTTTTAGATTTCAAAAGAAGCCGCCGGCGCGTGTATCATAACCATGTACTTCCGAAAAGCGGCAAATTTCTTTGAGAAGTAAGTACAAAACCTTTGATGCCGCATTATCAAAGTGCCGATGGTTAAAACATAACTATGCATGCACTCAGTTTGATTTTAATAATTTTTTTATTCGCTATGTTTATGGTATTAGTCGTAATGCGCATAGGTCCAGTTTTTCATATTCTTTGATACAGTTTTTTGCGTCTCATAGAATTCCTAAGCGTACCTACCTATACACCGAACTGTTACACCTAACTACTCAGTGAAATAGCGCTAAGTCCTAGCTGCAAGACGCAAGAGTCTTGCAGGCTATGTCTTGTTCTTGCTCAAGTCTTGCACGGTCAGTCTTGGTCTTGGTCTTGCTAAAAATACGCGGTCTTGTTCTTGGTCTTGGTCTTGCAAAAACGCAAGAACAAGACCAAGACTGCAAGACCAAGACTGAATTTGGGCAACACTAATTTTTTAGTACAATTCGCCAGATCCCCTATTGATTTTGTTGTAGTAATTTCATCAACCATTAACAGTAATCAATTGACATTCTTTTAGATTACTCTGATCCATATCTCCTTGTGGGCCACAATGCTGTTGTAGCCGTTCATCGTCTTTATAGCAAAGAATTATTCTTTGGGAATTATCCCCACGTCAAAGCTTTATTAAATAATAACCAATTCCGTTTGGCAAATGGTCTCGGGGAAAACAGACTTGGTTCGTTAAGAGAAACATCTCCTTGGAGTCGATATAAAAATGTCGCGTTTCCGTCTCATTTGTTTGGATGAAAAGTGACTGTTATAAAGTCAAAATTGTGGATATTATCCATTAATTACTCATTATAAACATTTATTGTTTATTAAAACAAAAGAAAAGAGAGACAAAACTATTATATGTATAGATACATATATCCAAACAAAATTATTACGTGAAATATTTATTTTTAACATCATGTAGATATTACAACAATTATGCCTTTTGTCTATGAATGAACTTTAATTTAGAAATAAAATTAAGATCGTCTTTGATTTTTAAGAGATACT
>NW_020438917.1:109263-219534 GCF_000699045.2 Agrilus planipennis | reverse complement strand
CTTTCTCTTTTAAATAAATAATAATATTAATCAACTGATAATACGATTTTAATATCTAAATATAACTTAAATTACTTATAAAAGATACGTATTAAACTTTTAATAGATGTTATTATTAGTGGGAGACGTAATTCTGATAATTAAACTATTTTATATATTATTTAATGGCTACATAGTGTATTATATTTAATAAACACCTAATATTATTTATTATCTATTATAATAAGACATCCTTAATCAACTTTTTCAATCATATTCTGATTTATGCATAAATGTTTCATTGTGAAAACTTTTTAATTTAAGTTGTAGTGTGTAAGTACATAAATTTAATTAATTGCAATAATAAGAAGAAATCTAAAGATGGTGGACAGAGTATTTTCAAATGGCGGCGTATTGACTTTATTTATGCTTTATTTAGATACTATACTTGATCTACTTGGTAGTGTAAACACTATTTGATTGTAAGTTTAAAGGCGACAGGCGGGTTAAAAGAGACTTGCGCAAAATAATCGCATTTTTACAGTTCGAAATAAAGAAAAAAGTAAAGACAAAACCATGCCAAAAATGCCTTTAAAGAATTTATTTACATTTTTCATAATTACAAATACATATTTTGATGAAATGTGTATAATAAAATGTTTAAACAAGAGAGACAAAAACTATTTTTACACTGAAGCGTAATCTCGACGCGCTCGCGCTAAATTTACCCACAATTCCGTACAGTCAACGTCAACATGGCGGACGAACTTGAAAGTGAGTTTTCTGATAATAAATAAAAATAATCGAGTGAATACCTATTCTCCATGTAATCAAATACTTAGAATAAAAAGTTCATTTAATCTATTACATCCAGAAAAGATCACTATTGTGGTTGCAAATAGGTTTAGGTACAACTTTATTTATAAAATTATGTGGGAAATGCAGGTTTAAATTTGAAAATGGTGCAGTTAAATTCAAATTCAAGTTTACATAAAAGCAGAATAGAAGCAATCGTGATAACAGTCAATAAATTGTTTTTCTGTGTTGTGCTAATAAATCAAAATAAGTTGTTGCATGTATTTAAAAGAGTAGTGTGAAGATTGTGTTGTATTTTTATGTTAATGAAAGTATGGTTATTTCAGATGAATCAGCTGCTGCTCTTTTGGAGTTCAAGAACGGTAAAAAGATGCAAAATAATGATATGAACATAAAACAGGAAATTATGGACGAGGACGAGGATAGTAACATGGAAATCGACGAAGATATTCCTAGGTTAGGTCCAGCAGCTCTTGGATTACAACGAGTAGGGACACCAGCAACCCCCAAGCCAGTCAATGTTACTCCTCCCCAAGTACTAAACGCCAGAGGGATGCCAGCACGAATTCGTAAAAAAAACAGACTCTATTATGATGATGACATTATCAATACACCACATCATAGGGTGCCATCAGCAAAAAAACAAATGCAGTCTCCAAATAAAAAAACAAAATTGTCGACGCCTTCTCGTGGTGTCAAAGACTCTCCAAAGGTGTCGCCTAGAAAATCAGCTCAAAAGGATCAAAAACCACCTAAAAGTGTATCACCTAGGCCTCAGTCTCCTGACAGAAAAATTGGTCAGAAGATTGGGTTACGGTTAAGAAACCTTCTTAAACTCCCCAAAGCACATAAATGGGTTTGTTTTGAGTGGTTTTACAGTAACATTGACAGATGTTTATTTGCTGGAGAGAACGATTTTAGTATCTGCTTGAAAGAATCGTTTCCTTACTTAAAAACTCGTATGCTTACAAGATGTGAATGGACAAAGATTCGTAGGATGATGGGAAAGCCACGTAGGTGTTCTCAAGCCTTTTTTAACGAAGAAAGACTTGAATTGGAGAAAAAAAGAAATAAAATACGTGCCCTTCAACAACGCAAAGCCACAGATCCTTCCAATTTTAAGGATTTACCTCCTGAGATACCCATGCAGCTTGTAATAGGTACCAAAGTTACAGCAAGGCTGAGAAAACCTCAAGATGGTCTCTTCACTGGCAGTATAGATGCAGTGGATACTTCAAACAATACGTATCGCATTACATTTGAAAGACAAGGTTTGGGAACCCATTCTGTACCTGATTATGAAGTTTTATCGAACGAGCCACCTGAAACCATGACAATTTCCATTTTTAACAACAATAAATACCGCCAAAGAAACGGCATTTCGACACATTCACCCCTTCCGTACTCAATAGCAGGCGATTTCTCACCGTACTTGCCCTCATCTCTTAAACATAAACGCGATCCTCTTTTGTCAGGTTCTAACATCAATAAACCACAAATTACTGCAATAACAGGGCAGATCGGGGGTTTCCCCGTTAAATTATTGGAGAAAATGGTTCTCGTAACTAAAATACTGAACGTTAAAAAGTCCAAGATTGGTACTTTGAAAAACATGAATAAAGAAGCGGAGAAATTCAGTCCATACGAAAAGGAAATCCCCGAAGACTTCGAAAAAAGGTACGCAGGGATTCTAATCGATCTGGAAAAGTTAAACAACGACCTGGAAACCTATCTGAACGAGATCCAGGAGCATTGTCAAGAAATTGCTCCTGAACCAAGTGTGGCTGCCATGTTAGCACCCAGTCATCTTAGAGAAAAATGTAAAGAGGAAGCCAACGATATCGTACAAAGGAACAACAGTGCAATGGCCGCTGAAAAAAGTCCTGTAACGAACGAATCAATTCTTGAACTTATTCGAGACCTAACGGCGCTTATGTTGCAAGTTAAAAGTTTGGCGGATTCTGACCAAAATGCTTACGAATTACAAGTTCTCCAAGGAACCATGGAAATAATCAAAAGAAAATTGAGTCCATCGAACCAAATGGCTTTCCAGAATCATGTGGAAGTCCATATGAAACACATTCAGTTGGGTTTGGGACAGGCATCGAATAAATCGTTGACGCCCACCCTTACTAAATAGTATTTAAATATTATATTATTATATCGCCTTTTGTTGTACATACCGTTGTAATTATGTATATGTTTTAGCATAAAGGATAGATGTTACGATACTTTAGGTAGTGCAATACTTTTTAGCAAACTATTTTAACAATCTTATGTAAATGTTTGATAATTTTATTTTTTTTTTCTTTTTGTCACATAATTACACAAAATGAATAATGGACTTTTACAGTGCGAACAAAACAATTTATTACCATTATCATGTATTATCAATGTGTGTAAATAATGTTTTTATCAATTATAAAAAAGGGTTCATATTTTCTATAGACGATTTTGCGAGTTTAAAATGAATCATTTCCTCCAATCATTCGATTGATTCACTTTCAACAGCAGCTGTTTTTATTTTTCATAATTAAATAAAAATTGATTTAAACTGAAATGATTAGTTTATATATTATAAAATCCTTTAATTTTCCTGACCTGAACGCAATATAAATAAACAGACAATTTTATTTGCAGTAACTTAAAACAGTTTCATTATTAAAAAATATAGTACTAATTAGCCCTTGCGCACTAAACTATTTATTCGATCGTATTCAGTTTTTTAATTTACTTTTATATCAAATATTTAAAACAAAGTTTGTTGAACAATTTAGTAGCAGTTATTTCTTATTTATTTAACAAACAAATATATTTTGTTTTGTTTAAAATTCATTGGTTTTTCATTTTATTACTTTTCTTAAAATCGTCAATAAAACGAACTTTATAAACAAAAGCTACCAAAAATTATTATCTTTTTAATAACAATTGAATATAAGCACCTTATTTTGTTGTTTTTTTAACTAAATCTTTAAGTTAAAATAAAGCGAATTATTACAAATTTGAATTTCTTTATGTTTTCCAGGTGGAGATCTGATTGGTGCTTTAAACAATGACTTCACTTCCGTTTCTGGATTCCATTATGGTAAAACGTTCGGGCAAGTCTAAACATGTAAAAAAACAGGTACTTTTACGGAAAACAACTTTAAGTGATTTTGTGTTCATCAAAGTGTTTAATAACTATATTACATTAAGTGTATGTGTAGTTATATTTGGGTATGCTGAGAATTAATCCGTTCTTCAAACAAACTCCGACATACAGAAAAGGTAATACTTTAATCAATGCTGTTTTTATACTTTTTAAACTTTTTTGGTAGACAGATAAAGATCAATTTTTGTATATCTTGTTTCCAAAAGGTCTGGCGATGATACTAATCGAGGTATATTCTTAACTTCTTAAACATTTCTGTATTGGTACATAAAATTGTGACGTTATTACCTAAACACTGGAACGCGAAATTTTGCAAATGTAAAGTTTGTTTTAATGTTAAAATTGTGAAAAGTTAAAATGCTTTGCGCTCAGTAAGTCTGTAGGAGGTGCATTTTCATGTAGCGATAATGGGGTATTGCCTTTCTAAAGTTCTAAGCGAGAAAATAAGCTAACGAGTTATTGTTGGTTATTGTTTTTAAAATTCTAAAAACTAAGTATACCTATACCTAGTATACCACTTCGATTGAACTTTAACATGGAATTTAAAATGTTTCTATAAAAGACTAGGCAAAAAAAATTTTATTGAGTATGTAAAACTAAAATTAACAACCAACAGGTGACACTATCAAACTGTATTACAGTTTTATATATTATTTCTTGTATTTTTCCAATTGTTGTAATAAGTTGTCGGCTTCTTCTGGGGATTTGACTCTTAGTAGGATAGGAATTGGCGGAGGTTTAGAGTCAGGAGTTGGTAGTGCCACACCCATCACATCTTTCTTCCCCATTCGTTGGAACGGAATATTCTCAGAGAGAATAAAATTGAGCAATACATTTCCCAAGTTAGTATCTGCACGTACAACCAGTTGAGTTTTATTAGATTCTGATATTGGCTTTAAAAATAAATTTCCCACCCCTCTGTCAGCAAAAGAGTCTCCTTTTTTCACAAACACTTTGCATCTTATTGTGTAGACATGTCCTTCTTCTATCACTGGTTTGAAGTCGTTTTTGGGAGGTTGATCAGTTTCAGTTTCCTCTTCAGCAACTTTCACTTCTTTACTATTGCTACTGTTTGTTGTTTCTGTACTTTGGACATTGGCAAATGTGAAAGGGGTTGAATTTGTAAATGAGAAACCAGATGATGATGATGACTTAGGTATACCGAAGGAAACAGAAGGGGTACTTTGAGTATTGTTTATACCAAAGGAAAATGCTTGAGAGGCAGTTGCAGTTGTTGGACTTGTTCCACTTTGTGCATTAGGATAACCAAATGAAAATCCAGTTTTATCAGGTGTTTTCTTCAAATTTGAAGACCCTGATTGCTGGCTCTCAGTGGCAGACTTTGAAGGGGTTGAGTTACTACTCTTTGTAGAGTCAGTCTGAGGAGTAGATGTAGGGGTGGGTTTAAAACTAAATCCCCCTAAATCTGTCTTGGTCTTCTCTGTTAAATGTATGCTTTCCTCTGATTTGTTTAGTTGTAAAGTGTTATTTTCATTGCTACTAGGTTTTAATTTTTCAATATTCTCTAAATACTGTTCGTAGTCTTTAAAAATTGGTGTTAAGTTCAAAAACGGATTTGCATCTACATGCTCCTTTATCCATTTAGTAACACTTTCGTTAAGACCTTTTAATTTAGCATAATATTCATTAGAATCACTTGAACTCGTTACTTGATTAGAACTAGCACTATTTGCTTTCTTTTCGTCTTCTTTATTCATATTTGTAAGGAAACTAAAAGTCGGCTTGGCGGCTTCTGTGTTTGACTTTCCAAATGTAAAATTATTGAACGTGTTTTTCTTATCGGGCTCGGACTACAACAAACATCGAGTTGAAAAATGCACTAATTATATAGAAAAATCACTTACTCCTGCCAAAGAACCAATTGGATTCCGGCGTTTTGCCACTTTGATAACTCTATTTTTGATAACCTCTTCAGGAGCTCTTTTGAATTCTTCTGCTTGCTCTGGTTCCTCGTCATCTTCCAAATTGTAAATATCTAACTGGGTTGTTGCTGTACGTTTTCCTGCCATTTACTATTTTTTAAAAAACTCACCACTGTAATAATTAATAAGTAAATTTAATTGACAAAGTAAAATAAGGTTAGATAATTTTGACGTCAAATAGCGGCATATATACAGGGTGATTTCATAAAATCAATTTTAATGAGATCCCTTTATACCTTCTTGTAAATATACTATTTGCAGACAGGAAAAGCCTTTCTGAATAAAAGAAATATCTTATTTGTTTACTTGGAAGAGCTTTAATTTTTAGAATAAATCAACTTTTAATGATTTTATTAATAAAAAGCATACTTTTATCAGCATATTTTAAAAATTTGTTTTAAATTAAGAAATAACATTTAAAGGACATAGAAGCAATAATTGCAGAGAAAATAAAAACAAATTTATTAACAGTCACATTAGAACTCGAATTACACAAATCACCTTTACAAAAGCACATGTACACTTTTCTGGATTTGAATTTTGTGTAAGCACACCTGTCTTCACTGTCAGAAGGTCCTCTTTGGAAACAATTTCTCTGATGTACGACACCGTATTCTATAAAAAAATAATTATATACACTCGTGTGTGACACATTGTACCTACATTAATCGAAGCTTTTTACAATTATTACGTGAAATAAATTAACAAGTATCACTCTGTCGAAAGTAATTAAAAACAAAAAGTCTTATTTGTTTTACTTGCCTTCTTTTACATCGTTTTCTGCTTCTATCATTTTACCACACCATCCTGATGCACAGGGTATTAGTTCTATACCCCTTTCTTGTTCAGCCTGTGTTGCATTAAATAAGAATGGATCTTTACAACTACCCAGTTCACCCCTCGAACGACAAGCATAACATCTGTTTAAAGCTACAAAACGTAAATAAAATAATGTTTTATTCGTTTGTTTTTCTCGAATATTATAAATACAGTACAGCGGAGATTTTAATGAGCAGTCAGACAACGAACCCTACCTATCTTTTGTTAAAAATTTAATTGAAATACTTACCAAA
Source organism: Agrilus planipennis (assembly GCF_000699045.2). Lineage (NCBI taxonomy): Eukaryota > Metazoa > Arthropoda > Insecta > Coleoptera > Buprestidae > Agrilus > Agrilus planipennis. The sequence goes on along the minus strand of NW_020438917.1, from coordinate 212,572 downwards.
AGCAGCATCAATACAAATCAATACGACAAATATAAGCGATATTTGTACAAATTTTAAATTATCCATTGTTTTTTAAAGGTATAAACAAATAATATTACTGTTAAATGACATATTAACGAAAAACTACAGCTGGCTTTATTAGTTGACTCTTCTCCTAACAAGAAGGTTGACTCACGATCAGTATACTTTCTCTTNAACAAATACAATCCATAATTACAGAGTACCTACATAAATAAAAATAAATAATTGGTACTACATAAATCTAATTAATCACAAGTTTATTACTATTTTTTTATGGTAAAGGAATGTTTTGTAGACTGCATCTGTAATAATAAAGAACAATCTGATCTGTCAATAATTACCGCCCTAAAAATCTACAGAGTATTTTCTAATAATTATCAAAAAATAACACTTAAATTCTACGAGCTCCCTAAAGATATTCTTGTTATTATTATACAAATCCTGATTGTCAAATAATTAAACAAACAATATATTTATTATGTATACATACTACAACAACAACGGGATGTAACAGCATTACATTTGTCAAACTTGTAAAAAAAACTCATTTCTTCCCCAGTATGATAACCGAACGCTAAAAGATATCCAAATGACAAACAAATTGTTACTCATAATCGTTAACGTAAATACTCTTGTCTACCGTCACTTAACATTGTGGAATATTGAAAAAGGACAATAGGATAACTTAAATATTTTTTCCTAACGTAGACTTATTTTTTACAGGTCATACAAATGTGAGTATACTTTTGTACTCGAGCAATTCGTCAATTCCCTAATATTTTATAAATAGATTGTATACAAATTTTCATTTAACAAAATAAAACTCCTAACAATTCAAATTGGACGGAATAGTTTTAGCACAACATGGTATATCATATATAGTTGCTTAATAACAACATTTATCTGGTCTAGGCACTTGTACACATTTTCAAAAATTCAGTAAAGGCACAATTACCCACTGGAATTACTGGAAGATTTTTTTAATATCAGATTTTACATGAGCAATTAATATCGGTACCCTTAATTAATAAAACAAATTTTAAAAAATTAGAATGAAATTACACACGATATTTTTTGTTATATAATAAAATGAACATTTTGGAATGTATTAATCACATTTTTAAAAAGGAAAATAGTACGATTAAGTTTTCTATATAAACGCTCACGCAATCTAAAATATCTATCTTAAAATTTAAATATATATAACATTAACCCGCAAGTGATATAAAATATTCGTTTTTAGTTATTGCTTAAGTTCATCGATAAATTTATAAGAAAATATATCGATCAGTTAATAATTTTTCGATCGAATTGAAAGTTCAGTTACAATGTAACACTTTTTAGTGAGTGCAAAATTGTAACATTAAATTGTAAGTAAACCAAACTAAATATACTGCCCATTGCCTCCTTATGAATTGAACCTCTATCAAAAAATAACATTCTCAAGAGTTGTTACTGAACCGTCTAATTTCTTTTGCATTTTCTTCTTCTTTTTGTAAAATTTAATTGCTATTGGTGACTTTTGCTCAACAGGTGCGAATTAAATTCGTACACATTGCAGCACTGTTCCCCGCAGATGTTGCACTTCCAAGGGTTGGCATCTGAATGGCAACCCTTATGAAGGAAATACAACGTCTGATCGGGGAATCCTATACCACAGAACACGCACTGTAAATTTGACAATGATCTTTTACCATTAATCCTCCACATGGATGAATCTGAAGGTTGTTCGGGGCCGGTTGACGTAATAGTCCCGTTGGTGGTTGTGCCAGGATCATTGGATGAATTTTCTGAATTTGGATTGGGTGATCTTCCTCTAGAACCACTTCTACTACCAATTTTTCTTTTCAAGTCTTCCCTGAGCAAACTTTTTAGGGGTGAAACTTTTATTAACGAACTAAGACTGGTAGAAGTGGCTGATTGCATGGTAACAGCTCCTGAAGAAGAAGTCGAATTGGCATTGTCATTTCTTTTACCAATGTCATAAGTTTCCTCATTTGGTTCCTGTTTAATAGGAATAAGTGAAATAGAAGGGGTTATACTGGTCTCTTGGTCGATTCTTAGGGAACTTGATTGTATGTGACTGCTCGATGGAGCATTTGAATTAGAATCGGCTGATTGGGGAGATGCAGGGCAGTCGCCGTTCATATGTTGTCCAGATTCGGTACTTTGGCCTGGTTGAGAGTGCTGATTTTCACTCTAATAAACAGAACTCTTAACAATGTACAAATTATTTAATTCAAATGTTCAATTACCAATGTTGGTGAGAAAACATGTGCGGGAGCGTCGGTCATCGAAATTTCCACATGCGGAGTCAAAAAATGCATAGGGGGTGTGGCGTTATCAGTACTACGGGCACCCGTGGAATCACCAGAGTCACTATAATTAGCAACACTGACAGATAAACCGCTAGAGAGGTTTCCTAAAGACGTTAGAGTGCTACCGTCGATAGAATAACCTTGTTGAGCCGCGGAAACCAACAACGATGCCGAAGAGCCTGCTGGTCCGGGGTTATCCAAGTCGATACCGTGTCTTAAAAAATATAATTGATTCATTAAATTCAAATAATCGTAAGTCATACCATTATAAAAACATCAAAACCAATACTAACAAATCAAACAACAAATAGAAAGAAAAACTCATGCAAAAGAAAAAATATTTTGATGATTTAGTTAAGGCTTCTGTTGCCATTATTTGACAATGAAGTGGTTCTGAGTGTCATTTTGAAGACTTATGGTTCCTTGATGTTTCACTAAGCATACAGTTCTTACGAAGTTCTTTTACTGAATTTAAAGGAACTTTTGTTGACTAACTAATTGTCACAAAATTATACTCTTTCAATGCGAGGAAGGAGTGCAAAAACTTCAGCAAAAACATTTCACTGTCAAAATGTTTGTTTGGTCACTTTTAGTCATTTTTGTTTTGAAATTTTTAATTAAGTACTACTGTTATAAAATCCTTGACCTTGAATTAGACCTTGTACTATTACACAAAAATCTATGTGAGGTTGTACATTGTTTGTTACAGCATTTCCATTTTCTTTTTTCTCTTTAAGCTTGTATTCAGTTTTTTCTTCTATATCTCCAAATTATCGAAACCTAAATACTAGAAAACAAAATGTGAATACCTGTTAAGAAAATGCATCCGCAAGCTTTTCATACTGCATGCTCTGAAGCTACACACAGGGCAAGACTTAATAAGATCATGCTGACCTACATGTTCATTCTGAAAATGAGCTCGCATCGCGATTTGTCGTTGGAAGCCCCGGTCACAGATAGGACAATGATATGGTAACGTTTTCGTATGTGTTGTAAAGTGTTCTGCCAAATGATCTTTCCTAAAGAATCTTTTTTGACAAACCCGACATTCGTAGGGTTTCACGCCTGTATGCCTCATCTTGTGTCTTCGCATATTAGCGCCATTTGAGAATTTCATGTTACAGACATCACATTCAAACATTTTCCTCAGCACTCTGTCAGGCGGGGGGTTGTTGTTTTCGGTTTCCATTTTGACTTCGTTTCCTCCTACGTCTCTCTTGTGGGCCTTATTTGTGTGTGCTGTCAAAGAAGTTTTGTTTGCAGTCTCAAAATCACAATTATTAAATTTAAAATTTGTATCACTCGAATCATAGTTTGAATTTGAACCTGTCACTTTTTCTGCATCATTTGCTTCTGAGTCTTCTTCCTGTTGAGAAGCTGCAGATGTTGGTGTCGCTGAGATTCCTGAATCTGCCTCATTTTCAATGGTTGCATTAGCCATAATCAACTTATTTTAGAATTAATTTCTATTGTCTTTCCTTCCATTAAAATTTCTGGAACAAATTGTCAACTAGGTATATTCCAGTTCAAATAATATTGTTATCTATTAATATATAATAATATTAAATTTCAATTACCTACAGCTACATTTGCATGCCAATGTTTACATATTTGCAACATAATACCATAATATACCCACTGCATTTGTATATACATATTATTTTCATGTTGACATATTTTTAGGCAAAGAAAAATTGAATTAATACATTTTAAAGTGTGTCAAATCTACTTATCTTGTTAGATATCTATTTATAAAAAGAGTATAACAATTAATACCAATAATAGTTTAATAGCTGTAAGCTATAACATGTCATTCATTTTAAATTAATAATACCAATTTCGTGGAAATTGAATAGGTACAGAAGTAAAATAGGTAAATGAAATGTATTACCTCCATTTAATGTAATGGTAATAGTTCGGAATGAGGCAAGTGTTCGTTTTACTTAAAAAGGTACGGCATTATAAGTGTGTACTCCACATTCTCAAAATTCGACCTATTTTTAAAATACCGTACTTTCGAAATACATGGTGTTGTCTATTACATCACAGCCGCGTTAAATACATACACACAGGTAAATGACACTAACTTGCCTATTTTAAAATGCAATTAAATCATTACTTTCCATTAAAATCATCCCCTGTCATAAATCTCTACTCAAATTAAATACAGACGTTAAAATGGAGGGTATTGGCACATTGTCCTATAAAATGTTGGTTCACGCTTCACGCACTGAATAAACTGTGAACACACACATAACCTTTACACTATTTTACATCCGTTTATCGCTGATATTTTTGGTGATATTACATTTTAAAGCCCAAAATATTCCATTAATTACTTACTTTTCAAATATCAAAATAACACCTGTGGTCTTTTGCCACTTCTCACCAACTTGTCCAGATCCAGGTTTGACCTGCTGTAGGCTGTAGATTGTAAAAGTGGGAATGTATGGAAGACTAGATAGAGATTGGGACGGGTATTTACAGTTAACAGGACTTTCTTGACCAATTTCGACATACTGGTAGCACATCTTTATGTAGCACACTATCTGTCCTCTTTTTAATATTCTTATACTACAATTTAATTTTTGCGATAAGAAATGAAAAATAAAATAAAATAATTAAAATGGTAAAAATAAAGTAACTATTTATCTATTTGCACAGCAGATAATTTAAAAAATTTATCTATTAAAGCGGTACAAACTAATTAAAACAACTACTTATTTTACTACATATTTTTAAAGAACATTAGTATGACTGTAAATCAAACCCTCTCTTTTAAAGACGAAAGTAATTTTGCCCTAATTTTTTAACATTACTTTAAATTATGTTAATAAATTATCGGTTAAAATATAGAAAAAAAGTTAATGTTGTTATCTGTCGAAAAACTCCATTGAAAAAATGATATTTTTGATTTGTAAATTATTTAATAACCCTTATATGTAAATAACAGGTGGTGTTAAAGTACAGTCAAGCAATGTGTGTTGCCTAAGAAAACCTCTATATCAAATAATTATATTTTTCGTTTCCTAGAAAAAAAGTATTTTAATTTTTAATAAAAGCTTTTTTCTTAGTTTAATTTGGAAAAACTTACAGGACATATCTATTTACATTCCTTAGTTACTTTTCTATAAAATTATTTTAATTGCATAGTAAAATAGAAATTAAATATTAATTATTAGCTTTANTACTAGGTTTTACCAGCTTCATATGAAGAAGATAAAGCATAAACATTTTTTTTTTTTAATTTATTGGAACTCCCAGGCGCCGCGCAATTTTTCTGAAAACTTTCATCTTTTGTATATTAACTTACTGAAATTTACAAGGGTATAAATTTTGTAAGTTTGTTTTCGTTCTTGAATGTGAAGCCAACACAAATATTGACATTAAAATCATAGTTTCAACAGGCAAATTACCTTAGCCCAGGTGTAGCTTTTCTTTCGTCAACCAAGTATGTAATTTGGGATTTTACACTTTTGTATTTTGAACCTCATACGTCGTCGATCCTAGTTGTAAGCCTTATTAGAACTGACACACATTTCCGCCCTTAAAAGAAATCACTTCCTTTCATTTTTTTAATGTTAGATACAGGAATATATATATAAATATACTTGATATGATATTGTTTTTCTAGATTAGATTTTGAATGGGCTATTTTTCTTGATGGTTTTGCCTTAACAGTTAAAGTTCATTAGGCATAAGTTTTAAAGCTAGCCGAATTAATAAACCACAAATCAATAATTGATGACTATGCCTTGCATTTAATTCGTATGATAGGTATCGGTAATCGTTAAAAAAAAATTATTTAACTATCTGTAAAGGATAACATTAAACTTGGGATTAGTTAATTTTTATAAATTATACTTTTTAATCCTGACTATTCGTAATTTTTTCCGCTCTACCCTCCGGCTTTGCATTACAATATAAGTCTACAAGTCAATAAGACTACCCGTCTGACGGCATTAGTAGTTTGGCCTGAAACAAAACAGGTGGCAAGCAAAACCACACTATGTCTTCAGGTAATAAGTTTCTTCTCTGTTGCTAATTTCATATTTTTGTGGTTTTTCAAGGACGGCCCTGAACACAACATCCGATTAACATTATTTGTCTCGCCTCAGAGTCTGTTAGGTCGTCTTGAATTCCTTTTTTTCCCCGTAGGCTCCTTCAAGTGCATTCTATTTTTGGATGGGTTGAACTTAAATTGCATTGCTGCCCACACTTGTCTTAATTTGTTAAAGCTATTCGCAGTTTCATTCATATTTCAGTTCACCATTCGCGACTTGCTGGCAAAGTTGCAGCCGATGTACGATCTTCTAGTTAATAAATCCCTCTTGACATGTTGTAATTTGAACTGAAAATAATCTACACACTTCGAAATGCTTCCAAACTGTTTTAATTTAATTAGATACTGTACGATAATATTTAGTCAGTTAATCGAAGAATCATTAACTACTAATTGATTATAAATAATATGGAGTTACATTACTTGAAAGCTTCATCGATTCAAATTTTACTGATTGATTAACTAAATCCTATTTGTTTTTGAAAATTAGAAGAGAAAGATATTTAAAGGTCTTATGTGGCGACAAGCTTATGTTTTTAAAAATGTAAAATTAAATTAAAAAGTACTAAAAAAATTATATCCCTTAGTATATTTTCCCTTTGTGCAAGTTTCACTTATACGTTCTTACAACTAATATTTTTTTTACGTTTTTTTAGGCCAGAAAAATAAAATGGCGTTTGATTTTGTTGTTGTGGTGTGTTATATTGGTCGTAAATTTAATACGACGGTAACATATAAATAAAAAAAAAAACAAAAAATACCATGTATTTAGTTTATTAGCAGATTATATTGTTTCTGTCACCGTTGATTCCAAAAATAATTTATTTCCCGATGAGCTACAGAAAAACTACGTTTTTGGCTCAAGTTCCTGTTTTTATTGTAAATTTTTAACAAGTGTCGACTGTATTTTTAGAAACAACAATAACAAACTTAATAACGCACGTTTTTACTACGAGCAGAAGCGTGCCTTTGAAATTTAAAAATACCTATCATTGTGACACTCCATTTCATAATTTAGCTTTGCTAATGCAAAAAAATCGTTTTGATTTTCTTATTATAGTGGACATTTTACCTTATTATATTCAAAAATAATCTCATTATATTGAGAAAAAAATTCATCATAACGAGAAAGTCTTTTATAACGAGAAGTTGGATGCAGCATCCGTTCGTAATAAAAATTTACGTGAACTAATTCAGCAATCGGAATTCGGAATTGATCTACGTGATTCCTCACTTCGTTCGTGATGTCTTTTCCTACTGTAACCGTATGATCTTAAGTAATCACATAAAAGCATTCTTCGGTAAGTCACACTCGGTTAAATTAGGCTACGATAGGAAAAGACAACACCAACTAAAAATAAATGAGTGTTGTCATTGCCGTGTGATTTCTATTTGTTTACAGCAATGTGAACCCAAAAATGTACAGAAATTATGTAAATCAGTTGCGAATTCCGATTGTTGAATTAATTCAAGCAAAGTTTTAAAGAGACTCAATATTATGTATAATACTTACGAGCGGATGCTGCAACTTCTTGGTATAATGAGATTTTTCTCGATATAATGAGATTTCTCTAAGTATAATAAGAGTATTTCTCAATGTAATGTGTTTTCTCATCATAATGAGATTTTACTCAATACGTGTTTTCTCATTATAATGAGATTTTTCTCAAAATGATGATATTTTTCTCTATATAATGAAATTTTTCTCAAAACAATAAGATATTTCTCAATACAATTTGATTTGAGTTGACTTGACTTCACTCCAAGACATTTCCATGTAACTTTTATAAACTTACTAGGTTTTACCAGCGGCTTCGTTCGCATTCATGTCCTGAATACGTATCAAAGATCATTGATTATCACATAAAACTAATTTTTCTGTCCCTCGGGAACAGTATTGTTTTTCTGGATAAAAGATACCCTATGTAATTGTCGGTACCCCTGACAATGCGTGTGCAAAATTTATTAATGATCAGTTGAGTAATTAAGACGTGAAATGGTAGCAAACAAACAAACAAACAAAACAAATTCACATTCGCATTATTACATAAGTTAGGATTATTTTTTAAGTGAAATTTTTGTAAAAAGTGAAGGATTTTGATATTTCTGAAATGAAATGAAGGTACCTCACATATTCTAAAGTGTTTTCATTGGTAGCATTAGTATTAGCTAATTTCACACATACATCTAGTTATTTAATCCTGCTGAAATGATTTACTTACTTTCCTTAATTTTTACTTTGCGAACGCGTTTTAAATCAGTAGCTTTAGCATTTTTCTTCGCTGTGCCAATGAACTCCTCGCGTGTTTACGAAATGTTCAAAATTAAATATTTAATTTTTTGGCTGCTCGTAAGCGGGACACCCACTCTTTGCGGAAGTGTATGCTAAAACTTCAAATGTAAAAGACTTCGTTAACAGAAACCAGAAACTGATTTATATACCTTACTTTATAGCTATTTCAGACTTTAAATGTGTCATTTTTATGAACTAGTTGTCTACACTAGATTTCCAATTTATTAAAAGTTCTTTGTTATACCTACACACCTTCACTAAACATTTCAAAATATATCAAAAGCGAAGGTAATTTACTACCTAGCATAAAAGTTGTAAAAAATATCGCTCTGCTTACTACGTGACGCTTTCACGTTTTTTTCTATTCTCAAATTAGGCCAATTTATTCTAAAATATGTTCGGTTCTCACACACAAAGTGGAAAATCCTGTAAACCAGATTGACAAACCATGTTCTTTGTGAACTTACAGACTTACTTTTATAACAAATTGTATTTTAAAAAGCTTTTCAAATTATCACCTACCTTCTTGAGCTTGATCTGTAAGTTCGTAGATTAAATCTCCCTTACACCCCAAACATTGATATAATCGTATATTTTGTAAATAATAATACAGGATGAGCTGTAATAATTTAATTTATAATTACAACAATATTAACATAGTAATTGTACTTGCAATATTACCAGGTGTCAATTTATAAATATATACAAAAACTTCCGGATAGCATCCGACATACATACTTACAAAACCAACAAAGTTGGCTACCTATACTTACAGACATATATATACACAAAGCCTTTAGGGTTGTGGGTACAACAACATTATGAATTTGGTGCAAAAAAATACGTTAGACGTTAGACGTTTTTAAGAATAAGAAAGAAAATTCCTAAAAGAGATAAACGTGTGCGAACACTGACTACAAAAATTACATTCCTGAGTAACTATAATTTTTTTACTTTCATAAAAAAAACAAGTTACTTTTGTGAACCCATTAGAGCAAACATATTTAACAATTTTGCCCTCTACGTAAGGAACATTTGTAAAATAATATTCATAACAACGAAACAGATTGTTAAAAGTTATAGGGAGATGTATGGAAGTAAATTAAGAAGTAAAAAGAGAGATATAATGATAGGACAGACTTTGAGGCATGAAGGGTTGGTTAGAGTTATATTATAAGCAGGAAGAGGAGTAAAAGGGGGATGGAGGTAGACCTAGATTACGTGAGGTCTAATCAGTCTTCGAGCTGAGACCTTATAGTGGTGATTATAATTCAAGTATATCGCGGTTGAGATATCAAGGTGCTTGTAAATGTGTTGGTTGATTTATGCCTATGTACAAAGATTTTCTCTTTTCGACCACATCAGTATGCGCCACTGTCAGAAAAAATCTGAATCCCCTCTTACTAAACGTATTGTGCAATACTTGAATGTCCCCCCGTCGTATTTTTCACATTTAAAATTGATTCCAGAAACCATTTCTTTTAACACCGTTAAGTGATAATTCTTCAGGTGCCTGTATAAATATCCTACAGTCAAAGTAAAAAACTGCATTTAATAATGACATGTATTGAGAGGGTTGTTTCTCGGCTGCTTCCGCCTTATGTCTTTCCGCCAGGATTAGCCTCCTCGATGTACACGTTTCCCTTCTTGTCGGAGATGATCTTGGTGTCCTTCCGTACTGAAACAGGAAACATCTACCATCAGTCAAACGAAAATAACATCCATATACAAACATGCACGCCATTGCACTACCTATGTATAATGTTTTCATGTGTGTGCGTGTCTTTCACTTTTTTTTTATGGAACTTCCCGTCAAGGTTCGATTATAACGAGATGGGTGATGAGTTTATTTGCGGTTATTTTAATATTTCCTAGAATTTACTGTCCGATAAGTAAGGCATAAAGAAGTCCTGACATATGCGAAAATGGTCCATTTCTTTGTAATGCGAAACAAAAATAACTCCATCAAGAAACGCTGCTAGTGGGTTAAGCAGAAAGGACCCTGTAGATAACCCTTAAACCGGCTGACATTACAGTACAAAAGATTATAATAATATCAAGGGGTTTCGCACCCTGTAAATAACCCTTAGGCTCGCTGACAAAGTATCTCAAAGGCATAGTTCCACTCTACATGACTCTTAGAGCTTAGATACAAAAAATACTCGTACAGTTAGAATACAAAATATTATTGTGGGGCAAGAAAAACTTCCTCTGAAAAGTAGTAATTTAATAACATAATAACGAAGGGTTTCCGCACCCTGTAAATAACCCTTGGACCCGCTGACAAATTTTCTCAAAGGCATAGTTCCACTTTACATGACTCTTAGAGCGTAGATACAGAACATTATTGTGAGATAACAAAAGCTTCTACTAAAAAATAGCATGTTATTATTGGAGGGGCTTCGTACCCTAAAAACAACCCTCAGAGACCTGTTGACAAATAATTTCATCGGTATTATCCTACTTAAAATACTTCTTAGAGTTTTAAATACAAAAAATAATTGTGAGACAAGAACAACTTCCCCAGGAAAATAATAGTTCTCTGACTAGTCCTTCATGCCTGAGAAGATATCCTACCAACCCACCTCGCCTATCTCTTACCAAATATATCGGTAATTTAATAATTAGGACTAACATAATGGAAATTTGTTTCTAATAAGCGAAAGCTTAGTTTGTTCACACTATCGGGGGTCTACTGTATTTCTAAAGTTGCTATAGCATCCAACATAAAATTCGAAATGAAAATTAAATATGTAAACATGTACATCGAAATTTTCCCACCACGTAACTAATCTTTACACAAAGCTCTGCCACTAGGTCACACCATACCAAAGAAACACCAACGGGAACTATTTTATATATTTTGAATGCAAATGTCTCAACTTAGTTGTACAAGTAGTTTTGTTACTGAGGTAGTCGTACATATGTTTAGTTTTCCTTTCAAGAAAAGTCCCTATGTGGTGTAGTGATTCGTTTATTAAATTTTTTAATGCCTTTTAGAACTTTTAAATCGCATCTACTTTCAGCTTATTTTAATGTTATTCATACTATGGATCATTACACATATACATATAACATGGTATTGATTTTTCTTTGCTAAAACGCATTTCCAAGAAGAACTCGAGAAAAACATGCCATTAGATTTAAATTGCATCTTACTACTTTTCAGATGAAAACAACGTATAAACGTCTGTCTATGTATTTGTTTGTCTATGTTGAATAGTTTTGGTTACGACTTCTCAACGTTTTTCGTTTAATTAATTTGCATACAAATAGAAACTCTATTAGACGACACGACATTGGAAAAACATTCTAAAAGGAGTCAAAATTGTAAAAATGTTACACAATTATTATATTTATTGTTTTAAAAATCGTTCAAATCAGTAATTGAAAAGCTCTAAAGTCAAAAAATATATTAAATATTAATGTGAAAATTCATTTTTAATTTTTATTCAGCATAAATTATCTCAAGTTAAGGAGGAAAATTGTCGCTGTTGTCACACCCTTGCCGGGAAACGAACCCTAGGATCTTTGGTTTTAAGCACCAATGCTCTGCAGAGGGTTCGATTCCCGGCGAGGGTATGACAACAGCAACAATTTTTTTCATTAATTTTGTGTAATTTATAATGGGTAAACATTAAATATATTAACCACGGTTGACTTTCAAAGTGTTTCATATACGAGGGTGGATTGATAAGTTTCCGGCCTAACCAAGAGATGACGCCACTAGGCCTACCTTGAGGTGACATTCTATAGTACCATCCTTGGATAGCTTGTAGCTATAGTTTCAGCCCGATCTCCTTGCTAGTGTAGGTTTGACAGCACGCTGAACAAGACGCCTCTGTGGTTTTCGTAAAAATGGAAAAGCAGGAAAATCGTGCTGTCATCAAATACTTTTATTTTAAGGGGTTAACGCCGAAGGAAATTAAAAAAGAGATGGACTCAACACTGGGGACATCCTCCCCGTCATATTCAACCGTTAAGCAGTGGGTTTCCGAGTTTAAAAAGGGTCGTGTGAGCACCTCTGATGGGCCTCGCTCAGGACGCCCCGTTGAGGTCACAACTCCAGATATGATCGAAAAAATTCATCAAATAGTGCTGGGAGACCGCAGATTGAAAGTGCGTGAAATAGCTAGACTTGTAAGATGTCATATGAACGTGTGCAACATATTTTGCACCAACATTTGCATATGGAAAAGCTCTGTGCAAGATGGGTGCCGCGTTTGCTAACAGTCGACCAAAAATTGATTCGAAAAAACATTTCTACCGCAAATTTGTCATTGTATAAGCGTAATCCAAGCGAATTTTTGCGTCGATTCGTAACCGTTGACGAAACGTGGGTCCACCACTACACTCCTGAAACCAAAGAACAGTCTAAACAGTGGATTGGACCAGGGGAACCAACTCCAAAGAAGGCAAAAACAATTTTTTCGGCGAACAAGGTTATGGCTACTGTTTTTTGGGATGCAAGAGGTATTATATACATTGATTACCTTGCAAAGGGTAATACTATCACTGGTCAATACTACGCAGACTTATTGCAACGTTTGAGCCACGAGGTGAAAATTAAACGACCTCATCTGGCGAAGAAAAAAATCTTGTTTCATCACGATAACGCACCAGCGCACACGTCAATCGTTGCGACGGCTAAAATCAACGATCTAAAGTTTGAATTGATGCCGCACCCTCCTTACTCTCCAGACCTAGCCCCGAGTGACTATTTTCTGTTCCCTAATCTCAAAAAATGGCTTGGCGGTAAGAGATTTGCGGACAATGAAGAAGTAATCGAAGCTGTAAATGGTTATTTTGAGGAGCTTGACGAATCAGTCTATAGAGATGGCATTAATAGACTGGAACACCGCTATGAGAAATGTATCAGCCTTGGAGGAGATTATGTTGAGAAATAAAAAAAAAAAATTTTTAAAAACCTTGTTTTTCTTGGTCAGGCCGGAAACTTATCAATCCACCCTCGTAGTATCAAAAAATATATTAGATATCTACAATTACACGCATTTTTGAAGTATATCAGTTTAACATTTTGGCTTTGCACTTATTTTAAAAATTTGACCACGAGAATTTCTTGGCAGCGATTCTAATAAGAGACGAAAAATGAAAATATGATATTTATAAATACCCTACAAAAGAGCGTGCGGCATTTTAAAGTTACGATACTGTAGTAACGTACGCATTCAAAGGCGTATCTAGAAGATTTTAAAACAAAATTGAATTTATTGCAGTCAGAAAGCTAAGTAGTACCTATGTGCAACCGATAATTTTGCCTTTGAAATGTTACTTTATTGCCTCTTGGAAGCGCTCCTTAATGCATAAAAATTCTTGGATACGTTTCTGTTACAGTACTTAACATAAAACAAAATTTAAGGATTCACGTGATCATTTACTTAGTTACTTAATGTCTAATACAATGTGTTTTGAAAATAAGTCGAAGAATTTGACAAGCTGACATTTTTGTTTCACTCTTACCATTAAGAAGCTGTTCCAAGTAGACACATCGACTTTTTAAATAATTTCCTTCGTGAATTTGACCCAAATTTGAATCCAAAGAATCGCCCTTTTCACTCGGTGTAGCAGACATCAGACTTAATTTCATAGATAACTCCTCAACATCTGCAACCAAAAAATTCCCTTTTAATAGTTTTTAACGAAACAATTTTTGACGCGAAAGTTTCTATCTCCATCACAATAATAAAAGAACTAGACATCCTAATTCTTAAGATAAAGCTGTTACAGAAGACATACAGTTTAATATAATATATAATTATTCCATCAATTAACATTTCGATCGGTGGTGCATTAGGTATGAAAGATTCCAGAGATAATTTATAAAAGAGAGGATGGCGTTAGATTTAGATCGCTTAGGTCCCAGGGGCTTCCACAAGGTTGATAAATCGGCCCTCTCTTTGACCACTACAGACTGACGGTGCGTGTACGTATCAATAAAAAGTTTCGAAATTTAAAACCGTGAACCAACACCTTATTTCACGTACCATTTAGTATTCCACTGCGTACCTATTACAAGAAATATTTTCAGTTGCTTCCAATTTACGAAGAACGCGGTCCACCTTTTAAAGCGCTTTTTGTAGGACCATAATAACCGTACTTTTACTCTACGCTTTGCATCAATAACTAAGTAGGTGAACTTACAAAAAATGTATCTAATGTTACTGTTCCCCAAAGGGTGTGGCGCCAGTTAAAAATTAACTGTGAAATAATTTTTTACTCGCCTATAAACGACCTCAGGAGATTGTTTTACTTTTATAGTTCCATTTCGTCAGAAACGTCGATGAGTTAGTTTAAAAGTTTAAAACCCTTAGGTGCTTTTAGTTCCCCCTAGGATGAAAGACACGTTTATCGTTGAAGTAAAACGTTATTGCAGCGTCGGAAACAAGAAACACCTTGTACAGGCCGGGCTATTTAAAGCAACAAGGTTTTTTCGTTCTATAAATCTTCGCAAATAAATTTTATTGGCATCGGTACGCGTCTCTCTGTAAATTACAGGAGAAACAATGCTGCCAATAGAGATCGACAGTTGATTTGTTAACTCGGAAGGTGTAAAAAAGAAGCATTAACTGCGAAAAATAAAATAAACCTTTGCCAATGTAAACCGCATAACTCACCTTTTTATTATTCTCTGACATGATCTGTAAATGGTACGGACGGTTTACAGAGGTAAAACTGTATAATCTCGTTGTTAAAATTGACGTACACAAGATGCGATTTGTAAACGTTTCAGTCACAAACAATAAAAAGTTAATTTCGTTTCAGAATTAACTTTTAATGTTAAATTAGTTTTATGCAACCCTACAACCTCTTCAGTTACAAAAGTAGCATTCACAGTGGTTATTATAAAGCTCTAAATAAGAATAAAATTATTGTTGTAACGACTCTGCGGCCTTTGACGTATACTTTAACAATTATAGTATTGACTTTCTTTATGTTTTTAGAAAATAAGCCCACTTTTAGCGAGATATAAGCCCACAAGGTGAGTGCAGAAAAGGTAGGCGACCCACATTACAACTATCATAAAAGCAAAGGAATTACCTACACATAAGTAGATATAAGTAGATAATAACTGGCTTGTTTATACATATTAAAATTATATCTAAACCTACTAAATACCCAAATAAGGAATACAGGAGTATATCTGAATCCCAAAATACAACAGCAGGAGCTTTTACGACATTTAAACTGCTTGGCTGTTAATTATGTTCCGAAGCTCTCAAAGTGTCGTAAAATAAAATTTTCTGTTTTGAAAGAAATAGAACCAGCCTGCTACCATAAAACTTAGTTCCGCTTATAAAAAGAATAGAAGCTGATCAAGGTGTTTATTTTAAGATACACGTCCAAGCTACAGCAGCTTACTACTTTAACTGAAATGAGAAAAACAGGCATAACAAAAACTGACTCGGTCAGATAATTGTAGGATACATATTACATATTTGGTACCTATTTTCATTTTTGATTTGAATTTCCATATTCTTGTACCTAACGTATAAGAGTGATCCTTTTTTTGTTCACGTTGAGCGTCCTACCATTTAATTTTCTTGATGGTACGTGTTAAAATAGACACTAGGCAGTAGTAAACTGAAATAAACAACAGACAAAACAACGACTAAACAACATCTCTCCAGCCAATACGACTGGGGAAGTACCAAATATCATCACGATAAGGTCATCAGCCCTATGAGTGATTTGATACCCACCTCCACTCGTTCCTATCTTACTTAACCATTTGCGAACAGTAATCTAATCTAGTTCTACCTCTACTTCTCTTAACTCCTGTTTCTTCATCTAACATATCTCTGACTAGTCCTTCATGCCTGAGAATGTGTCCTACCAACCTATCTCGCCTATTTCATACCAAATATCATCATCATTATAAGGTCGTTAGTCCTAAGACTGGTTGGACACGCACCTTCACTCTTTCCTACCAATTAATTTAATAGTTAGGACCAATGTAATAGAAATTTGTTTCTAATAAGGGAAAACTTAGTTTATTCACGGTATACGGTACCTAGCATGGTGAATATGATATTATGCGTTATGCGATGTTCACTCTATCGGGGGTTTACTGTATTTCTAAAGTTGCTAAAGCATCCAACATAAAATTCGAGAAGAAAATTGAATATATAAACATGTACATCGGTATTTCTACGAATTTGTGTTGAAACGTTGTTTTAGCGTACTCCACTTTAACTTTAATGGATTCTTTTTGATTTTGAAATAAATTTATCACTTGGTCCAACTGGCTGAAGTGTATATGTAGATTAGCAGAGAGGTTCGTTCGCAATCGACTATCTTAACCATATGTTCAAGAGTTCGAATGCCAATTTAGCTTGTATCAGATTCATGTAAATCACTAAATTAATTTCATGAACCACTGAAACTATACCGGAAAGGTTAAAATTAGTTGCGTGGGCAAGCCAAAAATCGAGCTATTTTCAGAGAAGCAATTACATCAGGAATTCAAATCTATATGCGCTGATGCATCCAATAAATGCGCATTCATACTTAGAAGTCCAATCGATAATTTTCAACTTTTTAACTTACTTAAAGAAGGATAATGTTCAGGCAAATTTCACGCAAAGAAAAACGATTAATTAATAACAAGTTCTTCCCCCTTATCAGTCGCTGTGAGCTCGAAACTGTTCGAAAAATTCACTTTTGTGAACAATTTGTTTAATCACTTTCTTTGTGTTAAAAATTGTTTGAAAAATTAAATTCAAAAAAATTGTTTGTAAATAGGTATGCAACACATCGTACACTTCAGCATAAGAAATTGCTGATACTAACTACGTAAATAGTCCGGGATCTTCCAGTTTCGTTTACAGATACGTAAAATCCTCCGCCTACAGGAACTTGTACTGCTATAATTACGCTGGTCCAACATAAATATAATGGCGTCGACCTCTTTTTTTAATACGCGTACGTTTAATTTCCTCAAATAGAGCACCGTCAATATTTGTTCGGAACTCAATTGAACGGCGTCGTTAAGTACGCGCAAGGTACAACACGCATACATCAAAGGGGGATATTAAAAAAAGTTGTAAATTATGCTGTAGGAAAACCAGAAATGTTTACCTTCATAAAAAAATTAATAAAGCAGACTTTTTCGGTTTATGTAATATTTCATTCGTAGAAGCCTTCATAAGGATTTACGGTTAATAACACAAAATGATCTCTTTTTTCAGCTTAAAACCAAACACGTCTGCATCAATATGCTGCAGGCTTTCAACATTCATGAAAAGTTTGGATTTCGATGTGAGATACGTGAATAGATAGACATTTTAAATACATTACGTTAAGCATGTTTCTATCTCTAAATAAAAAAGTATTGAATTATGTTAAGTGTATTCAATTCCGACAGTATTTAATGAAATCAAGCTTTTCATGAATCAGACAGTTATACCAAAGATTTCCATGTTCGTATTAGTCACAAGCGAGAGGGGTATTGACGAAACAGTACTGTATGAAAATAAATAAAAGTAAAACAAAAATACTGATATGCAAGGGAAGAAAAAATAGGGAAAGAGCGAATATAATGATAGGAAACGAAAAATTAGAAGAAGTGGCCGATTTTAGGTATCTAGGAAGTCAGATAAGTCAGAACAGAAGGAGTAGTAGGGATATAAAGCAGAGGATAGCGCAAGGTCGAGTCGCCTTCAATAAAAAGAAGTCACTTCTATGCTCGCTAACGATTAATTTAGAAATTCGAAAAAGGTTGTTAAAGATGTATGTTTAAAGCACGGCGCTGTATGAGTGCGAAACATAGACAGTGAGCGCGGCGGAAAAGAAAAGGTTAGAAGCATTCAAAATGTGGTGTTACAGGCGAATGATGAGGATACAGTGGATAGAGAAGGTTAGAAATGAAGAGACATACAAGGAATAGGAGAACAGAGGACTCTATGGAAGTCAATAAAAATAGGCGAGATAGGTTAGTAGGACACCTTCTCAGGCATGAAGGTCTAGTTGGAGACATATTAGAGGCAGAAACGGAAGTTAGGAGGGGTAGAGGTAGATCTAGATTAGATTACTGTTCGCAAATAGTTAAGGTTATGGGTAATGCGAAGATTAGCTCAGGATAGGAAAGAGTAGAGGTGCGTGTCCAACCAGTCTTAGAACTGACGACCTTATGATGATGATTAGTCACAACACTATTAAATAATAATAAAATGGTCAAGAAAACAATGATAAAAAGACAAATGATAAAAATGCAGAATATACATATGTATATTTACGAGTAAATCTATTGATCAAACGATCGATTAGCACAAGATACTTTTGTACTACATTTTTGTAGTTGAATGATACCCAAATTAATTTTATTATCTTATTTCAGGTCCATTAGCTGACCTGAGGCATCTTTGGTAAGTGATATTACTACTTTATTTATTTATCTTGTGCAGGCATCTATACCACAGACAGTAATTAAAACTTAATTTCATGGCGAATTTATTGGGAAGGAGCAAATTTTTATTGGAAGCGTGATATCTGTTTTGATTGCATAATCAAATCAATTTTAGTAGGCTCTTACGTAAGTTCCAAATTATAACATGTGTACTTGTTTCTTACACTTTAAGCATTAACAATGACTTAACTAATTATAAATTTAAAGCAGTATCCTGTGCATGCAGGACATTAGGAATCTTTATTTAAATATTTTAGTCAGATCAGTATCTTATATGTATGTACAAGGTCTATCTATCGCAAGTAATGAGAGCTAAAGCGCTAATTTGTTGTAAACTAAGTTTCAATATCATACTTGCAATTATTTTTGTGATAATATAAGTCAATTCAACTTCAGATCCATGATAAAGTACCTTGCGTTTCTACCTTTTTATATTTGTTTCTGTGGTATAGTCTAGTTATTAAAAGTTTATATCCTCTCATACTACTGAAAATGCCTAAAACTTAATAACCCAGCATTCGTTCGTTGGGATTTATGTATATAACCCTGGCTAGACGTGGTATACACAAAGGACAAGGAATGTGGACGCTTTATAATAAACTCTTTTAATTGTGCTTCCGAGTGTCGCATTGTGCAAATAGCAAGTGAATATATTAAACGTTGAAATAGGCAACAGATGCTGTTTGCAACAAATACTTACCTTACATACACTTGTTTACGATAATACCTAACTGCATTCTTTTGTGTACATAACTTTCTACGTGTCATATACACATGCTTATTTAGGATTCCAATTATCCTTCGCAAACCTTTTGTAGATGATTTCACAAGGTAAAGCGCAGTTGTAATAAATATGAATATAAACGGTCACACAATACACTTGAATTATTATACAGTAAAATAAACAACTTTCTATTTTGGTTAGTTATCTAGTTTAATAGAGAGAAAAACTATAAATTGTATATATTTATTAACAGAAAAAGAAAAAGAACGATGAATTGTAATATCAATATACATAAGAAGGGTCAGAAAAATGAGCGAAAATGTTATTATTAATCATTTGGGTCACTATAGCCGGATATGATTTCTTGAGAATCAGTCATAATAAACGATATGTCATTTTAAACGGAGTCATTATATCCAAACTTTCCTATAGAGAATTTAATATGAAAACCAAACTTAACACTGCAATTACTTCATATTAAGCGGGTGGTCAATATAGGCGGAGTCATAATAAACGAATTCCACTGTACCTTGCAATAATCACAATAAAACGTTCAGTTATACTAACACATTTATACTTTTCAAAGTAATGGATTACTCAATAAACTAATCAAAGCCTACCAAAGGTTATAAGTTTTTTATTTTTCAAAGACAATGGCTAACCTTTTGCTCTAAGTGGTTGCACTTTATCAGGGTTAGTTTTTTGTCAATGAGATGTATAAATACTAATTTTATAAAGGTAAAAAACATTTAACCCCTGGTCGGTTTTGATTCATCTATTGAATAAATTTTACGGGAACAATGGCGAATAGTGGATGACTTTTCAACAGCGTATAAGGGAGACCTAAAAATGACATTCATTGTCAAAAAGTATTTCCATGTATCTTTCCGATTTCGTTAAACAGTTAACAGCGAATTTCGTTTACATCCATCAGCGAATATAAATTAGTAGCAAACTCGTTAATAATTTCAATTTAAGGACGATCAGTCGTCCTCGCTGTCGTTCGTTTTGATCCCCTCTCTGTTTATGCATTTATGTGTAACAGGAACCTTTTTAACTGGATCATAGTTTATTATTCAACCGTTAAGTTAGCAATCGGGTGCATATGCTGAACGTGTTTTATAATCCACTCTATCTATACCCAGTGCCACGCCAAAGCTCGACTACACCAGGAGGAACATTTAATGGTAATAAAAGGCAAACTGCACACACGTGTAGTTACATTTATGCGTGTGATATGTATGTATGTACGTGCATGTGTATGGTGGTGTATAGACGTAAGAAGCGGTGCAAGAAATTCATTTCCGTTTTCTGATTTATACTTTTATAGCACGTGCAGCAGCAGCTTTTATAAAAACAATAAATTGCTACTTACTTGTTTGTAATATCAATTACCACTTCCTCGAGCTACGCTTTTACGACTACGCTCTACACGACTCCCCTATCTTTCTCTCACTCGCTCTCGCTAAAGTTCGATCATAAAATACGAAAATAAATAACTATTCTAATACACGACCGGGTCGGTAGTGGGATAAATGGTAATATGCCAGGCTCCGATCCTGCAATAATTGTTTCTCTAACGTTAGAATGTTTGAAATTGTCACAGTGTTTGAAGACTTAACATTCGAAAGGTTCCTAAAAACGTTCAGTACAAGAATTGCAATTACGAAATAATGACGGTTCTGTTCTAGTAAGAAAAGCTGAATATATATATGTAATTAGTTCTGGTCGATACGTCTGATTTAAGGACTGGGGTCTAGGATTGTTTCTACTTCTGTGAGAATACCAATTGCGTTGTTTCGTCAAAGTCTTTCGCTGTGGTTGACTGACGATGAGACACTCAATGCAACCACAGTGAAAAACTTCACTCAAAAAAAAAAAAAACTTTTGGGTGTTTCATTCCCACCAGCCAGTAATGCTGGTGGGCGGGCAGTCCCTTCGGACTATGCCAGAAGGTAGGGCGGAAGGCCCTCTTCAGCCTCCTTTCAGGAATAGTGGGAATGGGTGGGTTATGGTTCGGGTGAGAAAGATGAGACGGACGAAATGAAGACAGAAGAGAGTGAAAGATTATCCAAGGAAACCACAGAAAAACTTGGACCAAGGCAGACGGACCCGGAATCGAACCCGCGTCCTCCCGAATGCTAAGCAATGGTCTAGACTTCTAGGCCATGCCGCTCGGTAAAACTTCACTCCCTAACCATCTTTCAACCACAGTGGTAAAACAACAATATTGGTATGCAAGCGAAGAAAAAGTAGGGAAAGAGCAAATATAAAGATAGGAGACGAAAAATTAGAAGGAATGGCTGATTTTAGGTATGTAGGAAGTCAGATAAATCAGGACGGAAGGAGTAGTAGGGATATAAAGCTGAGGATAGCGCAGAGTCGAGTCGCCTTCAATAAAAAGAAGTCACTTCTATGCTCGCTAACGATTAATTTAGAAATTCCAAAAAGATTGTTAAAGGCGTATGTTTGGAGCACAGCGCTGTATGGCTGCGAAACGTAGACGGTGGACGCGGCAGAAAAGAAAAGGTTAGAAGTTAAAGATATTAGATAGAATAGAAGAAGAGAGGACTCTGTGGAAGTCAGTAAGAAATAGGCGAGATAAGTTGGTAGGATACCTTCTCAGGCATGAAGGTCTAGTCAGAGACATATTTGAAGTAGAAACAGGAGTTAAGAGGAGTAGAGGTAGACCTACATTAGATTACTGTTTGCAAATAGTTAAGAATGTGGAATTTTCTAGTTTTAAGGAAATGCAAAGATTAGCTCAGGATAGGAAAGTGTGGAGGTACGTGTCCAACTAGTCTTAGGACTGACGACCTTAGGATGATGAGAGTTTTGTAGAGATTGTAGTAATTTTGCCAAACGAAACGTTAGTCAGTTAGTTTTAGATTAATAACAAAATTTTGTTCCCATCAAACTAGTTGTGATTAAACATTCTTCTCAAAATCATTTTGACTTGGTACAAGGAAAAGGTTTCTCAAAATCATTGTTGGACAGCAATTCTCGTTAAAGTATACGTAAAATAAGAAACGAAAAAAGGGCGTCAAAGAATGCAAATAGACCATCATGCTGTTTAACCACAGACTGTCTGTCTGGTCTGTACGGTTTATAAATAAAGGTCACATTTAACGCACTAGCAGCTGTGCTATATTTAAGTAGCTTCGTCGATGCCTTTGTATTTGCCAATGAAATCCTATACTCTGCTTACTGGAACCGTCTTTGCTACTTATGTCTGGTGAGACATTCGCAAGACAGTTGCTCTAATTCTAATTTGTTAAAATGTTCATTCAAATCCCGGACTCATTGATAGAAATTAGGACTTTGACTAACGCATTTAAACTATCGTTCTGGACCTTGCAAAAACAAAACAAAATATGCTAAAGTTATAACAATTTATTCAATCGTCATCCCAAATTAGTAAATATGCTTCTATTTGTATAAGATCAAGCTACCAGAATCTCAAATTCTTTGAAGTAAACTAATTAACTTATTATATAATATTACAAAATGTAAATGTGTAAAAATTTGGTGGAGGTGCCTGACATGTTTCTTGCTCGAAAAAAAATTGGGTTTTTAGTTGAAATTTTATTTTATTTTAAATTCATTATGACTTAAAGCCCAACAAAACAAGGATTATGATTGCCTTCTAACTTCTTTTAATCAAAAAATTACCCAGAACTAATAAGAATATGTCAAATAAAAAGCCTCGACATTCTGTGTTTTAGTTCATGTGAGTATTTCGTGAGTGATATCAAATTAAAGACACATGTGTAGGAAGCTCAAAAACATCGAAAAAGTTCATCATTGCACTTTAGTACGGTCCATACATCAATAAAAGCAGCGCGATTACTTGCAGATCGGAAACTTCTAATGTTCGGCAGACTGTACGCCATAAAATTTTGATCGTCGGCCTAATTACGGACCTAACATGTGTGAAAGACGTGTCTGTTCACTAATAATAACTTTGCTAATTGTGCTGAAATTATTTTTACCGTCACGTTGCTAATTAACAGTCGTAAAAAAGGCTTTTCGGAAATCTAATTACTGAAAAATCAATTTCCAGAAGCAAAAGCCAAACGTAAACATCCGCGCACGTTAAACTTTTGTTTACAGCATGTGTTTTAGACGCGAATCGAACAAAACACGCGTAAAACATAGGAACGCGTACGTCTTTGAAGTCCCTGATTAAAATGCAAATATATTGCGTATTGACAAAATAATTCTTCGTGACAGCCACAACATTTAAAGAACGTGGTGATACTTATGGAGTAAAGGTGAGATAAATAGCTACGTCACTTCCTCAGCGGTAAAGCGGGACAAGAAATCGGCAATCGTGATTTGTATTTTAAACGTTTAGTACCTATCGGAAACAGGAAAATTACCAGTGCTTTAGTATGTTTTTCGTTGGTTTAAAATTTAGCTAAAATTATACTTCACAAAATTCGATACACGATGCAACCAAATTAGGGGATGACTCTGGGTTAGGGCTTCACACGAGACGAGAGTATTAAAAATCTCGTCTAGGTCTCGTTAATTCCCAAAAAATTAAGTCTCGTTCAAGTCTCGGTCTCGTCTCGCTTAATAGTAAGATAGAAAATTTAGAGCCAAAGAAATCCTTTCGATAGTACACACGTTTATTACTCTGGTTTATAGGCACTTACACTCAACCGAGACAAAGGAGACCCATTGATGTTTTAAAAAAAATCATTTAAACCTAAAATATCAAAATCTGCAAGGATTTATGATAAGAAATACGTTACTGTAAGAAGAGTTAACAAGTTGAAATAAAAATGAAAAAAAAAATCATACCTGGTTATTGAGCTTTCTTTTAAATTTACAAAACAATGGTCACCAGATTTTATATTTTTAATTTTTCTAATAAAAACTTCATAAAAAAAATTTAACGAGACCAAAAACGAGGATCTCGGGTTGCGCTGTATGTGTTCTCGGTATCGCCCATAATATTTTCCAAAACGTCTCGCTTTTCCGAAACGAGACAAGAAAAATCTCGCTCTTGTGTGAAGCCCCACTCTGGGTAGAAATGAAGAAATCTTTCCATTTGTAAGTCTGAAATGTTTTAAAATTACAGTTGAAACTAAATTCATATGATTTATCTATAATTTCTTCAAGTGTTAGCAGTTTTTACACCATTAAAAGCTTTTTCTAAATATATTTATACGTATACATATACATGACGTACGTCTATATGTCGACGCCATAAAGTAGTTAGCATATGCCCGTTTTGTCGCTACATGTTCTTATTTTAAGCTTGTTTAAATGCGTTAAATGTTAGTACGTGCTCAACTGGGTGATTTATCCGAGTTGTTTGGCAATTAAGAGAGCATTTTTGCAAACCCTAAATAGTTTTGTAGCCATTCGATATAGGTGTGCCCTACGTGGTACAGCATACAGTAAAATTTTGATTTATTAAAATCTTGCTGTGCTTTATCCTCTCTTAAAATCAAAAATGAATTGCAAGGATTTCTGAAGCATTTATTACTTCAACAATTTTATCTAATCTATTTAACTCTATTAGAAAGTTTTTTTTTAATTAATTCCCAACACCGATGGTTGAAGGAACTTTAAAAATGAAGCAAGTTTCTTAAATCTAGTTGCAATCCTGAACGGTGTTTTCGGTCGGGAACTTTAATAAATATGTAAAGAGGTTTTAGATGTATGCAAGGGGTAAATTGCATTTTGCTTCTAACACAGTTTTACGGTGCTACAGGGATTGAGTTTGTGCCACAATTACCTTAGATTGCCCATCCAATTTTACAAAATACATGGTAAATAGGGGCTGGTGTTGGAATGAAATTCGTTGAGCGCTTGAAAGCGGATTTTCTTTTATACTTATTAGGGGTTTAAACTTAAACGTACAAAATATCTATAAGGGCAGATTTGTACTTGAGCGTTATCGCGCGACGCGGCGCGACGCTACCTATAGCATTGATATATTCCTATTTATTAACACTCCATACTTCTTATTAGAGTTTGGCTTGTATATAAGAAGTATTTTGACATGTCATGTGGCGCCAATTTGTCACTGGTTTATACTAATACATACACATTTTCGCACAACGTTTACCGCTATTATCTGTAGTTATGTATACGGTATTTTCAATCGTTTTCTTTTCTAAAATCGTTTTGGCAGACCAACGGATTATTAATTTTCGCAACGACCAGAACAACCGAGTGCATAGAAGCAGTTGCGAATTTTATTTGGCGATCATTACGCCATTTATATTTTGTATACGTAACACGACAAACGAATGCCGAATTCGGAAGATATCCGGTCTGGGCGAGTCGAAACGTAGAGTAGCTGTAGTACGATACATTACGATACTACAGCAAGAAAACAATTGAAGGCGTTTTATTTACACACAACACATTTGATGGATATAATAATATAAAAAGTTTCGACAGAACTGAAGAGAGCCCAAGAAAATCTAAACTCCTTGGAAGTGGATAATCTATAATACTGGATCAATATTGTTTTCCGACTTCAATGTCATAATCCATGGAATTTTAAGGTTCCAAATTGATATCGGCATCTGTCAAATCACCGCTTATCGTAGCTTTAGCAAGAAACTGCGAAATTTTATGAATTACGACAAAACAGCCTGCAAATCAATATCGAATTGATATACACCAAGTGTGTAAATTGGAAAACTAAAAGATATTGTGATGTGCTAATAAATGCGTATAATCCAAAATTCATAGAAAACGATTTGAAAAACTTCAGTTATTGAATGAACCCAAAGCTAAAGAAACTATGGATTCCATTTCTTTATCTTATTACAATGTGTACAAGGTCAGAAACAAAAAGGGGTTGTAAATATTTCGATATAAAATAATTGATGTTGATTTTACATCAATAAAATTATTTGCAACCCTATTTTGGCTCTGATCTTTCACGGTAAACAAATTATTTTGGCATCAGTATGCCTTCTTATTATTATTATTATCACTGCTCAGCTGAGTGCAATTTTTAAAACAAATTCTTTAAATGTAACTGTTTTATACACAGCGCATTGAAGTGTATTAATATTAAGATTAAATATAAGGATGTATTTTTCGCTTGTTTGGTACAATTTATATATACAGGTACTAAGGATACTTCCTTCCTAATTTTGTCCTCACCGAATGGCTTCAAAGCAATTGTTTCTTATGTAATAATAATTTAAACTTGTGTAAGCATTCCAAGAATCTTAAGTCTAACGTAAAACCGCCATAAAGTAAGACTTTCATAGAAACGACGCAATAACATACGATTTTATAGAGTTATTGAACTGTCCTAGATCGTAAATACTATCAATTCTTATTTCATTTCAAAGTTGCATCACCTCAGGAATATGTCCTTGTCAGAACGTAAAGTCATACTGAAAAGTACTTTGCTTTTTTATTAGTTTCATTCGATTTTGTATGCATTGGACGGCGTTGGGATGGTGCATTGTGACTATCAGCGACTTTACTAAGGATGTTTTATAAAATCAGTTGACCAAATGTGTAATCTATAAGTAGCAATGCAGCTCTATCAAATCAAAAACGACTTGAGAAACTATTTCGGTGTTTTATAAAGAATCGGATTATTTTCCATGCGAGTGATGTAGAATTTCGACAAATGAATAATGAATTAAATATCAAGGTACCATCATCTATTATTAAAACTTATCTGAAAGAAAATGAAATAAAAGTTAGCGATTTTTGCTCTTTTCTTATTGAAAAGCAAAATATTCTGCATGTGATGTCGTTGCTGCGGCAATTATATCCAAGTTTCATTCACTTTTTAACGATAGCTTTGCCAAAAATTAATTAAAATTGCAGACTTCAGTCACTTTCCGGCGAGAGCACATAACGTACACCGACGCGGCGAGACGATTCAGCCTTTTTTACGGTTCACATTAAAAAGGAGACATGTCGAGGCAGAACAAGCATGATTAATTAAATAAACTTAAAGCCTGTCTAACTTTTAACACGTGGAGAACTGGATAAAAACCTTCCATGCACGCACCCCCAATACAATAGCAGGGGCGAACAAAAGAAAATAATCCTTTTTCTGAATTGAGAAAAATAAGCAATTTTTGCTTAAATTAACAACGAACAAACTCTTATTCTTGTTCATTCCTTTAGGTCAGCATAACTGAAGCCTTTTTGATATGTTGGATCATTGTTAGTGTTTTGTGAAACCCTTGGTTTATTTCAAAAGTAGTATGGTTTTAACATAAGGTTTAGAAAATAAATAATAATTAAAAGTGTCACACAAACCGTTGGAGACCGAGCGTCATTGTCTAGATGTTTGGACCATTGCTCAGAATTGGGGGGTCTGTCTGCCTTTAGGCTTCAACCTTTTTCTTTTGAAAAGCTTTGGGAAGTAATCAAATTCGTAGAAATTCACACAACTCCAACTTCCAAAATCCATTTTCCATTCTTTAGTTTTGTATGGCGTTAATTTTGATTGTTCAAAGTATGCAGTGAGTTCTAGAGATTTCCACGACACCTCAGGGTTCTGCGGAACGCAGTTTAAGAAACGCTGCTTTGGGTAAAAATGGAGAACCATGAATAATATTGTATGCTACCAATTGTTTAAGTTTGAAATCAGAAACAGTTATTATTTTATTCAATAGCTGAGATGGAGTATTATGTTGTTTATAAATTGAAGCCAGTAGAAGACGCCAGTTTCATGAAATTGTAGAATTCTCAAAAGTACCCACGTTTTATAAGAATGCCCGCTCCTGAATAGGGGCTGCGGCTGCCGCAGCTACTGTTTGCATCCCATATAACATGTCCCCAATTTGTCACAACCAGCCAGGTGCTCGTCGACGTAAAAATACCATATTATAATTTATTAAGACCCGCTTGCGGATGCATATAAATTATGAGTCTACCTCAAACAGGCCAACAGGAAAATGCAATAAAAAATGTGGAAATAAACTAGTAGCAGTGCTTTAAGGGTGATGAAGTCGAAGGAGGGGCCTAAAACATGGTTCAGGGTGGACGTGTGATTAAATGGATTGATGGTTTTCAGGTCAACTTACCTCGAAAGGACAAGCATCGCATTCATTTAAATGACGGCATAAAATTAACCATATCAGTCGTGACATTCATTTTGTAAAGAAAATGCTTACAGAAAGACTTAAGGATGTTTGGGAGGTATGTCAAAATGCTACGAGACAAATAAAAATTTGGAAGAACGTTCCTCATTCAATTCTAAAACTTCTGTAAAAGTTACAAATTGATTCACTAAACCGTTAAAAAGTTATTGGAATTTTAAAAAATTGTAATTTTACATGGAGNACAAAGCCTTTATCATCTACTATATGTATTACAAGCGCGTGGATCGGATTTCGCTTTTAAATTAACGAGGAGCAGATTTTTAATGTTTCTGTCATTAGACTCGTCATCGGCATCTTTTAACCAAAAGTATAATAAAAAACTTTAGCCAAAACATCATTAAATGAGAAGAAAAAGTTGAAGGAAGATCACGTATCAGCCAGATTTAACATTATGTAACAAAGAAGTCCTTAATATTTTGTGCACACGAATCCGCAATGAACCCAAAGTACCTCCAATAAATAATTAATGAAGAAACAATCTGTACATACTCGAACCTGTTTATTACCTACGTAAATAGATACAGATAGAAATGATAGATAATAATACAGTAGACTAATTATCGTAGTTGTAATTATGAACATGATCCACGTAGGTGTTTATTACTTTTATGCTGGTGGTCGTGGATGTAGATACGTAATTTTGTGGTTTGTATGCGGTTTTGTTAATTTGCGACATGCTTTGATTCGACGATGAAACATTTTCAACAATAACATATGTAGGTACAACAAGACGTAGGCGTTATCAAATGGACTTTTAAAACGAAAATTGCAGGTGACAAAACTGCACTATTTCAAATTGTTTTTAGGGTTCCTAACCAAAAAAATGTAAATGGAACCCTTATGAAAAGAAACAGGTGTTTGTACGTTTCTGTAATTATTTGGTAAAGCTGCCGACTTTTGCAACTTGATACAAAAAGGGCTTCATCCTTAGATAGATTGAGGGCCAAAAAGCTGGCTCTATCTCTGAATGGTAAGAAAGAAAAGGATTTTAGAAACAGATAAAAGCACCCAACTTGTTTCTGATGTTTATTTAACGGATTTCGTGAAATAAACCAAGTGTCTTTATCTCAATTTTAAATACCTCCTTGTATGAATTTCCCTGAGTACTGAAGGATTTAATGTTATATCAGCTTAACTAAAATTGTACAGAGAAGGATGGAAAAAAGGGCGGAAGAACTATTAGGGAAGATCAATTTAGGTTTAGAAGAAATGAGAAACGTGGGAGGCCATTCTACCTTTACAGGTAACAATAGCGAAAACGATAGAAAAAAGAAAGAGTACGTACATAGAATTTGTATATTTAGAATAAGTTTTTGAAAATGTTAAATGGGACAAGATGTTAAATATACTTAAAAGTGTAGGGGTGAGTTACAGAGATAGAAGAGTGATACTTAGTTTGTATAAAGAGCAACAGGCAGTTATAGAGATGGGGCTGCAACGTAAAGAAGAAAATATTAGGAAAGGAGTCAGACAGAGATGCACTCTGTTACTGCTACTTTTTAATCTACACATCGAAAACGCGATGAACATCTTTAAAGACAGTACAACTGTAGGGATATATATATACAGGGGCAAAATTTGCATATGATTTAGCAGTATTGACAAAACAGTATCTATTGTATGAAAATAAGTAAAAGTAAAACAATGAAATGAAGAGGTATTAGAAAGAATAGGAGAACAGAGGACTCTACGGAAGCCAATAAAAAATAGACGAGATAGGGTTGGTAGGACACCTTCTCAGGTATGAAGGTGTAGTCAAAGACATATTAGAGACAGTAATAGAAGTAAAGAGGAGTAGAGGTAGACCTAGATTAGATTACTATTCGCAATTAGTTAAGGACATGGGTTGTTCTAGTTTTGGGGAAATGCGAAGATTAGCTGAGGATAGGAAAGAGTGGATGTGCATGTCCAACCGGTCTTAGGACTGACGACCTTATGATGATGATGATGATGTATAAAGGATTACTTACCAGCTTCGAAGTTTTCTTTAAGTCTTCTCCATTGTTTTGCCTGATGCAACGAGTAAAGGGCGATTACTAGAAAAAACAAGATGCACGAAAAAATTGCAAGGGTGAGAGCTATGGCCTGCCAGTCCCACACTAACGTTTCTGCACTAGAAAACGCCATCTCCGTACTAGTAACAACATCAGTTTCGAACGACACTTTCTCATCGATCCGCTTATTTTTGGTATCGACCGTTTTTCCCGCCCGATCGTCATCGTCAAAATTCCAAAGGATTCTCTGTTCATGATGGTGCCGATGATGATTGTGACGGTTGTGGTGCGTTTGTTCGGGAGCGCCGGGATACAAGCTCCAGTCGAGGGTCAGCTCGTTTATCGTACCGCATATCGTGTCTCTATGCACTTCACATGGTCTTAACACCACTAAACCCTTCGCGTGATCACAGATCGTGCAATTGGCGCACCTTTGTCTTTCCGTGTCCAAAAACTGTTTGCCTTGAGGACAAATCAGGGAACGGGCCAAGCACGGGAACACTACGAATAAACATACCGTTAAGCCGAAAAACATAACCTGCGAACAAAAGAAAGGCCATTAGTTTTGTAATTAGAACTTTAAAAGATAAGGGATGAATTGTCCCCTTATAGATCTTAAGGATTGTAAATACATAATGACGTGCTTATCAAAATTTGGAGATATTAGGATACTAGTTTTAAGAATATTCGATAATTGGAACTAAATTATCAAGTAATTTATTTTCAAATGGATGTGACAGAGAATTTAATAAAAATTTAAATACATGCACAGCTTTAAAACAGATTAGGGGTTGCTTTTTCAAAAATGATATGTAACCCCTTATATTATACACTTCAGTTTTACTCCAAATATGATTTGAATATCATTGTAAGAAACTGACAGCCCTATTTTTTTATTTTGATCTGTTTGTCATTCATTCTAAGTTGTAGGAGTCTGAAAAATAAACGTTTAATAAAAAGGCTCACGAAGAGACGATCTATCATCCCCCTGTGACGACCGCATTATGATCTCTTTCGATTTTTGTCGTCTTTAAATTTCTGAACGCGAACGGAATTTTCTTCTCGAGCTTTTGACGTTAGAGGATAAATGATTCCCTTAATTGGATTTCTAATGAGGAAACTCCTTACAAGAATGTCCCTCTTTAACAAAACTAAAAGCTCGCATATAAAAGGGAACCCTTTGGCAACCTCATGTTTTCTACCTTCTGCTTCTGTAATCAATAATAACTACTGGGATTCTCCTTGTTCGAATGTTGAAAGTCTCTGGCTGCAGTGTCATTAGAACTGAAGTGTAATTTATGAGGAACGGAAGTGGATAGACTTCACGTATTTATACGTATATACCTACAGATATATACGTTTTATATACGATAAATATAAATGTCAGGTAGATAACGTACTGAATAGAAAGCTATTTTCAAAGCTAGCGAACGTTACGGTATTCCCTCGTTTTCAGGCAGGAGCTTTTACTGTATAGCTTGTTGGAAGTGGTTACATTTAAAGGAAAACACAGATCAATCTCAAAAACAACGTATTTGAAAGAAAACATACTAAAAAATGTAAAATAATTATCCCAAACAAAAAATATTTAGGTACACGATTGCATTAAATCGTGGCAGAAAGATAACGACCCCTAACACCTCCAGCGTCCTACTTTTTTCAATTTCTACTTTATCAGCCTACAGTACACGTATCATCCTTTGAAAATCGATTGAAAATAAGTTTAAAGATTGAAACTTTTCGTATGCGTCACCAGTATTTCTTCATGTCTAAAAGTTTCGTAAACTCATTAAGCAAAGTATAAATAGTTGCTACCTTGTCAGGTTAAAACCTTAATTAATCAATCGATCAATCAATCAATCAATGCGTCGAAGAAAAAAACTAGAGTGAGGTCGAAAAAATACATCATCAAAAGGATTTTACATTACTTCAAAGCTATTTCGCCTTGATGTGTTCGACCTCTAACGGCAATTTATTCAAAAAAAGTTTTATATGATTTAAAAATCTTCAAAGACAAACACCAGATATAAATAATCCTTGCCTTAAAATACTTATCAGTACGACCCTTTCTGTTTAAAATATTATTTTAACACATAAATATTAATAATAATTTATTTCAATGAAATGTACAATA
The DNA here is from genome assembly GCF_000699045.2 of Agrilus planipennis. Classification (NCBI taxonomy): domain Eukaryota; kingdom Metazoa; phylum Arthropoda; class Insecta; order Coleoptera; family Buprestidae; genus Agrilus; species Agrilus planipennis. The sequence continues at coordinate 179,486 of NW_020438917.1, read as the reverse complement.
ACTATTATAGCTTTGTCTAATCATAAATATATAACTTAAATATATGTATTTGTAATAACATATCTACATACGTTATGTTTGTTTTCTAAAACATTAGCGTTTTGTTATGCTTAATTTTCCTTCATAGAGACTATTTCTTGTATGAATGTTAAACCAGCAGCAGCGAAAGTGTTTTTGTTTTGGTTGCAAACGCGAGTGCCTTTGCGAATTAATAAATGAAAAAAAAAAGAAAGTGTTGTTGTTAAAACAAAGTTATATTTAAGTTAAGATTCTCTATTCGAGCAACGTTCACCCTCCTGTAATAATAGTAATACATATCCATATCCTTCTCGGTTGAAGCTTTCCGTTATCTGAAACAGATGACATCATTTGCGCATACATCTGTATTTTATTTATTCTACTTCCATGTGTTTCCGAGATTTATGGTAGTAGAACACATTAACTTCTTTTTCTATCTTTAAACGAAAAAAATTTTAAAAAGTGTAGACATAAAAATTTGCTACCGCTGAATTGTACCACAGTGACATATTTTGTATGACGTGTGTACATATACAAGGGAAAATACAAGAAGAGACTAGTTCACTAGTGTATCTGGTCTCGGCGGTCGCCCGTAGACAGGGCAGTAGCAGCAGGGCTGCACGAACATATTAATCGAAAAAATTTTTTAAATAAATCATTATAATCATTAGTGTCCGACTGAAACTGGTTTTTACGACCGAAACCGAAACCGAATTTCGGCAACGGTCTCAGTTTCGACCGAAACCGAAACCGAAACCGAAACTTCCATATAAGGATCATGTTTTGAGAGAAAAATAAAGAAAACGTTATTATAATCAGTCAGTTTTATTTTTTTATCTTTAAATCACATAGCTCTGCAGTCTTTGACATTTTAACTTATTGATAATCAAATCAAAATCAACATAACAACCCCTCATTTAAGGAAATACTTTAATTGCGCCCTAAAAATACTTAAAATAGGTGAGATGTTTATTTGAGTAAGTGTAGTAGACTAGACTCATTTTTCTTTTGAAGATGATTCATGTTTTTTTTTATATAATATTAAACATAAAATTACTTTTGTTATTGTTACCTAATATCACAATAGGTATAGGAACTTACGATTTAAGTAATAAACGCAGTTTCGGTTTCGGTCGTAGTTTCGGCATGCCGCCGAAACCGAAACTAAACCGAAACTCTTTTTTTTGCCGAAACTCGACCGAAACCGAAACCGAAACCGAACTTTCGGTCGGACACTAATAATCATCATAACGTTTTCAGCCCTGATACTAATAAATAAAGAAACTTTACCTCTTCATAATTTTATAGTAAAAAGCATTTATATCAGTTCCCAGTTTTAATATTTACTAAATCTAATTCTTTTTCTTCGATAGTTTTTAGTTTTCCTAAATGTTATTTGATTATCATCGCCCAGTACGTGTGCGATTACTCTAAATTTAATTATTTCGTGTCAGCTTTTAATAGTTTATGTGAAATTCATGGAAAATTATGTTAATGCTCTCGTTTTACTTTTAAAACAATTCCAATACGTCAAGTTCACGGAGCAGTTTGTCTTATGGTTTGCATGACTTAAATTCAAACTGCTTTTAATGATTCGATTGTGGGAATTGAATTTAAATTTATATTCATCCGAAGTGCTGCGATTTATCGTTCGTTTTTGTTCAGAAGCTTTCCATAAAAATTATGATAGAATATAAGCCCTTCATTCATTAAACCATTTACCTCTCAGGTAGCATTATTTGCAAGTAAAATTCTTCTTTAAGGGTGCACTTTAGTTGAGTTACGTATGTAGTTACTCGATTATATGTATTACATAAGTAGGTAGTAGATAGTCCTTTATTTAAATTGCCTTGCGGGAAACAATTATTCAAAATGTAATTAATTTCCTTCAGTCCTGCTGCTATGTATACGTATATACAAATATATATATGTATAGATGTAAATTATTAATTATTATCATGCTGAATTCTGTAATCGTAATATAAGCAGTGCGTACCGATTTGATATTCGAAGGAAATGGAATCAAATTTCTTAGAAATTTAATAAAGGGTGTCATAATAAGTTCCAATAACCCTCTCTATCGGTAGCGCAATGCGGGTGAGACGTTGGAAATGAACTGGGACAGCATATTCCCGACAACAAGTAGTAAAGTAGAAATTCTCGCGAACAAAGGGTTGATGAGTTCCAACCCTTAATAAACTCTTTTTGTAAGCACTGTAGTGCTTGTAAAGATATATACGTATAGTGCATAGGTATGCGTGTTTAGATATACCCATTGACATCGTACAACGAAAGGAGTTCGTACTCATGAAAATTAAACGGGTCTTTTTGTTGATGAAAATCCTTCATAAAGAAGGTTGTTGGGAACGCTGATCTGGGGCACCAAAATGAGTTTTATGTACCTACGCTGCACTAGCTGTTTACTGGCATCTAAAGTTTTTATTTTTTTTTTTTCGAGTGCTTACTCGGTGTACAGAACAGGACATAGGAAAGAAAACTGTCCCCGAGGGATAGAGAAATTAGTTTTATGTGGTCGTCGATGATCCTAGACACATATTTAGAACAACAACGCGAGCGAAGCCGAGGGTAAAATTTATCATGAATTTTTGTACACATATTGTCAGGTGTACAGAAAAGGGCCTAGGGTACCTTTTATCCAAAAAAAACATACTGTCTCCGAGGGATACAGAAATTAGTTTTATGTGGTCGTCGATGATCCTAGACACATATTTAGAACAACAACGCGAGCGAAGCCGAGGGTAAAATCTAACATAAATTTTTGTACAATCATTGTCAGGTGTACAGAAAAGGACCTAGGGTACCTTTTATCCAGAAAAAAACATATTGTCTTCGAGGGATAGAGAAATTAGTTTTATGTGGTCGTCGATGATCCTAGACACATATTTAGAACAACAACGCAAGTGAAGCCGAAGGTAAAATCTATCATGAATTTTTGGACACATATTGTCAGGTGTACAGAAAAGGACCTAGGGTACCTTTTATCCAGAAAAAAACATATTGTCTTCGGGGGATAGAGAAATTAGTTTTATGTGGTCGTCGATTATTTTTGACACGTATTTAGGACATCAATGCTAGCGAAGTCCCGGGTAAAACCTGGTATGTTTACAAGGAAACTTGGGTAATCGAGAATGACGGTAAATTGTAACTGCGAACGATTTTTGAAATTCAATTTTCTAAACATCCGCTGAAAGAAATGTTTATGAAATATGAGTGGAGCTATGTCATTAATTACGTTGTTTTTTTGGTCAAAAATTAAATTCACGAAAAAGAAACCACTGACATACAAAAAGTAATTAAAACTGTTCGACCATAATTTCCTTTCGTCACTGTCAAAACTGGTGTAACATAAACAACTACAGCAGCAACTAATGCATTTAACAGTTACTACCACGTTGAATGACAGTTCAGAGTCTCAACTTCAATGTCTGTCATTATTCTATTTTGAGGAACCGTAAATAGATACACACGGAACCACAACACGGTCAGTATGAACGGCATGTTTTACCAAGAAAAATTGCGCTCGTGCCGATGAAGGAGAATAACTAGCATTTCCTATTGTTACCTCATTAACTCTGAAATGTAACTGAGATAAGGTCAAGAAACCTTTTCACAACTACTTTATGTTCATTTTTAATTAACACTAAGCAATTAAAACTCAACGTTTGAAATTGACTCACTCACTAATAACACATACCTAGACATATTAGAAGGAGAAACAGGAGTTAAGAAGTTCTAAGGATGTGGGATGTTCTAGTTTTAGGGAAATAGGATAAGAAAGAGTGGAGCTGAGTACTTAACCAGTTTTATGTGGCACATTCACTTCGATTTTGGATTTTGTTCGTGGGAGGACCAACAATTTTTGACTGGACATAAAAACAGAAAAACTCTCATTATCAAAAAGGAACAAGAAAGTGCTGGCGAAAATCAAACATGTACATACTCAATAGTGCGAAAGCTTTCCAAGTAACATAATTACAAGTGGATAAGTGGGTGTAATCCAGTCTTGCTCGCTATTTCTTGGAACAACTCTTGATGTTCATATGCATTGAAAGTTAATATGCACATCGCGTTGCATCGAATCCGAGAAGACCATGTCGGTGTCCGAAGTGTTTACTTGTAAATAACTGTTCGGCGGATTTGTAAAACAAAACTATGCATGTAGGTAGGGCAGTAACTCGCGATAACTAATACATTTCAATTACAAAAAGGATCCCTCCTTTTGCCCTCTGCCTTCTGAACATTCCACGTTTTTCGGCGAAAATGTACGAACTCAAAATGAATACGTGAAACATCAAACGCTTTGATGTTTCAAGCAGGAGGCCGACAATTAGAATGCTAATGTAACATGTGACAACTATAACATTACATATACACATATATGTGTTGATCATCCTTTGTTCTTTTATTAAAAACCATCGGCTTTATTAAAGAAACAACAACGCGAGATGTACCTAGCAAAATAAAAGGTAAAGGTAGAGTAAAACGTAGGCAATTGTTTTACTGATTTATTTTCCATCGGTCACCACGAATTTTAGCGTTCCAAAATGGCTCTTTATCTTACGAATTTAAAATTAAAATTAAAATAAAAAGAACTAGCCAGGCAAACGCATTGGTAGAAGAAATAGTAAAAAAAGAAGGAAAACTAGCCTTTACTAGGGAATAAGAAGGAGCTTTTTTGTTTTCACCAAGTGAATGCGAAGAGTCATTATTACCTTGTGGTAATGGATTAAAGTCAATATTTGTAGTTATCTCAGTTTTTGGCTTCATTATTGTAGTACAGTGTAAACTCTATATAACGACACTTAAGGGACTGAACATTTTTCGGCGTTGGAAAGAATAAGAGAACAGAGTACTCTATGGAAGTCAATAAAAAATAGTCGAGATAGATTGGTAGGACACCTTCTTAGGCATGAAGGTCTAGTCAGAGACATATTAGAGGCAGAAACGGGAGTTAGGAGGGATAGAGGTAGACCTAGATTAGATTACTGTTCGCAAATAGTTAAGGATGTGGGCTGTTCTAGTTTTAGAGAAATGCGAAGTTTAGCTCAGGATTGGAAAGAGTGGAGGTACGTGTCCAACCAGTCTTAGGACTGACGACCTTATGATGATGATAAAGAGTGGTCGTTAAATGGAGAGAAATAAAAAATATTATTTTACTATTCTATAATAATATGCATTTACCAATGTAGTACACATTTTGCACACGAACATTATTATTCATGCATTGCGTATAGCCTGTTATCTTCGTCTGATTTTTTTTGCTGCTCCAATATTTTAATTGTATTTTGTTACGTATCTTACTCATATCTTGAGATACTGCTGGATAAATTTGATTATATAAAAAGTATTTTTTTAATAGTTTCGCTGCATCAAGTGCTTGTTTGATGCTTGGTGGAGGGACAGGATCGTCTTCTTCAACAACGTACACAGCTGCAGATCTTATCTATTTCGGCAACTTAGAAAGTACTGCTCAATGATTTATAATGCCGCATCGTTGTCGTTAAATAGAGTGAGCGTTACGCTATAAAGAGTGTAATATTGTATAGAAAACAATGTAAACCAACCAAAGTCAAGCAATTTCGACGTTTTAAGGAGTTTGTCTTTAAATCGAGTGACGTTATAAAGAGTTTACACTGCATTTCAAAAGATGGATCAGGAATAAGAGCAAAAATTATGCAACAACTATTTCCAAATCTACTATTAAACGCGACTGTGTAGGTGTTACACAGTGGTGTCATTTAACGTGAACTGGGGCATTTATTTTAGACTTGTGCCATATTCTAACAGTGAGGTCTTATCTCATAATTTCGGGCGTACCTACGCATATTTTCCGGAAACAAGAAACAATGGCTGACGTTTGTTTGTAATGCTAAGTTCTTTTGAAAATTCTGAGGTGGTGGACAAGAAAGTACTCTTGACAGTTAACAAGTAATGTAAAATATAGGTCAGATCATGTTTAAAATTCTCGACAAGTATGCGAAGAAAATGTAGAAAATCGATTCGTGTAGGAACTCGACTTCAACAAGGTCAAGCATCGTTTTCATTACTTTGCACACTCTTGTCCTGAACACTCAGTATGTGTATGCGATATTTCTTTTGCCATTGCTTTGTGGTACAACTCAAAAAATAATTATAATGATCTTAGAGTGAAATGGGTGAAATGGTCATTTCAAGGGTGGGCTAAGATTTAAGGAAATTATGCAATATAGAAAAGAAAACATTAAACATTACAGATTTCGTTCATTAAAAAAGGATGCGGGACGACTGGCCGCACGGTTCATTGAAACGTATGCCACAGAATACATGTTGAGTTTTCCAGCTTTTGGAGACCAGCTTTTGGCGAGTAATTTCTAGTGAAAAATACAGAAAAGTGGAAAGGGTGCAGAGATATGTTTCGAGTGAGGTTCAACATCGAGAAAATCTAGTATTATTCTGATCTATATCTCTACATAAAAAGGTAAATTGTTCGGCTGACATTGTCAACGAACAGCCCAAATCCCTGAGCTTACAGGTTTGAAATTTTGCAAAGACGATCCTTATACAAATTAGACGGCACTAAGAAAGGATCTTTTTAAATTCAACCCATACAGGGGTAAAAAGGGGGCTCAAAATATGATGTATCGATCAAATACACTCCAAACCGTTGAGTCATGGAGCTTAAAATTTTGGACAAAGATTCCTCTTATACAACCGTATCATCCACTACAAAATGAGTTTTGAAAATACCACCCCTTAAGGAGTGACAAGTGGGTTAAAAGTTTAACACATTGCAAACTTATAAAAAAATTTTCCACGAATAACTGCTGTACCAACAATGGTGTCGTCCAAATTTGGACGGGTTACAGCTAGTACATTACACATAGATATTACGTTGAAACAATTGGATGAATTAAAGATAACTCACGTATGTAATTTAAACAATTGATATAAATACAAATCAGCGCTAACTTAAGATAACAACCTAATAATTCCTTAGTCCTTAAACAAGTTAGCTTCATACAAAAGGGGGGACTACATATCATCTCTTAGTTTTCTTAAGGCTTCTTGTACCCTTGATCTGTCGACGTGCATTCGCAATTTATTCATTAAAACAGACACAAAACAACGTACAGAAGAAAAACAATTTAAAACTTTATTAGCATAGGCTTTAGCAAAACTTTTGCTCCCTCTGCTTGTAAACAATTGTTTGCAGTTTACGCGGTCAATTTAACTTGGGCAAACTTTTTATTTCCGAGAAAATTTGAACGGGCTATGAATAAAATCGAGAATTGTGCAGTCACGTTTGGCATTTGTTTGATACGTGAAATACAAATTTTGGAAATATCTTAAGTATAATTGATACATCGGACAAACGAGTAAATCTTTTAAAATGAGAATCGCGTAATCCAAATATCTTTAATTAATTTTTTTAAACGCTTTTATGCGTTTCTAGGTAACATAACTCGATTTGATATAAAACATTGCGTTGACGCGAATTATATTAAACACAAACAATTATTAATGCTTTTTTCTTAATCTTTCATTCATTCATTCTAAAAAAAAATTGTAGACTAATTGATGAGAGTGTCGTTAAAGGCTGGCAATTCTCTTCATGATGGCCTACATTTATTGTAATGAAAGCCAAATACGTGCACGCAATGAGCAAATTTTAATTAGGTACTAACTATGTATTAATATTGGAATGATAATAGTAACAACAACCGGAAATCCAATAACGGCTTAATGGACCGTATTGGTTGACATTTTAAAACTTCGCTGTCCATCTAATTACCAATGCTAAATTTTTTNGGCCAACATTTTCTATCTCGTTGATTCTTTGGGATGTTCGATGACATTTGGATGACTATGATAGTGATATAACCTCGTTTGTCAGTTTGTTGCTATTGTCAACATAAACCGATATAAAGTAATTAATCTATAATAAAAAACTCTAAAACAGAGTGCTTCGCCTAAAAGTTATGTAATAAAGAACAATGTTAATAGTAAATGTTAATGAATTCATAAATAAAGTGTTACATGAGATCAAGTATAGTAAAATGTTATAGTCTGTTGATTTCCAAAGCTTTATGAAACAGTTAAACCGAATAAAAATATTATTCCGTTCCACCCTCACAATAATATAAATTAAAATATAATCTTCGAATGTTTTAGACTAATTATATGAAAATTGATTTAGAATTTTGATAATAAACAAAATCTTTACTTCGCTTTTTATTAAGTAGATACTTTATCATCACATTTTATTTTACTTTATCATTTGTTCGAACAGTTTCAATTAGTCGTTTGTTATCTTGTTGCAAATAGCGCTCAAAGCAAAAAATGTGTGAAAATACCTTTAGTCCCTTAACATTCCCCATATGTAGTTTGTTTTATATTATCCGCCACTCATACGGTGGGTACTTTCCACAAATGATTGTTCTCGATGCTTAAGCTAACACAGTTTCTGTTCAAATGACACATGTTGAAAAAAGTGCGTATTATCAGTCGCGGATGTTTAAACTCGTACACTAAATTTAATTAATCAGTTACCAAGACTTTTCTTCGAACACTGTCGACGCGCTTCTGAATAACTTCACTTCTTGCAGTTAAATTTAAATACTGCTCGGCTTTGCTCGCTGCATACGCCGATTGCTATTTGTGCCACGAAGAATTTTCGATATATTTTTTTATTTCGAGTACAAAATTATAATCCGTTTTTTCTTGTTTTCTTCTATCATTTGAAAATGTTTGGGTACCAATTAAATTTTTATTACAGTTAAGCCCGCAACAACTTTGAGGTTCCCGTGAAAACATACTCTCCCTTGATAAATATGTTAAATAAAGCACTCGTTCCACAATAAATTAATTGCTTTAAAATTTCGAAACATCCTCCTTTAATTTATTTGCGGTTTTTGATATTGAGGCGGCTTATTTTCTCAACAATTCTTCTTTATCAATTATCACTGCATTAAATAGAAATTTTTTTGAACGAGAAGCGATGAAATGCTTTCAATTTCAACGCGTCTTCTAAAACCGTTTGAGTAAAACTAAAATATGTTAGTTTAATGGACAGGCTTCTGTTGGGTCCTGTTGTCATAGGCGTTTTGGGTATACATTATACAAGAAGTAGTTACGTAGAAGAGGGGGAAAAGTTCTCTAAAACATTAATATAAGGGTGGCTGCTGCTTGTTTTATTAGAGCTTCAAAGATGACCATGTCATCACGCAGAACAAACAAGGTACTCCACTTACATGAATATAGTTACTCACACAGAAAAAATTAAAATAAATAAGTATTAATTAACTTCATTTAGATGTAGGTATATTTTTAAATTTTATAGCAGATTTAAATTAATTTGTAGCAGATTTAAATTAATTTGTAGCAGATTTAATTTTACCCTTTTCTTTTCCAATCGTAAGTGTAAAATTTCAAAATCGTCAGTAAAGCTATGTGATAGTTGTAGTTAATGTTCCACGTTGGTGTATGTTCTTTAATATTCTCTTTGAAGGATCTATCTGTTTGGCCTATGTAGGCATTATTACAAGATCTACATTTAAGTACAGAAACGTCCGATTTTAAATTTTTCTTTGTGGGATTTTACTGTTTATTAATAATTTTCCTAACGAATTATTAAAATTAAAACGTTTAAAATTAGCACATTTTTGATGGATATAAAGAAGAGTAGAAATCCTTACTTTCGTCAATCGTTTTTCATTTTTTAATGTTCATTCATGTACTTATTAATAATATCTCACTCGCATACGTTACCAAAGTAATGAATGAACTTTGAAATAAACGAAAACATAGATAATTTCCTCGCTAACTGTGCGTAAGTCAGATTTTAAAGACACCTGTCGTTATAGCAGATGCTGCAAGTACGGTTTATGCATTATACACATGGTTTCTCATGTCAATTAAAATAGACAACGGTATTTATAGCTGTAATGTAATTATTTTTGCTTCTGCAAGTAAGTACGCGATTGCTAATGAAATACATATATCTGCTATATCTCTTTCAATAAATCATCTATACCTACATCTGTATACGTTTTAAATAATTAACACGATGCCATTAATCAGTTCACTATTTTTTTTTTTGATAACTTACAGAAATGAACTTTGTTTTTAAGCGCAATTACATTCTAATTTATTTAAACTCATTTAATTTATAGGTAATCGTAATTACGGTCTGCTACATTAGTAATCAACCTCAGGCACAATTAATTTATTGTACTGTCTTTTCTATTATGGTAAATTATACTTTTATGAAAACAGAAGGTAAAATCAATCTTTTTCAGTCTTCTAAAGTAATTTTGGGACTTCAATAAATAAATTAAACACCCTATAATACTCTCCCAATATTAGTTTAAAGAAGTCTATAATTGTTGCGGTGAATACTCCACCATTATCAAGAATTTCAAATTAATTTTCGGACTTTCCCGGCAAAACTTTATATTTTTAAATATATCCTGATTAATGGGTTGCCTATAAATTTATTATTATGCCTCCCTCAATGTTACATTTTATTATTAAACAGAGCAAATTTTGAAACTTAATTTTAAAGCGCATTTAAAAAAGCTATAAAACTGTCCATTTAAGCCATTTATTTGTTTATTGCAATATTTTGAATTTACTTTTATAGCAAGTAACTGGCAATCTATTAAATGAACAGTTTAGCTAGAAGGCCAACATTTTCTATCTCGTTGATTCTTTGGGATGTTCGATGACATTTGGATGACTATGATAGTGATATAACCTCGTTTGTCAGTTTGTTGCTATTGTCAACATAAACCGATATAAAGTAATTAATCTATAATAAAAAACTCTAAAACAGAGTGCTTCGCCTAAAAGTTATGTAATAAAGAACAATGTTAATAGTAAATGTTAATGAATTCATAAATAAAGTGTTACATGAGATCAAGTATAGTAAAATGTTATAGTCTGTTGATTTCCAAAGCTTTATGAAACAGTTAAACCGAATAAAAATATTATTCCGTTCCACCCTCACAATAATATAAATTAAAATAACATCTATAAATACATTTTTTAATAAAAAGTGCCCATGAAAGTGAAATAGGATAAGATGTAACTGCAACTGCTGCTAAACATAATTTTACGTTGCTTTAAAGACACACAAGTTAAAGACACTTAGCATTTAAATTTTACTGGTGATGTTTTGAACCGAAGGATAAATGACTGGTACTATCAAGCACCCCTCAAATCAGTCACCTAAAAAACCTGTAAAGCATATGGTGCACTGGTTTCGAAAAGGCTTAAGACTCCATGATAATCCTGCTTTGAGAGAAGGTCTACGTGATGCAACCACTTTTCGTTGTGTTTTTGTCCTGGATCCATGGTTTGCTGGATCATCCAATGTTGGAATCAATAAATGGAGATTCCTTCTTCAGTGTCTTGAAGACTTGGACAGTAGCTTGAAGAAATTGAATTCGCGACTTTTTGTTATAAGAGGACAGCCTGCAGATGCATTACCGAAGCTTTTTAAGGAATGGGGCATAAATGCTTTAACTTTTGAGGAAGATCCAGAACCATTCGGACGTGTAAGAGATCACAACATATCAGCTCTTTGCAAAGAAATGGGCATTACAGTCATCCAAAAGACATCCCACACATTATATAATTTGGACGCTATTATTTCACGTAATGGAGGCAGAGCCCCATTCACATATCATCAGTTCCAAACAGTAATTGCTGGAATGGATCCACCCCCTACAGCAGAAGCTGCAGTTACTGATAAAACACTTAATGGAGCTGTAACACCTGTTAATGAGGATCATGATGACAGATTTGGTGTGCCCACTCTTGATGAACTAGGCTTTGACACTGAAGGATTGCTTCCTCCAGTTTGGCAAGGCGGCGAAACAGAGGCTCTGGCAAGATTGGAAAGGCATTTAGAACGTAAGGCTTGGGTGGCTTCTTTTGGCCGACCTAAAATGACTCCTCAGTCACTTTTAGCTTCACAGACAGGCTTATCCCCGTATCTACGATTTGGTTGTTTGTCAACAAGACTGTTCTACTATCAGCTGACTGATTTGTACAAAAAAATTAAGAAAGCCTTTCCCCCTCTTTCACTTCATGGGCAATTATTATGGAGAGAATTCTTCTATTGTGCAGCTACAAAGAATCCAAACTTTGATAAGATGGTTGGTAATCCAATTTGCGTACAAATTCCATGGGATAAGAATCCTGAGGCCCTTGCTAAATGGGCAAATGGTCAAACTGGATTTCCTTGGATAGATGCTATCATGACTCAATTACGTGAAGAGGGCTGGATTCACCATCTGGCTAGGCATGCTGCAGCATGTTTCTTAACAAGAGGAGACCTGTGGATATCATGGGAAGAAGGGATGAAGGTATTTGAAGAGCTGTTGCTTGATGCAGACTGGTCAGTCAATGCTGGAATGTGGATGTGGTTATCCTGTTCAAGTTTCTTTCAGCAATTCTTTCATTGCTATTGCCCCGTTAAATTCGGGCGTAAGGCAGATCCAAATGGCGATTATATCAGAAAATATCTCCCAGTATTGAAAAACATGCCTACACAATACATCCATGAACCCTGGAACGCATCTGATGCTGTCCAGAAAGCTGCTAAATGTATCATTGGAAAAGATTATCCCTTGCCTATAGTAAACCATACTTTGGCTAGTAAAATAAATATGGAACGTATGAAACAAGTCTATCAACAGTTATCAAAATATCGCAGTTTTGATACTCAGAAATTGAATTGCATTTCTTCTTCAAAATTAAAAGACTACCAGCCCAGTGTTGTCACCGTTGGGAATCTCAAAAACTTACAAATTTAAGGATTTTACTCAAAAAACATAATCCTAATTCCTTATAAAAACTATATTCTTGATTTATTTTATATAAGACGGTTTTATCAATACAATTAGTTTTTGTACAAAATACATATGTACATCTTTTTCAGAGTTTATTGGTATTTTATTGTAATTGTAATATTTGTTTATATTAATAATAAATGTAAAGTTTTGTACATATTTATCGTTTATTAAAAAAATATCCAGTTAAGGTCGACGTAATTTAAAAAAATACGTGTTCTTGCATTACTTTCATAACTTATTTTAGGATCGCCGATCCAGTGTTCGTGTAACGTGGTAAAACACGTGTTATATCACGTTTATCACCATTTGCTGCTTAGACTTGCGCAAATTGTTTTAAAAGTTCTTAATACGTTTGAATCAATTTGAATAATTTGAATTAATCGCGCTATAAAAACTGCAACCACAGAGTTATACAAATATTTAGTAAACTACGGTGTAAGTCTAAAATAATTGCCTAATTCTATAAACAAAAAAAATTTTTTTGCTTCATACAAAGAAAGGTGCTCTGAGAGATGTATGATCAAATAATTTATTCTTGTTTAAGCTTCTTTGACGATAACTCGTAAAATATTAAAAACCCTTTTAGTCCGATCATGTAGTCTTTAGCCACTTCTACTTTTAGTCTACCTAACCTTCAATTTTTAACGTGGATGTCAATGAAACATAACCTAATAGTTTTGCCATCTACTGCGTTAAACAGGTTGTTTAAAAATGTAATTGTTCCCTAAAATTTTTTCACGATTTAATAAAAATGTCATTTTTTACAAAAGCCAAGTCAAAAAAGGAATTCACCAGACAAAACCGTAAGCGTAAAGCTACGGAAGTAGTTCAAGAGAAAAACGATGAAATTACTAGTAGTGAAGATGAAGCTAATGGAATTACTGAAGACTCATCCTTAACATCTGAAGAAGAACTCGAGACTGCTCAAGAGAAAAAATTAAGATTAGCAAAGGTTTACTTACAAGAAATTGAACGTGAAGAAAGGCGACGTCTTGAAAACGACAACGAAGAAATTGGTGATGATTTGATACAAAAACGACTTAAGGAAGATTATCTTAAGCAAACAGGAAAGTTAAGGCTTACAATTGCTGATAAATACACAAGCGTCGATAATAGTAACATAAAAATTTTAAAGTGTAAACAGCACAGAAAACCTATAACTTGTTTATGTATTACTAGTGATAACAACTTCATATTTTCTGGAAGTAAAGATGGAATAGTAGTAAAGTGGTCTCTAAATGATTTTAAAAAAATTGGACACTTTTCTTTTTCTGCAAAGAATAGTATTCCAAATTCTCCAGACTATCCTAAACCAATCACAAGTGTAGCAATTTCTTCAGATAGTAAGTTTTTAGCAGTAGGAGATGAATCAAATAATATTCATGTGTGGGACCCACAGAGTTTAAAATACCTGAATGTCCTTAGAGGCCACAGAAAGTCAGTAACAGGACTTTCATTTAAAAAAGAATCACACACTCTGTACTCTTGTAGTGCAGATAAATCTGTTAAGGTTTGGTCTTTAGATGATATGGCATATGTGGAGACTTTATATGGACATCATGACAAAATAACAGCCATTGACTCCTTATACAGAGATAGAGCAATTACAGCCGGTGGTAGTGATTGCTCTTTAAGGATATGGAAGATAGCAGAGGAGTCTCAGCTAATTTATAATGGTCATTCAGGGAACCTTGATTGTGTAAAATTAATTAATGAAGAAAATTTTCTATCAGGAGCAGATGATGGACAGCTTTGTGTGTGGTCATCAATGAAGAAGAAACCATTGTGTACTATTAAAGATGCACATGGAATTGATGAGAACAACGAGCAACCAAATTGGATTTGTTCAGTTACAGCCTTGTTAAATACCGATCTTGTAGCTTCAGGCTCATATGATGGATTTATAAGATTTTGGAAACTAGATAATAATTTTCGGTCAATACAACCATTATTTTCTGTGACTGCTAATGGATTTGTCAATAGTATGGAATTTACTTCTGATGGCAAGTTCTTAGTAGCATGTGCAAGTACTGAACATAAGTTTGGTAGATGGAATGTAATAAAATCATCAAAAATTAGTTTAGTAATTGTACCACTAAATAAAATAAGCTGAAAATGGCTATTTCATTATTTTATAATTAATTGTATCAAACAATAAATATTCACTTTTAAGCCAAACTCGTAACTGTTTTAAAGACAATATCATTTTATTTTTAATTAAGTAACATAAAAACATGTGTAATGTTAAAAAACGATATATTAATTTAACTAATCAAATTTTATAACTTGGATCACAAGGAGAGATATTCAACAAATAATTTACCTGACACCACATCAAATAAATAAAAATTTAAAGATTTAACAATTATGATAACTACCGTACACTTATACATAATTATCTATTACAGTTTTTTATTCAAATTTCTCTTTTAATTTGTGCTTAATAAAAACAGGTATTAAAGAAATAATAGCAAATACTGCCAAAAGTAATACTGATGACCAGGAAAATCCAGTATCACTTGAAGTCATTGTGTGTAAAGTTTGGCCTGTTTGGATTGCTACAAAAGATGGTGGGGCAACACCTAGAAAAGTTCCCAATGCAAAAGGTACCAAAGGTACACCTATTACAGGGGCAGTCAAGTTTATAAACCAGTTTGGCAAAAACGGCGTAACGCGTAGAAAAATGATATAATTTAATAAATTGGTCCTGTGTTTGTCAACCATTGCAGCCCACTTTGCTACCCTCTCAGGGTAATATATCATTATCAGTCTTCTACCCAGAAGTTGAGACAATAGAAAGCAAAGAGTGGCTCCTACTGCTGAACATGTACAAACCAAGCATAGAGCTAAGTAGAATGGAAACAGAAAACCTGATAATATTGATAAGAAAAGGGATCCTGGGATAGCAAAAGTTTGCAAGCTAAATATAATTAAGGAAAATGCAACAGTTCAGTTTTGCAGGACATTTACAAAAATTACTTAAAGGATACAATATATATGTCAAAAATACACCAGTCAAGACAGGAACATAGTGTTGTTCTTTGTACTTGCTCAGCACTATACCTAAGTTTTTAGCTTGTTCGATATTCCATGGCAAACGAATGTGTTGCCTTTCTTCACTGAAAAATAAAGGATATTATTATAAAAGAACTTAAATCCAAAATAACTACTATAGTCTTAGAGCTCTTTTACCTCCATGGTCCCTTGCTTTTCCAATAAAGGTAAAGAATTCTAAGAACATGGCTATCAAGTTGCAAAATAAATGAATTACCTTGTTACATTTGGGAAGTTGGCATAAACCAACAGCAATGTAAAAAATGAGCAAACAAATATAACTACCACTGCCAAAAGGGCACTTCTTGTAGAAAGTACAGACCTCCTTCTATCTGCAATAACAAAAATAAATTACTTATTATTCGATGTACACGAAGTATATTTCGTACATGGTTGAATTGGAGCAGAAAGAGGATTATTTTCAGGAATTTGAGGTTCATGTGCTAAGTTTTCTTGGATAGGATGGTGCATATATCTAATGTAGATTCTACTTCTAGCATAATTTCTGAGAAACTGGCTGTAAATTGGTGTCTCAGATGTATTTTGAGAATGAAAACCACCAAAAAGGATATCAGTGGATGAGGTGATTTCAGGACATTGTATTAAATTATAACCTTCTATTTGCTGTTCTCTGAACATTTTGTTTAATGAAGATCAGACTCACGAACAACACATGTAACCATAAAATCCTATTGAAAATCTCCTCCGATTTTCCACATTAAATGTTCATTTTAATAAATAAATTATAACGTTAAAATATTTAATTAATATACATGGTTTAAACACATCATAAGATCAGGGTCACCAACAATCGTTACGTCAGGATATCGTACAATATGTTTTACCAACCATTAAGTTTTAAATACAACTAGTTCTCCCCCCTGCCTACGGCCATTTTTATTGCTCCACTGTGACGTAGTGTCGACCATCATTCTTTTCTAATTGTTGCGGTTGTCGGCCATCATTCTTTTCTAATTGTTGTAGTTGTCGGCCATCATTCTTTTTTAATTGTTGTAGTTGTCGGCCATCATTCTTTTTCAATTGTTGTCGCATTGTTACTGATGTCGGCCATTATGATTTTTTAATAGATATTTAATCAATGATTAAAATTTAAAGGAATTGTTTATAAATGGGTAATTGCTGATACTAACTTTTATTTACGTAATACTACTTTGCCCTGTGCTGACAGCACTCATAATTTTTTTTATATATATTATTATGAAAATTAATATTATACATAGATAAAACCATGGTTAAGACTATGCATTTACAGTAAAAGAACTCTCTATAATGCCAGATTTTCATGTTTGACCTTTGTTTTGTCTTTAATTTGAGGAAATGTTCTACTAAATATTTATACATTCTGATTGGTTGTTGGCCAGAAACCATCTTTTAAGACCATTTTGTAAAGTTACTTCCATATAGACCGCGAAATTTTAAATTATATATTTATAAAAATGCTCTTTTGTTGTGAAGTATAAATAATTTAAGTTATACAGGGCTTTCATTAATAACTGGTATACAATAATGACTTTATTAAATAAAAATATAATAAAAAAGGGAACAAAGAGTAAAATAAGATTAATATCAATAGAAAAACGTTTTAAGTTGAATTTCGTGAAATCTGTTATGCGCTAAAGTATGTTTAGTATTTTAATTGACGTTGTTAAGCACATGGAGGTCCCCGGCATCTTTTTCTTTTAAGAAGACGATCGGGACACGGTTTGCCACCGTTTTCGGATGGTCGTTTTACCATGCGTCGTTTTTCAGTAAAACCTGTACCACACGAAACACTACATGGGGTCCATTCGCTCCATTCCGTTACCATACAATCGACAGGTTCATTTCCTTCCACAGGATAGCCGTTAAACTGTTGAGACAATACTGGTGGATGAACAGGAACATTTCCGGCGTTTCCACTTAAAATATCTACCACACACCAAAAAAAAAAATGATTACCTGATTAGAATTTTTGCCAGTTTGATTAAGATTTATCAACAATTAAGCTTTCGAATGAGAATACAATAAAACATCTAACTGGTTCTTAAATATTTTTCGATTAAAAAGGCGAAGGGATGAATTTATCTGTAATTAATTACCTATAACAACTTTGCACTGCTCCATACATTCTTCTCTGGTCATAAAGTTATTTCGATTTCCTCGGCAACCTCCATATACAAAAGGAATGCACATTTGCTTGCTCGGTACGAAGTACCATCGGTTAAAGTAGCCATTGCATGGTCCAGCTTCAGACTCTTCCATACACACCTCTGTACAAATACACATTTTTTTCAAAAATAAATGTACTGATTGATATTAAAATTGTTATTTACGCTTTGCTGTGGCCATGTCGAATGTACAATCCCGTTTTTCTACGCATGGTCTCGTTTGTACAATTTCAACTCTCGAGCTACATTTTTCTTGTAAACCTGGTTCTACTAGGAGCAATCTGGTTCTTAGTTTGACTCCTTTGCCGCAAGTACTGCTGCAAGGACCCCAATCGTTCCATTCCGTAACTGGGCACATGGGATCAGGAATGTCCCTTTCATTTTCAGAACACGGTGGACCCATACACTTTTGTCTTTCGTCTTATAAACAAAATACCATTAAAAACATTTGCCAGATTAAATAATTGTTTTAGAACTTACATGTTTGGATGTGGCTGCATTTCTTCTTCGCCATAACATCTTTAAACGATCTATACCTCGATTGAAATCCGATATCACATGTTGATGAGCATTCTGACCACTCGCTCCAAGGACTTGCTGAACAGATGTCATCGTTACCTTCGATAATTTGTTCTTCAGACTCTGGTTCGGTTCGCCCACTGAGGAAAAATAAACATTATACATTTTCATTTCGTTTGAATTTATTTTTCTTAATACCCTTCGCATTCAGGGACGGCAGCAACGCACATTTCTTTTGAAATTAGTTGCCTGTTACATTGGAACATGAGGGCCTTTTGTGGCAAAACGTATTCCCTTGATCTCATCCGGAGACCTTTACCACAGGTCACCGAACACGCGCTCCATTCGCTGAATTCGGTTACAGCACATTCAGCTAAAAACTTGTGTGAAAAAAAGTTGTCATTAGACGAAATAAAATGGTCTTACGCCTATTTGTATCTTCAGTATTTTCACTAATATCGACCTGGGCTGTAAGGAAGTCGTCATCACAATTTCTGGGAATCACCCTATCTCTCCGGATGTATAACTTTGCGAGTGGGTTCATTTCAGATTTTGATGGATCGTAAAATGGGGCTCTTGGATCTTCCGGATAAGTCGTAGTGATCCTGTACATTTTTTCTCTGGGACTCGTTTCAGCATTTGGAGACTGAAAATAACTCACAATCAGATGGTTCGTTAAATTGCTTATTTCCTTTTCCTACCATGTACGAAATACCACTATCAGTTCCCGCATCCCATGGATATAGATCGATGTCTATACGATCCATCCAGGTACAGTTGGGTAGGCAAAGATTGAGGCTATTGACTCCAACAACCCAATCAGGAGAAGGGCCGAACATTGATGCTACCGATATCAAATTATGTTTACGATCAACCTTAAAGTTAGTTGAAGTATTTGTGTTGACTTTTGGATACCAAAGACCATTAGCTTTGATAATAGTTCTTAAATGTTTGCTCTGTGCCTTTAGCTCGCTCTCCATAAGTCTGACAGACCCCCATTCTGCTAAACTTTTAAAACCTTCTGTGGCGATTTGCCCTTCACCCCAAAATGTAAAATTCGGAACGTGGGAAGCTCCAATAACGTCAGAAAAATGCGTCAAAGACACAAACAGCGGATAATCCTTCGGATGCGTTTCCTTAGACCATATTCCTTCGAAGATTAACTGAAAGTTCAAAATTTTGATACTTGGTACTAAAAATAAACGTATAAAATACGTTATATTTTGCTTCATCACAAGCGCAGCAATCTTGGGGTCCATATTTGATATCCTTTTCTGTTCTTTCGCAAAGTGTTTTGCTTAATTCACCATCATCTGCGTACCAGTGAGACGAGTCTTCCAAAACCATTGCCCTTTAATGTAGTTTGAAAATATTAATTGATGGGTTATATTAATTACGAAATCCACGTACCTAAAAACAACACATCCTGATCCTGTAGGAGGCGCTGTCCACAGTACGAAAACTTCCGTTTTTGGTAAACTATTTGTCTCCGAAACTGTATTTACACAATCTTCGTTAAATTTTGATAAATTGTCGCCAAAGAGTTGAAAACTTCCAACCTTTTGTGGAGAAATATTTCCGGGTTGATCAACAGATTCGACATTTATAATGAATCGCTTAAAGTGTTGCACATTATTAAACGCCCTTGATCCCATCAAATAAACTAGGAAAATTAAATATCGATAATTATAAACAATTAACGTTCTTATTTCATTCGTGGATTAAGTGGAATTTAAATGTACTTACTTGCATAAACTTCTCCAGGTACATATTTTTCGCTTCCTCCTTGAATTTTGATTTTATAACCGTTATCACCGGGTAACTTGCTTCGTCGGGAGTGATAAGGACTAGGAACTCGCGGGCACATTGAAAAAATAGTACCAAAAAGGAGGGAAAATAGAAGAAATTTTAAAATCATATTCACAACTTGTGACTACAGAGGATAAAGAATGTTTAAGTTGTAAATTGTACAACGCAGAAGCGATAACTAATGAGATCAGTTTCTCAAGTTGCTCTGTATTCTCTGTTTTATCAATGTTGTTGACCCGTAAATGCTATGAACATGGTCATTTGAAGTTGATATTATTTATGTATACTAAAAACAAACATGATTACATATTTATTATTACTGATTTCTTATTATTTAAGTCTTCATTTTAAATAAATTGAGACATAAAGATTTGCATGTTACACTACTCTATTCTTAGAATTGAATGTAAAGCACATGATGGAATCATAATTTTTCAAGGATTTGTGTAGGGAAATTATTCTTTAAATTCCTAAATTACTTTAATAGCAGCAGCTTCAGATATTAGAATGTGTCATCAAGACCGGATATATTTAAACCTTGAAGACATATTTGATAAAATACGTAATAGTATTAAATACATTTTTTCTTATTTACAAAAGAATTGTTTATTAACGAAGTAACTTCTTCTTATAACACTTTTTAAGAATATTCGAAACTTCTTTACAGACGTTGGAGTAAAATTAAAATACTTTTTAAATTGTACCTCTAAGTACGCGATCTAAATGAAATCTCTACATTTTTAAATAGAAATAAAAGTTTTATAATAGTTAACATCATCATTCATTATATGATCATGGTGTGCTATATATCTTTTGGTTTTAGTAGGAAATAATTGAGGTGGAATCTACTTGAATATATTTCTGTAGTAGGGGTGTTGACATCTATGATAATAAAAGCTAAACAGCTTCAGTGGTGGCATTTTAGGTTAACTTATTAGTTGTCAAATTATTTGAATAGCAAAACATTCCCTAAAATAGGCATAAAATTATTAAATAAAAGTAAAAATGATTGAATCGCCGCATTACAACAAGAGTTGTTTAATTTGTAAAAAAAGTGATAGAGTGTTTTCAGTTTCGTATCGCAGTGGTGTGTATAGTGTAAAAGATGATATTGCCGAATTCATGGGCCCAAAGGTAATACTTCTTAATAAAACATGTTACTTGTTGTTATATTCTTTATTATATTTCAGGTAGAATGTATGTTAAATGACGACGACGTTGTATGTAATAATTGCATGAATATCTTTTATAATATAGCTAATTTAAAACGTAAAATATATTTTATCATATGCCAACAAACAGAATGCAAAAAAGATGGAATTGACAGTAAATTTGATAACAAGGCTTTTAAGTTTAGCAATATATGGGAGTCGTTCATTTCCAATATCAGTTTAAGCATTCCTCATGATTGTGAGAGTCAAATACCATCACAAGACTTATGGGTAGCAAGATACTCAATTCCTGTTATAGAAGGTATGTAATTTAACACTAGCCTAACAGTAGGTTTATAATTGCATAAAAGTTTTATGTTAAAGTTGATAACAAATTACTATAAACAGTATTAAGTAAATTCCAGAGAATGCAAATGGGCAATGATACAAGAATTATTAACTGTAACAACATTCAAAATTGTAAATATTTTGAATCATTTTCTAACTAATTTGTACTTGTGTTATATATTTCTGTAGTATTTTGTTTTTGATTTTAGTTTACACATTTATTTGTTTATACTAATTTGAACTATTTTCAAGAAATACTTTTTATTGCAGACACCTCAAGCCGTTTAAATTATCGGTCTGATACACCTTATGCTGATAAAGAAGTAGAAAAAGTATTACAGAAGCAGAAAAAACGACGAAAAAGAGGGAAAGGGAAATTGTTTACACACAGAAAGGCTTCAAGACGATCTAAATCTGAGGGAGTCTTGGTGCCTTCTAGAGCCAGTACACTATATCACTTAGATTATTTATCACCCTATTATGATAGTTGCCAATCTGAAACAAGTCGACCTACATCTGCTTCTTCTTACCAGTCTTTAGTGAGACCCCAGTCTCGTTTGAGTACAGGGAGCGATTTTGACGACGGTCTGAGATATGAAAACGGTTGTCTCAGGAACAAAAGAACAAGGTCTGTTAGCCGAGCTCAAAGTGAGCAAGTAAACAGATTGGCTTTGAAAGAAATATACACTTGTAGTGAACAGCCTTGTGATTCCGTTTTTTTTCCTACTCTCAATGATCTCACTCAACACAAAGTAGATGTCCACCACAGAATGGCCCTGTATTATTGCGATGAATGCAGGTCCAAATATACTACAGAGTAAGTCCTGATTCAAAACTCTATCATTAAATTAAAGACTGAAGACCCATAAGCCAAAGATCTTATATTGTTTGTCCAGATTATTTCAGTAACAAGATTAATTGAATTTGTTAAAGTTACTAAAGCAGTTTTGTTCTAGGGAAGACTTGAGAAAGCACAATATTCTCTATCACAGCTTCTTGCCAACAAATTGTCCCTGCTGTTCAGAAGTACAGGCGAACACGATTGAATTGCAGGCTCATTTACAAGAGCACCTTTTTCATTCAGTACCTTGTATATATTGTGATAAGTCATTTCTAACGAGACGAAAGTGTGACGATCACGTAAAAGAAATTCACAGGGGTAGAAAGAGACGAATTCGTTTAAAAAGACCGCGTTCAATCCTAGACAGAATAGTTAAAGACAGTTTTTATAGTGACACGGAGACGCCCTGTCAAGAAGTGCAAAGTAACGACGAAAATCAGTTTATTAGGGTCAGAATTCAGAAATGTGATAATAACGAGAATGAGAACAGTTGCAGCTGTCTTAAACATAAGTAGTAAATGGTATAAAAACTTTTTTATTATCATTTGCTTTTTATTTTTTTATTTTCGTTCCTCAAGTTTTATTTTATCTTCATTCAAAAGATAAGCCCAAACTCAAACGTTATAAGGTAATAAGGGTAAGCTAGATATCTGACTGTATTTTTTGGATAAATAGACAACTATCAAGCTAGTGAAATTTTAATTCAATTAATACCTGAGGTATTCTTGAAAAATACCTATAAAAAGAGCATTTAAATGCAAATTGGTTCTTTTGTTTATAAAAAATTGTGACATCAAGAAGAAAGTTTTCTCTATTAAATACATATTAAATCTTTATTAATATCAAGTTTCTGAAACTTTCAGTGTTTTAGTATTTTGATGATAGCTGTTTATCTTAAAAATACCAGTGAAATGTCGAACCGGGACTGATTTCCTATAGCCTTTTCAATTATCCGTATGTTTATTTTAATAATATCGAAATAAAGACTGAATTCATTTTTAATTATAGGTAATTCATCCAAAGACATAATTAAAACCAAAATAAACTGATTGTAACGTCGAATTAAAAGTGTTTACTTACGATTAGTGTAATAATATAATAAATTTATGATAGCAATCTAAACAGTTAAACGCAATTGTTACTAAAATCATTATATTATATAAGTAATTATAAAACTCCCAGTATTTTAAATAGGGCGATTCAAACAAAGATAATGCTTCAATGTTTCTCTACAAGGCAATTACTTTTTATCCTGTTTTAACATGAATATCTAATTTAATTTATTTGTGAAATTGTTTTCGTATCTATATTTTGTATATATATTTTTATAAATACACATTTAAAAACTTCAGTCAAATTGGATAATTTGTACAGGTCCCAAGACGATTTTAATAAGATAAAAGTACATGTATCAGGAACAAGGTAATTAAAAAAATATGGGGCCAATGAGAGTATAACAAAACCTCTCCTCCCCATAACAGCAAGTTGGATAACTTTTTTAAAAAAGCTTTTCATTAATTTTCGTATAGTTCTTTATACTTATTCTAATAATTCATAATATTTAGGATCACTACTAAGCTAATCTTCAAATTTCGCGCACTTTTGTATTACAAAACTAACAGTAGAGGTCGCTGTCTATTTTCAATTGTTACCTTAGTTTATGCGGTTTGTAATATTTGTATGCTGTGTTGAAAATATAAAAATTAATGCAGAATTGAATCATTAAGGTAAATAATTTCATTTTTATATTGTTAATTTGAAGTGTGTGTTTATTATACTTTTACTAATCTTTATGCTGTAGCCAATATTTTTCTGATAAATATTCATACTTAAATAGCATTGTTAAACGTGTGTCGCATAATTTTGTCAACGATGTATTTATTTTTAATTACAGAAGTGATATTGTATCATTTGAAAGGCTATTTTAAATATTCTAAATGTATCTGAATGATTTATTTTGCACGAGAATCTGTTTTTTGTTGTTGGTTTGTAACAACTAATTGTTAGGTTAGTTCTAACAATTTGACAACGAATTTTAAATTTGTTTTAGAGTTAATTTGTTAAAAATGGACAAAGGCATTATTAAGCCACTGTTTTCTCAACATTACAACTTAAAATGGACGAATTACACCAGCAATATCCTGCAAATGTTTGCGGAGCAATTTTCCAAAGAATCCTTTACGGATATAACTTTGGCTTGTGAGGGACAATATATTAAAGCCCATAAGATGGTGTTGTCTGCTTGTAGTCCATATTTTGAGGCAAAGAAATTGCAACATTTTGTATTGTAATTATCATAAAGTAATATTTTTTTATCAACAGGAGATGCTTAACATGTACTTAGTTCCTCATCCAATGGTTGTGATGAACGGAATTAAATTTGCTTTACTGAAAATATTAGTGGAGTTTATGTATCATGGTGAAGTTAAAGTAGCTGATGAAGATTTAAGTAATTTGTTGGAGTTGGCTGAACAGTTACAAGTCAAGGGACTTTGTAATGTTCGAAATAAAGATAATAAGGATAGTAAGCAAGAACTTGAACCTGAAGAAAACACAAGCTCAAACACAAACAATCGAAAAAGACGTAGAACCTCTACTACATCTGTTACTGAAACAGTTAAAGTTAATTAAAAGTTAAAAGACTTGCAATAGTTTTTTATGTTTCTTTTTTTAGAATCAAAACAATTCAAACCAAGGACATACAAATGAAGATAACATTAAATCAGTTGATGTGAGGACTACTAAACTGCTTAATTTTGCTGTAGACAATTAAATTTACTTTTTTACAGAAATCGAAAACAAATTCAAATGATGATAGAGATGAAATAAAGACTACCGAAACCAAACTGATTAAGACTGAAAAACCTTCTTGTAACCAATTGCAAGAAGTAAGTGATTCTTTCAAATCCAAAAACATATTTTTGGTGTTACCTATTTCTCATTGAATTGCAGACAACAGAAAACAAAACACCGAAAAGTTATAAGGTTGCTTCAGCTGATGCAGTACAAGAACAAAGAGTAAAACTTGTGCCTCCAGATTGTTTACATGAAACTTTAAAGATAAGAAGACCTCAAAATGCATTTATGATTTTCGCTAACGAATTTAGGAAAAAATTGGCTTCTGAAAATCCAAGTACTTATTTATTTGGAGATTGTTGTTTTTCTATTTTAGTTATTTTTTTTTCCTTTTTAGGTGAAAGTAATAAAGACATATCAGTACGTCTTGGTAATATGTGGAAAACATTGCCTGGCAATGTGAAAGCTATTTATTATTCTGCAGCTAAAAAGGCAAATGATGAACATAAAACCAAATATCCAGGGTAAAGTATTGGTAAAAAGCGTTAAAATTATGTAAAATGTAATTTTTAATTGTAGATACTACTATAGTCCAAAGGAGGCTCGATTAAGGAAAGAATTAAAGAGTTCGGTATTTAGAAAGAATAAGTCAATGGAGGCTTTACAGGTAGTTCAGTTAGTAATGGGTGATGTTAGTGAAGATACACCTCAATTAGTGTATACTGAGTGTGCGGATCCAGAATATGATGAGGTAAAATCCATAAAGACATAAACAATAACCACTTTTTGAGTAAAAATAAATAAACAAGTTAAATGTATTTTAAAACATCTGTTAAAAGTATAATTGATAATTGAAATTTATTTTTGCCAATTCTAATTAAATTGCAATCGTTATTTTTTAACTTAAAAATATTTCAGGTTGATTTTGTTCATGATATAAAAGAAGAAGAAGAGGAAATGTTAAATGTATGCGATTCAAGTACGTCTGTTATGAAAACAAACGCGTCACAGTAAAGTGTTTCTTTTTTAAATTACTTATCAGATTAACAGACGTTTACATTTGCACAGCAGCAGTATATCATATTAAAGCATATTGTGCAAATTTTGCAATTTTGTACCCATTACGGTTTTACTGCATTGTTCCTGGCGAGTTTGTTATAACACATTCATCACTTTAATTGCGATAGTTTTTACAATAATAATGTCGTATTATTTATATGATTCTGTAATCTCAATAATATTTTTCTATTGTTTTGTTTATTTTGATTACGTTGTTAGACTGATAACTTCTTTAACAATATGATGGCAACAAAATACATTAACTTTTTATAATTTTATTCTTATTTATTGATTCCGGGTTGATAAAAGTTTTTCCTTAATTTCCTTGATCATTGAGAGGCAAATGCATAGGACAGTAATAATAATATTATACAGATAATTTTTCACTTATCATGTGTCTATTTCATTTGTCTCTCCCCAACCACGACCTATCCATTCTTACCCATTCGTAAAAAAAGGCCGAAGAAGGGTTTCCGCTGTTCGCTCCAGCTTTGTACTAGAGTGAGGTTGGAGGAATTGTCAGCCCAACATTACTAGAAAAAAACTTTTAGTTTTATTGTTTTGTTAGTTTAATTTTATTCTTATTTATTTTAGTTTTTTTTTACATTGGGTGACTGATAGGAGATTAAAGAGTTATTTTTAACTTATATTAGAAATGTAATCTCCAAAATTTGTGTAGGTGTTGTTCCAATATTTTGGATCTCCCCTTTCGTCAATAGGCAGATTGGCCGGTGGTACCGCGGTGGAATTCAATTTCTGTAGCGCATGCTCCAACCATTGCAAAATGTTTGGATATCTATAAATATTATTGATAATAAGGAATAAGAAAGGAAATTAATCAAATAACATAATGCTCACAATGATGCTAAATTATTTTCTTCGCAAGGGTCTTCTGCTATGTTAAAAAGGCAGGGACTATTTAGAGGAAGACATTTGATCCTTTTTGCGGAATCGGCTGAAGTACAATTTAATTGGGCTTCAGATCTTAACTGGCGAATTTTTTCCGCATTCGGCATATTATTTTGACGAATCAGAACTTTTCCCGTTGGTGATTCGGCTATTTCTGTAATGTTATAATAATAGCCTTTTCTACCGGAAGGACCGTACCACGAATCCCATTGTCCTTTATATGTTGTACCTACAAAATGTGACATAAAATTGACCTACCCTTGCACTCCTTTTCCAAACAAACACACTAATTTTAATGAAGAGCATACTTATACTATGTAAAGTTAAAGTACAGGTTCCTGATGTCATGTGGACACTACAACGATGAACTTTTTCGATGTTTTTGGAGTTTTCCATACATGTAGACACGTTTCATTTAATAACACTTATGACCAGAAACTTCACAAAAATGCATGTATTTACCTTTTATAATTTTCCAATCTCCGAATGAAAGTGATGCCACCCCCTCTATATCGTCAATATAGTGTAGCACTTCAATTCGGGGCGATTCTTTGTTATGTGACAAGGAATTCCATAAGTCTATTCCATCAATACTTTTCAAAACACTGCAACAAATATCTTATGAGAAACCCAGTACATTATAATAATTAATAAAATATAAACATGCCTTGTGCTTCCACCACCAGCGGTCAAAAGTGTAGGTAACCAGTCTGTTATGTGAATTTTTTGAGTAGCTACACGTTGCGGCTTGGCGATTAGAGGACTCCAAACTAGTCCAACTCCCCGAACTCCACCCTCCCACGGGGTGTTTTTAGTGCCCCTCAGGGGCCAATTAGACGCTGCGTTTATATTGAAACCCGCAGCTGGGCCTCCGTTGTCGGTAGAGAATATCACAATAGAATTGTCCAACATCTCATTTCTTTCTAGGGCTTCTATTACTTCACCAACAGAGTCGTCTAAATGTTTCAGCATTCCTTCAACAAGATGATAGGGTAGTTTTATTGCGTTTTGGGGATTTAATGATAATCGTCGAAAGGACCCCTCCTTTGAACTGATTCGGTATTCAGTTGATTGGTACAGATTTTATTTATTTGAAATATGTGTACGCAAATAATTTTATTTTACCTGCAAATCGTCGCCTATTAGAATTTTTAATATAATTGAAATTTGCAACTGTATCGTTCGGTGCAGGGAGAGGGTCGTAGGGATTTCCCGAATGAACAGCTGCGTGTGCAAAATATAAAAATAGCGGATTCGTTTTGTTATGATTATCAATAATTTTAACTGCTTCTTTAGCAAAAATATCGGTGCAGTATTGTCCACTCAAATCCCACGCTACGTCCATATTTCTTCGCATATCCAGCCCACACATCCCTTTTTCCATTGCGGTGTGGTCGAAATAATCTTGATGACCTGTCCAGAATCCTAAAAGAAAGCCACGAACATATTAATTCAAGTTAAATAAGTTTTGGCGGGGTTGAGCGTTTCAGGTTGCCTATTCTTTTTACTCTAACTTTATGAGTTGATAACTTTCAAAGGGCGTATTGTTAGGTAAAAATTATTATGGAAATAAAGAGATATTAGTTCAGAGTTTATATTACATGTCACAAAATTGCTAATAGACATTTAATTTATTACGAATTTAATCTTAAAGGGTATATATCAAATGCTACGTGTATAACTCTTGCGTTAGTACGGTTGCATAACTATACGTGCTGGAAGGGGTTGAATATGAACTTTTTCGGTCAAAAATATGTTCTTATACATATCTTCGACTCTTCATTTTCTTACCTAAATGGCTTAAGAAGCCTCTATAGAGTGGCGTATAAACTTTTTTATATGAGCCCAAATGCCATTTTCCGACGATATGCGAAGCGTATCCCAAATCGTTAAGATATTGGGGAAGTATTTTCTCTGATAATGGTAGACCTCGAGGTTCAGCGCCGTAGAGGACAACGTGTTGCATTCCCGTATGTATCGGATGTTTTCCGGTCATAAGGGCGCTCCGAGATGGGGTGCAGATAGGTGTGACATAATAGTTGTTTAAAATGATACCGGAATAAGCGAGGGCGTCCAAATTTGGCGTCGGTATCTGAGCGGAACCGTGAAAACCGACGTCGTTCCAGCCCTGGAAATTGAGAATATTAAAAGGGTCATTTTCATACTCATTTCGTTAATGTTTTTGTTATTTTTTTTTAAATTTTTAACCTTTAATTGCTTCAAAAAGGTTTTATAGATGAGATATCGTAAAAAAATTAAAAAGCTCCCGGTGTAATTTAGTATTTAAAATCATTTTTTATCAGGCTCGACATCTGTTTTTGCAATTTTTGAGTGGTGTTTAGAGCAGAGTGTGTTAATACGAGGGTGGATTGATAAGTTTCCGGCCTAACCAAGAGATGACGCCACTAGGCCTACCTTGAGGTGACATTCTATAGTACCATCCTTGGATAGCTTGTAGCTATAGTTTCAGCCCGATCTCCTTGCTAGTGTAGGTTTGACAGCACGCTGAACAAGACGCCTCTGTGGTTTTCGTAAAAATGGAAAAGCAGGAAAATCGTGCTGTCATCAAATACTTTTATTTGAAGGGGTTAACGCCGAAGGAAATTAAAAAAGAGATGGACTCAACACTGGGGACATCCTCCCCGTCATATTCAACCGTTAAGCAGTGGGTTTCCGAGTTTAAAAAGGGTCGTGTGAGCACCTCTGATGGGCCTCGCTCAGGACGCCCCGTTGAGGTCACAACTCCAGATATGATCGAAAAAATTCATCAAATAGTGCTGGGAGACCGCAGATTGAAAGTGCGTGAGATAGCTGAGACCTGTAAGATGTCATATGAACGTGTGCAACATATTTTGCACCAACATTTGCATATGGAAAAGCTCTGTGCAAGATGGGTGCCGCGTTTGCTAACAGTCGACCAAAAATTGATTCGAAAAAACATTTCTACCGCAAATTTGTCATTGTATAAGCGTAATCCAAGCGAATTTTTGCGTCGATTCGTAACCGTTGACGAAACGTGGGTCCACCACTACACTCCTGAAACCAAAGAACAGTCTAAACAGTGGATTGGACCAGGGGAACCAACTCCAAAGAAGGCAAAAACAATTTTTTCGGCGAACAAGGTTATGGCTACTGTTTTTTGGGATGCAAGAGGTATTATATACATTGATTACCTTGCAAAGGGTAATACTATCACTGGTCAATACTACGCAGACTTATTGCAACGTTTGAGCCACGAGGTGAAAATTAAACGACCTCATCTGGCGAAGAAAAAAATCTTGTTTCATCACGATAACGCACCAGCGCACACGTCAATCGTTGCGACGGCTAAAATCAACGATCTAAAGTTTGAATTGATGCCGCACCCTCCTTACTCTCCAGACCTAGCCCCGAGTGACTATTTTCTGTTCCCTAATCTCAAAAAATGGCTTGGCGGTAAGAGATTTGCGGACAATGAAGAAGTAATCGAAGCTGTAAATGGTTATTTTGAGGAGCTTGACGAATCAGTCTATAGAGATGGCATTAATAGACTGGAACACCGCTATGAGAAATGTATCAGCCTTGGAGGAGATTATGTTGAGAAATAAAAAAAAAAAATTTTTAAAAACCTTGTTTTTCTTGGTCAGGCCGGAAACTTATCAATCCACCCTCGTAGATGCATCCCTGTAAAAGCATTTCCTTATTGTCAACGACATATTTTATCAAAGCCGTTCAATTAAAATTAAAAACGATCTCCATTAGTATTCATGAACTCCATGGCGTGAATAATTGACTTGGACAATTCGGATGGGGAAGGAGCTTGGGGGTTACAAGGGTGAACGTAGGCTAGACACCTTGGGCCTCCACGGAGACAGTGATGTAAATGTAAATGCATGTTCTACGGACGTAATCCAATTCGATCAGTAGTTTGATTTCATTATTGGTTTATAACTAAGCTCATGCTACTCCTGGTTTGTAATTAAATGAAATTAGTGCAAAAATCGGCTAAATCTAATAAATGAACGATATGACGCTACTTTTAAACATTTTTAAAATTTGAAGTATTTATGGTGCATTAAAACAATACATGTTAAAAATTGAATAAAACAATATTCATACCAAATCATCGGCCAAAATAAATATGATATTTGGACGTTGTTTCCCATATGCACAAAGAATTACTAGAGCACTTATCACAAGAAACCTTTTTAAGAATAGTTCTTGAACGTTTGCGATCATTTTCACCTTACACAAAATACATTTTTTAAAAATAGCATATTTAGTGACGCAGAATTTGTTGCTTCCTCGGAATCGCTTTTATGCAAGCACCTGTACGCCTACAAAAATTCAGCAAATGCTGCTGCGATGATGTTAAAAGGCAAAAAAGTTGCTAGAGTGCTACAACCGTTTGAAGGTTGTTAATAATAATTTGTCTATTAGCTTTTGTTGCACTGGATAAATGTGTGATTAAATAGCCTCTGGGCGCACTGAATTAAAACAAATAGATATTAAAACCTTATTTACAATTGGGGTCATACAATAACAGTGGCGAAAGGTCATCAATCGTTTTGTTTATTAACTCCTGGTATAGAGAAGTTAATAAACAAAATGAATCAAAAATTTCAACGTATCTGTATTCACATTTCAATTGATTTTACACTGTTATGGAAAAGTGTGTGTGTGTGTACGTATTTCCATGAGCGACGTGTGTTGTTATTATTTTCTTGCTCAAGTTGCAAAAAAAATGAGATGTCTTTTTTCGTAAAAGCAATAAGACTACAGAAGAGATAGTAACTTTTTTACTTTTGAATTGTATTCTTTTAATGGCACCAGTTTAGCTATAGAAAACAATTTGGTTTTTTATGTTCCCAATTGGTCACAATAAATTGGAGTACGTCTTGTTGTCTTAATTTTTTTAGTTAATTATGAGAAAATATTTAGACTTTTCTTAAACTTAAACTCATCTGCTTTTCGATGCCAAAGCTTTCTAAACCTTCTTTGTTGTGGTCTTCAAAATTCAAATAGGTATTGGCCAACGATAAGAGACGCTAAGAACTTTTGTGATCATTCCACGGACCAACCACTCTTACGTAGAAACGGACGAGCCTGTTCCAACTACTACAAATTCTTACTTAAGCTTCCTTTTGTTCTTACACCCGGCTGACAATCGAATTCCTTGCGTTGACGACGTAAACTCAAAAGTTTTCGGGGTGCAATGAATGGCTCGAGTTCTTTTTCTATCTAACTCTGAACTGATGGCGTGTCTTAATCAGAACTTTATTATTAGTACCTACAGAGAAAAGGAACGACTGCATACCGTGCAAGTTTTTAAACTTCCGCATTTAATTTTTCATCTAATTGTAAGAAAGGAAGGGCGAAGATGCTTGGCCAATTCAGACAAACAGATTTATGTGAAAGTAGTTTTCACCCTGCAATATTTTCGTAGACTTTGCTTGTTGGTACCCAGAGAAAATATTCTGTTGAAATGCAAACTATTAGTGACAGGTTGTTAATGAGAGCTGCGGAACTGCAGAACACAAATGTTCATCTTCTCCTTTTAAATCCCTTTTCTGCTTTCTAATATGGCTCTAAGTAGCCCTTCATGTCTGGGAAGGTGTAAGTACTACCAACTTATTTCGCCTATTTTTTTTCGATTTCCCTAACGCCCTCTGTTCTCCTAAATTTTTGTAATTCCTCCTCATTTCTGAGATTTTCTATACACGATAACACACTCTGCTATAACACCATCATCAATTAAAATAAGACAAGAGCCAGGTAGATGATCCAGGGGTTCTTCTTGGACTTTCGGGACTCAAAGCATAAATTTTTTAGGGGTAAAAAATAAAATACGAAATATGAAATTCGTAAACGTAAATAATGCGCAATCTTCATTTTTACAAGAAAAGTGTAACTGGAATGCGGAATCACTTGCGGAACAAAATGCATCACTTGCATGACCTTATTAGATCCGCTTTTGATTGAACCACTCTAAAGAGTGAAATTTGAGCGTCCAAATTTGAAAATTTGTTAAAGAGGACTCGAAATTATGAATCATTTTTTTCTAGTTCTCGAAAACGTTTTTACATAAATTAAAATTGGCTTGAACTAATGTAAAGATTGCAAAATTTGAAAATGGATGCTGAAAAACTATTTCGAAAAGGTACCTGCCGCGCCTTTTTTCCTTGAATGTTGTTTCATTTCAATGAAAAACTGATGTTATTGTATTTTTACAGATAAACCAATTAAGGACTTGGGAGACAGTTCAAACTATGGAGGTGTGTTGACTCGGTAAGTTTTTAATTTCGTTTCTTTCTAGAAGTTTGCACAACACATACAATAATCAATGAGTATGCGTTGTCATTGGAAACTATAAAGTTTTCATTTCATAAAAGTGGATTATAGGTACCACTTGTAAGTAATTTATTCGCTTTTTACAAAACTTGGGCAGAATAATTTGATTCTGTTTGAAAAGCTGGGACCGTGGTAATGATGATAGTAGAATAGGAATGGCGACTAACATTGTATCCTCATAAAACCACTCGAACCAATTCGTTCTGTCATTGTGCAATAGACTTGAAGGCGAGCGAAAATAAATTTTAGTCGCAGATAATACGAACGCAGAGTAACTCGAAAGAGTAATTCATTTTCTTCGAGAAAATTAAGTTAGCCAAACTCGGGAGTTTGCGGACGCGAATGCGCCCCCGTACACCCCTCGACCACGAGAGGCTTCGTTTAAGTAGCAAAACGAGACATAAACTCAAAACTCTATTATATAACGCTTTTTTGCCATTCCTAGAAAACAACAACGTTATGATTTATAGCTGTTGTTGTGGCAAAGTCGAACTACATCAGCGCTAACTTTTGTATCTCAGATCCAACACAAAACAGATGCCGTGTGGTGTACTTCTACATTTTAGTATTGAAAATACTGTTGAGGTCGTATATATGGAATCCATCTCATGAAAAACAATCGTCCAGCGTCAAATCTAACGGTCGATCAGGGTCTACATGTCACAATGTAAAGAAACTCAAAAAGGATAAATATTTGATGATTGAAAAAGATCGATGTGTTGTGTCTGAAACGTCGTGGTCTAGACTCGTTTACATAGTTGGTTTAACTAATGGAAATTCCTAAAAAGGGTTATTTTCTGCCAATATGACTTTACACTAACGTTTATAGATAGAGGTCTATTACGAGAAGTTTTAACAAATGTGTTTGATGATTTTCAGTATTAAAAATTGTCACCAGTTCGTGCAAGATCATAAATAATAGGTACAATTATCATCAGGATACTCATTCAAAGGTATATATATTACACACGGTTCCATATGTATGGTATACATATAGGGATGGGGCTTAACACAAAGCTTGATTTATGCCTAAATTTGGCCTTAATTTATACTATATATCTCTCTGCTATGTACATTAAACATACATAAATGTGAACACATATACATGTATGTTTGTACAGATATTCATTTTACGTGTGTATCTAGCACAGAATCGGTTGTCTACTATGTAATACCTAAATCAATCCAATGTCGGGAATCCACTTGGCTATTAATAATAGATAGAAGGTGCAAATATTGTCAGAAACAATAATCTAACATTTAGATTCATCATTTTTCAGAAATTTAATTCTTTTTAAAATAGTATTTCTGTCTGCACCAAGAATAATTTTCGACTTTCTACATCGTGTATTTTCACGTGAAAATAATTCTAAATATCCGCAAATGAAATATTCGGAAAATTCGCCTTTCGCCTACAACAACGTCAAGCTAATGAACTAAGACACTTTAGGGTCGGGATTATTTACACCTTAGTTCGTTCGGTGGCATTCAAAATTAATTGTCAGCAAAATTTCCTAATTTGCAGAATATAATTCAACTTGTCGCGAGCGTGAACGGTTTCCCTCTTAGAGAACCCAACGAATTTCCTTTTATGAACAACTCCCGTGGTTAATACATTATATAATATGGTAAGGGTAATTATGGAAATGGAATTTTTAGTGATAATTTTATGAAACAATTTTTTAATATTTAATACAAAGGAAGATCTATTAATCAATTTTGTTCAAACATTTCAATGTTTTGGGATTGGGGATCTAAACACTCAGTGGTTTATGATAAAATTCATAATTCAATACCTATGCTTATTAAGGTTCTTTATCCCTAAAGGAGAAAGCAATTTTCATAAAATCATTTATGTGCTATGTGGAAATTTGAAACTTGTGGATCAATATTATTGATTTCGAAAAGGATTCAGAGCCCTTGACTACGTGTCTGCTTTAAACGTAACAATTATAGGCGTTTGTAAAATGTAAAATAAATCAAAATTGCAATCTCTAAAACTTCCAGTTTTGTTCATCGAACATATTTAAAATTATTTGTCCATGGTTCACATTTTGACTACTCTTTAGCTGAGTATATTTTTTCATTACTCTTATTTTGAAATCTGCCAACAAAATAATTGAATGAATACATGAAGTTTAATTAATTCC
Source organism: Agrilus planipennis (assembly GCF_000699045.2). Taxonomy (NCBI): domain Eukaryota; kingdom Metazoa; phylum Arthropoda; class Insecta; order Coleoptera; family Buprestidae; genus Agrilus; species Agrilus planipennis. The sequence goes on along the minus strand of NW_020438917.1, from coordinate 143,474 downwards.
GTTGCCGTCTGAAATAACGGGGTAGGTAGATATAGTATGTGGGTAATTTTTTTGCAACAAACTGCCGAGGTGGTCGTACCTGAACCGTGTATAATCTTCCTCGTTTCCCAAAGGGACAAATAACTTGTACAAACTAATGCTTTGTCGCATATTCAACAGCTTATTTGCATGCCACGGCGCGGCGTCGGGACGCGTGTGGACGCAAACGTTCGTTGACGAGCCCGTTTCAATACATGTTAATTATGTGGCGGCGGCGTCACACCGACGCCGGGACAACGACGTCTGTGTCGACGATGTTGTCCGATGGTTCATCCCACTTTTCCAAGATAAATTACCGCTTGTTTGTGTTGTTGCTTTTATCGGTGAAATAGGGTGAGAGGGGGTTTGTTAACTGGTTAACATACAATATTACATCCCTTCCTATTAAATCTTTGTGTTATTCCCTCTTTAGATTTAAAGAAATCCTTATCATTAGCTATATTTCTGTATAAAAACATTCGTTAAACCAATATTGGAAAACGTATATTTTCTTTTTTTTTAAAGAAAAAGATGACAAGAGGGCACTTGGGTCCAATAGTTAAACCTTTGATAAGTGAATGTATACGTTTTTCCAAGTAAATAATCCTTCTTTTTGATTATATTGTATTTTGAAAGGTTCGTTAACGTTTGGAATTAAAACATTCAAATAATTACGTGTGCACATTTATATTTAAACAAAACTATTATTCTGTGGGACTATAAGTATATTGTAAACTGGTGCATGACGTAAAATTTACTACAAATACCGCTTACATTGACACTCTGTACTAATTTAACGTAGTTTATGAGTATAAATGAAAATGAACAATATAGGGAGTGATAAATACAAAGTAAATAGCTTTCTTTATAATTCTCCCTTTTTAGTTTTTTACTCATTTACGTATTTGACGATTTAACATTCGTTCTTCCTGTTCAGACGTCTGTGTAGTTGGGTCAATAATAAATATATCACTTCTTGAGGGTTAAACGGATTTTCATAAGTCATAAATAATTCGTGAAAGTGATACTCTGATCAGCCTTAAGCACAATGTATCGCATAACTTACAGTTTATTGAAATTGTTTTTAATAACCTTTTTGACTACCCTTTCGAAACTCAGACCTTTTGGGTTACAAAAAGTCTGTTTTTTTCATCGTAATTTAATTGTGGATTAAATACATTTTTGGAGTAGGTAGAACAGAGGTGGCTAAAGATCAATTCATTAGAAAAAAACATGTACTTTCAGTCATTACCAAGAGTAACAATTGTATAATCGAAATATGTAATATAATTGAGTGCTAGAAATAAATAATTTGATGAAATTACGAAATGTGTTTCTCACTATTACTTTTATTGTGTTCTTTAAATCTAGCGTCAAAGAATCGTCCAGTTTGCCCTATTACAAATTCTACTATTATGTCAGAATTGTAACCATTTGGTTTCACAAATTTAGCCCTATATAGCACTGTATAATTATTATAATTTCTTACATGCTCCACATTATAATATTATGAAATAGGGCTCTACAATATTTATGTAAATTAAATGTAATGTATTTATGCCAGGGATTAGTTAAAACGATTCTTCTGCTCCCTTTTCTGTAGCATGTAGATACATATGTCCATTTAATCTGCTAGAGTCAGTGAAAATGGTCACATCTGTCGTTGATAAAAAGTTGTATGGACAGTAATCTGTTTCAATAGATTCATTTCAAATATTGACTAAAAGGATTTTTGTTGTTCAAATATTTCTCAAATGATATGTGTATATTGCGTTATTGAGAAGGGGTAGCATTGCAGGGCGTCTGAAATGATACAGAGGCAATTTATATTCCCTCAGATTTGTTTAGAATACTAATAGAAACTTTTTATAAAAATTAGTAGGAACGGTGGAGTTCAAATAAATAATTGAATGTGAAAATTTGATTTTGGAGTTTTAATAAAGTTTCGTTTAATTTAGACGAAACGCTGAAGTTTTCTAATTAAAATAAATGAAGGTCCAGTCAAGTCGAACATAAACTAGGGTCCCATTAAATTAGATTGAATTCGAGAATTTGAGTAATGATACGCCTAATTCTGTCAACATGGTTACGCGTTTCTGGCTTTGCCCTCTCTGATTGGGGACCGATTGTTACCCTGACGCGAACGGGGATGAGGACGGATGGGGTACTGTCACCTCTTGTCACAATTTGGGGCATACGGCATGACTAACATGTATGATTTGTATAATCAGAAATGTTCGACTAGTTTTAAGTTATTGTTTTGAATACAAAAGAGTTACAAATGCTCAATGAAAAATGCAAGATTCAAACATTTTTTTTGGTGATGTTTTGATCATTTTAATCCAAAACAACTGTGTGATAATGTTTTTGTACGAGGTCATTTTTTCTTTATTATAAAACAAAAATAACAAATTAAGATACTAAATAACAAGACCTTTTAAAACGAATGAAAAGCCTTTTTGGTCCTGTCGGGGATCAAAAATGGAATTTGTTGTTATATGTATTTTCCTAATTAATTTTAAACACGATTAACTTCTCGAAACTGCAAGCAGTTATGATTTTTCGATAACATCGTTTAGTTTATCTTGTCAATTCATCCAATAGGCAGCCATATAGCCAAAATCCGAAATCTAGCCTATTAATTTGTGAGGTACAAATTTGTCTACGTTAGGTAATTTAGGGTAACTGGTGGTGATATTAGTACACACACATCTGAAACTGTAATTGCTTTACATACAAGGACAGTGTCAGTGCTGTGAAATGCCCCCAGTTTAATGCAATTTAGTGCTTAGGTGACCAAATGTGAAAATGATTATCAAGTCTATTAACCACAGCTAACAGGTGTAATTGTGTAATCTGTAAATTGATCATAATTTGATTAGATCTTATTGATGGACACTAGTTCTTTAATCTAAAATATTAAGAATTATTAAACTTTAAATGAAAATGTAGAGCAATTAGTTAAAAAAAGATATACAAATGAAATATCCTTGGGGAAAAATGGTCCTTTATCTTATTTTGTTGTTTATAGACTACTGATATTTAAGTTAATAGAAAAATATAAACTGCACACGTAATGCTTCTTCATGGAACTTCATTTTTCCTATTTAATTAATGAAGGCAGCTAAAATGTTGATATTATATCATTTTGTTGTTAATAAACACCCTGTATATAATCAAATATGCACCTACATGTTCGTTCGTTTAATTTTGAAACTTTTTAAGTCATTCGCAGCAAACTAACTTTATTTTCAACTGATTCAAAATTTTAGAGAAACTTACAATCAGTTAAAAATGTTATTTTGAATCAAATGTCTCTTCAAAATTGAATTTTCCAAAAAGCTTTAGCTTGCAGAAGGAACATTATCCTTGGCAACAGTGCACGAAGCTTGAACGCTGTCCAGTCTGAATCAGCTGTTACAGTCTGCAATAATTCTAGGTTATTAACACTTGTTTATAAATTTATTCCTTGCAAGTTACATTCAAAACAAAGAAAAGTAAGAAAGGAAGACTGTGACAAGAATAAATGTGCAAATTCAGCTCACAAACAATTACATAATAGACATCATCTTCATAAATGCACTGAGGTATGTACTCATCAGAAAGATATTATAAAAATGTAGTGTAGGATTCTAGTTAGGATTTTGTACATTAATATATTTAGGTAGCCCTATAATTGTAAATAAAATTTCAGATTTGTTTTCCAAATCATCCGTTTTTAGTAAAATTTGACCTCACCTAACCTCAAAATTTTTAACCTTCATAAACAAAAGCTTAATTTATTTAAATAGATTTATAAAACAATTGCAGTGTTAAATTATTGTCCCAACCGTCTCTTTATAGTCATTCAGTAATTCTTCATAATTCTGCATAAGAGTTGAACAGTTTAAGTAAATCATTGATGTCAGCAAAGACAGCAAAAGGTAGCAACTATTTTGGTAATTCTTTTATTTATTTGCAATCACTTTTGAATGTTAATACTTATTAATTAAATGCAACAAGATTTTGAACCTGGTTGTGTTTTTTGTGGGAGTGATTTTGTATATTAACTAATGATACTCATTAGGGGAGCTTTGCATTGTTTTGCAACTTGCAAAAGCACAAAGAATAAACATTTCGGTGGAGATTTCGGACAAATAGAGTTGGTATAATATTATTTCAGTCAGTAGTTCTTTTCTTTAATCTTTTTATTTAAACTTCATTCAGGCAAATGTTTGTTTAGGTGGAGAAAAGCCCATGATGAGTTCTTTCCTCTATAAATACAATTAAAGTGCTTTAAGATGTAGCAATTGTGATGCAATGTTTCCAAATCGCAAAATAATATTTTATTGTGCGTCATTGGATTGCAACTCCAAAAATAGTACTTAGTAGATACTGCCTAATATATGTCTATTAAATTTTATTTTAAACCCGAGAATTAGTACTATCGTTTGCCAATACTTTACATATACCATTTCATTAATGTATTTATATAAAACTAAACTTTTTTAAAATTTTTTTTTTGAGAAATTTTGTTTTCTAACTAATAGCTACATTAGTGTGATTGCATAGTTTTTATTCTTGTTTGTCGTTTAAATTTAATTTTTATAATTGGTATGGAAGATTAATTAATTTAACTTTATTAAGTGCATTTGTAACATGATCGATTTACTTATAAAAAGTTTAAGTATTAAAAAAAGGCGTTGCAATTTCGAAAAGCTCACTTATCGTTTGTAATTATAGCTTTGCATTAAGTTTAACTTCTCGAAGAACCTTCTTAAGCCGATCGTGTTTCTTAGGGTAACTGACACCGTTCAGATTATGTGTAATTAGCTGTGTTATGTCTAAATGTCACGTTTGATATTTGTTTTCGTTTCTGGAAGTTTACGATTATATTTAGGTACCGAACTGGACCAACGCTTTACGGCTTTTTCCTGTTTAATAAAACTTAAAACTCATTAACGTTTCCTAAGGCGTTTAAGAACAATTCTGTATGAAAGAAATATTTTATCAACTAACAACTTTCTTTGTTCTGAAAATTAAAATTCAAACTCACGACAAGTAATTTAGGGGATTTTTTAGTAGACTATACTCTGTAGTCAAAGCGAAGTTATAATTTTTTGAAAAAAACACTTAAGGATAAATCACCTTTCTGAACAACTAGTTAGTTAACAATAGAAGAGAGGAAGTCGAGGAAATTTTTAATGAAATAACTATACATAAGGTACGCAATTTCATTTTACCAGAAACTTATTTGGTACTTTTAAAAAGATGAGCAATAGTTTTGAAATGACGCAAAAGTTTGATCAGTTTTGATTATTTACTTTTGGAGGATTTGTCGTAGTGATAGTTATGTCGATTAATTATTATCAAGTTTTATTAATTATACAAAATAATCAAAAAATCATTAATTTAATAATTCGTTGGTAAGTATAACGTTAGGTGGCGCCATATAGTCCCTTTGGGAATTAAATATATTGGTTCGCATATACTTTCATTAATATACAATTTGAAAACTTAATATTTCTAAATCTTTGTCTTTATTGTTAACCTGATACTTTGTTTAACTTTTTTGCAAGTTGAATAAAGACATAATTGCAAAATAATATACGACGTGTCTCATAATTGCGTATGTATAGGAGCAGTTATTAAACATTCTCTTTACAGTAAATATTTTAGTTTTTTAACCCTTTTGTACCACAATGTATACAGGATGTTTCTGAAATAAGTACCAAGCTTTGGAGGGTGTTAACTAATGCTATATGGAATCGCATGATACATAAAAAAGCGCGATTAAGGGACAAAAACATTTGCAAGAAAACCAGACGAAGTTGCAATCCTAAGCCGGTCCTTTGCGTGAATTGGGAACGTATAGAAAAATTGCTATAACAATTAAGCAACTACTTGCAAAATGTAAACAATGACTGTTGTTGAACTACTAATAAAGTAAATGACAACAGCTTACTATTACGCTACTACACATAATAATCTTTAGAAACCCATTGCGATAATAATTAATTAAATAATTACTTTGTTCATCGCTGACAGTATGCAGTACTATCTGAAGTACAACTCGACATGGTATTAAGAACAGAAAATGCAAAAGAAATATGTACTCGTACAACATGAATGCTGCAGCTGCTGCGACGTCGTATTTCCCTGCCAGGGCCGGACTGTACTTACAAATACGATTTTCTCGAAAACGGCACACTTTCGGATCGCCAAACGTTTACTCAATTTTGTTATTTTGTAGTGTCCTACGACCTCCTACAAGCTTGCTACTTATTTTAGAAACATCGGGTATTAATTATGGTCACACGATTGTCCGAAACACTTGTCCGCATGTGCCGGTACATCGCTGTGGTATAGAGGTACGAAACATTATTTTGTTTTTATAAACTGCATTATTATGTTTATTTTCTGCTCTACTATTTGCGGTAATGCATATTTATTTGCGAGTCGTGTAACGACAACTTGCGCCGCTAAAAATTTATTTGCCGGGGTCATAACATCGCATAAATGCAAAATAGCGGAATGATATTGGGGAGGCGGAATTCACATATTCAGTTTCATGGAGAGGTTTATTAAAATTTAATGCCCCCGCTGTTCCCGCTTTGCTCTCTTGTTCACATACATTAACTTTCGGTCGTAGACAAAATGGCGAGAAACTTAAGGACGCCTCGCAATTTGTGAAATGACATACTGGAATATACCACACAAATAATGCCGTTCTTAAAGCGGTTGCTTTACGCAAACGACAATCGGGGTGAATGGGGGATTGTTTTTCTTTTTTATTTTTTTAATTTGCATAAAAAACAATGTATCTACAGGTACATATATTCCTACAATTCTTTAGTATGATCGGAAAAAAAAATCAGAGGGTAAAGTACCTAATATTTATTGCTTTAGCATATTGAAATTTTGAAAAATTCTAATTTTAAAACTAAATAAACCAAGTAAGGAAATAAGAATTTTGAGGCAAAGATTGAAAAAAAGCACGCGGAAATGAGTTCTACTGGAGGGATAAAAATTATTTCGGATAAAACCTTTACCCCAAAAGGCAAAACGTTGTTGTTGGTTTCAAAATCAACTGTTTTTTTTGTCCTTATCTCTGATTTTGTACATTACTCGAATGATATTATGTTTGCAAAGATTTGAATAGTTAATTAAGGCTTTGTGCAAATGAGAATAGTGGTTGTACCTCATATCGGATTCGAAATGTATTTTGAGGAAACATTCAATGCAAACTACATAAATTAAGTGGTTAAAGTTTGGACACCTCTAAGTGCCCGATGTTATTAGTAGATTTGCAATTTCGGAATAATTCCGGGCAAAATTATCTTTGGCAATTACAATGCGAATTAGGAAATTCTTGTTGCAAATGACTTGCGGTATTTGATTTATTTTTATTAAGGATTTAAATAATAAACGTCAGTATCAAATCATATAATCAGGATGCGAAGTTTTGTTAATATATTTAAAGAAAACGTAAAGGTGTCCAACTGAATTTTCATTGTTTACGGTGAACTGATAATAAATTTTATACTGATTAATAGTTAAAATGCTTTTATTGGCAATGGTACAAATCTCGACTTGGTCATTCCCTAAAATTTCGTCCGTCTCATTTTGCATCGTTTTTTGCACGATTCTAATTAAAATTTTTTGACGCATGAAAAGTTAAGGTAATTGTTGTAAAATTCTCTCACAAAATTCTCCCTTGTTTGGTGAGACCACAGCCTTATTTCGTTTTTATGGAAATTTTCCCCGTCCCGTAAATGTGGCTAATTAATTTAAACAAACGACCTGTAACCTTTGACCTGCATATATTAAAACGTCCGTCTATACTTGCACCCTATCTTGATGTCTATATGCATTATTAATTATTATATTATATTTTAATTGCTATAGGCTTTCATAGGTAGAGTTAATATAATTCCATCCAAAACTTTTACAAAAATATTATGGTCTAAGTTGGTTGATAATTCTACCAGACGTTTCGTCATTAACTGTGCATGACATCTTCGTTGGTTTGCTGTCGGAGTATTCTATTCAACAGCAAGCCTCCGAAGATGTCATGTACAGTTGATGACGAAACGTCTGGTAGAATTTTCAACCAACGTAGACTATATATCATATTTTGTAAAGTGTAATAAAATGGGTCGTAGCGAGATGGAACATAAACTCTATCCCGAGATAAAAATGTTCAGTCCCTCAGAGTCTCTGAAAGCAAGACTCGAGTCTCCATCTCTCATCGAGTCTCTCTGGTGTCGCTGAGAGAGACTGTCTAAAAAGACTGTTTAGCGTCTCTGAACGAGAGACTCGAATCTCTAAATTGACAATTTTATCGTTCGAGTCTCTCATACAGAGACTATGAGAGATCCATAAAAATACCTAGGCAATAACTGAGAGACTGTGAAAGACTATGAGAGACGCTGAAAGACTCTGAGAGACTGGTGAGAGACTGAAAAGTTTTGTGTAGGGATGTTATACATTGAAATTATACATTTTAATTCGTTACAATTTTAAACTTTTTGCTGTGGTTAGTTTTTGATGATTGGCTCTTGCACGAAATGTGCTTATCCATCAACCCGAGGATCCCCGTATGATCCGAATTGAAATTATTGGAAATAATAATCTCGTTTGCTGGTTTCAATTTGTTTAATCATTAGCAGATTCAAATTTTTATGGTTATTACATGAACAATTAATGCTTTTGATCGAACATTTCGATACAAACAATAGTTACATATATGCAGTATAAACTTGTATGTATTGAAACACATGTTACATTATTTCCAGCCGCTGATCTGCAAAACGAAATAAAGGCCAGGTTCGCACAAATTGGATAATTTGATTAGTTTAATTCTTCTTTTGAAATTCTGCCTCGTATAACGGACCACCGAATGCAACCCTGTTACGTACACCCTTTCGTTACCTTTTTTTTTTAAATATTATTTAGTATTCAAATTACACTTCGCAAAGGGTGTCAAGTTATTTTCTATGTGTTTGTTAATTAACAACATTACATATGTAAATAATGAGTTCGGTCTGTTTTCAAAATATAATTGTTCTTACTTTTATTAATTCTAAGTAGTTAGAAAAAGTAATTTAAATACCTACATAGATTGCGTACTTCTAGCACCTTCAAAGAACCCTATTTGAATTTTTAAAAAGCACTTTAAACATAAAAGAATAGTTAGAGACGTAATAGAAGCAGAAACAGAAGTTAAGAGGGGTATTAATGTATATAATAAAGTGTAGTAATTGAAACAAACAATTTTTTTTCCAAAAAACAGGACCTTTTCACACACCACCTGTTACAAGTATGAATAATTCTTTGCTATTGTATTAGATTCTTACGTGAAATTTTTTTGTAACATTGTCTCTTTGTTTGGTCAGGTGAAATTAAATTCTCGTGTTTCCGTAATACTCCTTTCAAAGAAGCATTCTAGTTTACGTAAAGCTTGAATGGGGATGACTATCCAAGATCGATTTTCTGGCCCACTTAAACGACTTTGACCGTTATTTTACTTTAAAATACGTTTACGGATATTCACCTTATCTTATCTAAAACCGCTTCCATTCTTTGTGTTATCGAAAAATAAAAAAAGAGGCACCTAAACGTTTTCTTCGAAATACTAACAGCAAAAAATGAATATCTAAATGCATAGTTGCTATATATCACAAAAAAAAAATACATTTTTCTTTCGTACTACACTAATAGCTTTTTGGTTTTCTGTTGGGTGGGATTCAGAATTGGTAGGGCGTCTTCTCAGACATGAAGGACCATTTATCAAAAATAAATTAGATGTAATCAAAAGGACAGATACAGACGTAAATCAGACTTAAATTACTGAAAAATTCAACATTATATGATGATTAAAATGCAATTTTTATTTAGAAATTACTGATACGTTTTAAAAAATAAGCTACTGATCCATGCAGTCCTGAAAAGCAACAAAGTGTTCCTGATTTTCACAAGTTTTTCACCACGACTAGTAAAATTAAAATGTCCTTTATGATCAAAATAAAATTTTTATTTATAAAACAATTGCCTACAATCAGATAGGACGAAATGTTCGGGATACAGTTTCGTAGATATATTTTAACGACAGAATTCGTGGAACATTATCATTGGTTTTGCGTTAAAGTTGAAAATTTGAAGTTATTCTTCGGGGGCCCAACTGTGTTCGGTGCTTTGAAACTTACTCAGCCAGTAAATACGAAACAATGAAATAAAGCTTGGAGTGCTTTATCTTTTGGCCAATAAATAGCGCGCCAGGCGTTCGCTGGAACGTCCCGGAGCCATTCCCGTTTATCACATTTTCCGTCGACATTTGGGCGGGAAGACTATATATGCGAACTTAACTTACCCCGGTACGTACCTTACAGCTTACACGTATGTTATACGTATGTACGACAATAAGAAGGATCTACTGTACGTATATATACATACAGCTAGCGCCACTTTAAATGTATGCTATGCCTGAAGACGTTAAGGTCTTTGAACCAACATTGTGTGTCCTACACTACAATACTACGATGTAAACAGGCGAAAATGTTGCGGTTGTTTCGTTACAACCAACGGACAGACAAAAAAACTGTTCAACGTTCAACTGCTAAGCCAAAGATGTCAGAAACGAAAAGAAATTTCTCACGATATACTTACTGCCTGGTAATGTATGTGTGTTTAAAATGTTTGTACTTACGCGAAATTAGTAAATAAACACTCTCGGAACTTACAATTACCTAATGCACCCGTTTATTTGGCATATTTTGAATTCTGTTAAAGTGTTTACATTTACATATAACGGTTTATAATATATAGACATTGTTGATCATCATCATCATAAGGTCGTAAGTGCTAGACTGGTTGGACACGCACCTCCACTCTTTCCTTACCTAAAACTAGAACACCCTGCATCCTTAATCATTTGTGAACAGTAATCTAATCTAGTCAAACCATGCTCCAGATATTCAACTGTAAGTCTTTTTAGAATTTCTACAATAACCGTTCGTAAGCATGTTTGTTAAAGGCGATTCCACCCTGCGTTATCCTGTTTTATATCTCTGTTGCTCCTTTTGGGTTATCTGACATCCTCGATACCGAAAATCAGCCACTTCTAATTATTCGTCTCCTATCTTTATATTCACTCTTTCATACAATACACTGCTCCATTTTATTTAAGGCTCTCTGTAACTCATTGCTAGATCCTGATACTGCCATATTATCAGTAAATCTAAGAATAATCGTTTACCCCTGTATATCTATCCCTAAAGTTGTCCTGTTTTTAATGATTTTTATCACGTCTTCGATGTATAAATGAAGAAGTAGCGGTGACAGTGGGAATCCTTGTTTGATTCCCTTCCTAAAATTTACTTCTCTACGTTGCTGCTTAAGCTTACTCGTCTATCTCTGTATCTCATCCCTAAATTTTTAATTAAGAAATTGTTGACATATGTTACTGGCCCGTGTGATCATGGTCGTGAAAAACAAAAAAATTTTCCTAATTTTCCAAGTTTTCCTGGATGAGTCTAAATTAAAATACCTACGGAGATTTACTTTAACCAAAAGAAAATGTAGCCTTTATTACTTACTGGTGAACCTCTTTATTAGTCGAAGAATATCTAGAATCGGTTCCTCGATTTAGGATGGTGTAATTTCATGTTTTCCGTAAAATTGGTAGGACTTTCGCAATTAATTATTATGGAGTGGGTTGAATCTTGCGTTTTCGTGAAATTATTAAATAACTTTTATTACTTTTGCTTTTTGTTTCTGCCTCTTATCATTGGGAAGGTTGACTTGATTAAATTTAGGAGAATATAAAAAAATGTGATAGTCACTTCTTGTAAAATGGGGAAATTTTTCCGAAATTGAACATAATATAATAATGATGGGGCATGCGAAGTAACTACGGTTGTTCCGTATTGTGACAGATTACTACACATCGAAAATGACGAATGAAAGGTAAACTTCCTTAACATTCTTTTACTTCTGAAATATTTTCATCACTTCAACAAAGTTTTCAGCTTCAATAAATAATGTTTAACTGAAAAAGTTCTAAGAAATTCATTAGTGCTCGGAGATTAATCTTTGATTAACTCATCCTCGAAGTTCTTGAAAGTTTCGATTTTTCTAAATTTCTATTTGATCTCTTAAATAATGCCCTTTCATAAAGATAAAATAGTGAGTGAGCAGTACCTTTTTTATCGTCATCTAATAATTGTGTATTTTTTATGTGCGTATGACTATTATATTGATTAAATTACTTAATTGGGAAATTATTAAAAGTTGGCTGATTTTTTACAATATAAATGCTGGATGATCGTGGTCTATGCATCAGTATGCGTTTAATAATGTTAAAATGACAACACTTTTATCGTTTATGCTGTCAATTTATCCCATATTTCTCTTATTTTGTATTAACAAAAAACACTGGGGAGCTGTTTGTCATTTGGTTTTTGTTGTGCAATGCATGAGTGCTACCAATATGTAACCTTATCTACGTACCATTGGGACGTCAGAGATAAATAAAATCGATGTAAATTGAATCTATTGTCATAAAATTTGAACTCTTTCGAATTGGCTATTTTTTTTTATTATTATATCGAGGCTCGTATTCTAAAAGTTTAATGAAATTATTAGTTTCCAACAGTTTCTCTTACTGAATAATTCGCAGCTTTAACATAAGGAAACAGATTAATAATTAAAAAACTAACTCAATCTCGATGTCATTTACCGGATTTTCATTAACCATAATCTACCTACCAATTGATTTTTAGTTATTTTAAATTGGAAACTGTAAAATCCTGTAATTTTCTATTATACATACATGAGAGAACATGGTAAATAAAAGTAGTATGCATGTATTCATATGTAGGTAAAATTGGTATCAGCTCCTTCTTACCTATGCATTTTTTGATATAAAACTAAAAAGCAAAACGAGTCTTTGGAAGATGCTTCAAAGGTTTTCGGTCTCTCTGCAAAATATGCAGTTCTTTGATTCCTTTTCCACGTCATGATAGGGTGGTATGTGCATTGTAGCGGACTTTTATCGTGCTATTTTTCTATATGAATCTTTCATCTTGACTGTCTTTTGTCGAATAAGATGGAACAGCATGTAAAGGTAAGATTTGGTGAATGCGATATTTATTTCTATTTACTAAATTTCAAAAAAAATCAAAAATCTTAAAGAATCGTACACAGAAGGGTTGAAAAATGGTCAGAAGAACTATTAGGGGAAGACCTATTTGGATTTAGAAGAAATGTAGGAACGCGGGGGGCATTTTAGTTTTACGGGTAATAATAGGTGGAAAGAACACTGCTATGCAAGGGAAAAATAATAGGGAAGGATTGAATATAAAGGTAGGGGACGAAAAATTGTAAGAAATGGTTGATTTTCTGTATCTAAGAAGTCAGATAACTCAAGATAGAAGGAGCAATAATGATATAAAACAGAGGATAGCGCAGGGTTGGTCAGTCAGTCACTTCTGTGCTCACATATGGTTAATTAAGACTGTTAAAAAGTATGTCTGGAGCAGGGCTGGAAAAGAAAAGGTTAAAAGCGTTCGAAATGTAGTGTTACAGGCGAATGATGAGGATACCGTGGATAGAGAAGGTTACAACTAAGGAAGTAGGAGAATAGAGTACCCTGTGGAAGTCGATAATAAATAGGCGAGATAGGTCGGTAGGGCACCTTTTCAATCATGAAGCGCTAGTTAGTGACAGACAGTTAGAAGCAGAAATTGGAATTAAGAGGAGTGGTGGTAGATCTAGAGTAGATTAGATTACTTTGGTTGACAAATACATTTCACATAAAAGAGGGGTTAATTAAACGACTGTTGAATTATAATTTTTCTTCACGAATAAGAGAAACTTGTTATTTGGTGAAAATGTCCTGTGTCGTCGATGTCGATTTCATCCCTTTTGCATCGGTGACGTTAATAACGATCCTACGACCTAAAATGTTCAAATTGGCAGACCGGATCGTCGAATTAGCCCCCGTGATGTTCATTGTAGTCGGTTGTTTTTGAAACCGCACGCCCCCCGGAGCCATCAAAACCGCCGCTTAATCAAGAGACACGTACCCGGGCGTTTCGCGTCTTTTTCCCCCTACGTCGCTATTAAAATTTATTTGTTTACCAAGTTAATATAATGCGTCAAAGTGGACGGGGAGCAGGCGATACGCTTCAATCTACTACGGTTGTAAGAGAAAATGAAACAATTCAGTTTAATCACTGACTGATTTCAGTTTCTGCGATTTTTAAAATCCTTAAAAGTGATGTCTTCAAAACAAAAATTTTAGTTTGACGATAAACCAGAAATTTTTCTTAATAACTTGAAATTTTCTCTAACTCGAATGTAATTGGTTGCATTTAGGGAGTTCGAGTTGGTATAATTTAGCTACATTACCAAAAAGAAAATTTTTTATCGACTGTAATAGTTGAACAAAAAAAAAATTAATAATCGATTCCCTGGAATTACCGGGAAAATCAGGCAAAAATATGCTAGACATCCTGTTAAATGATCCTAAAAATATGTCGGGCTTGAAAATTCTGAATTTGCTTGAAACTTAGAAGAGGAATAGAAAAATAAACACAAGGTGAACTATTATCATAAAGTTATAATACGATCAAATAAATAATATCAATAACAATCCATATTGCATGTTTTTATAATGTTTGAATTAAAATTAGGAATATCGATGTTTCATTTTCGTATTTTTCGCTGAAAATAGGGTACATATTTTTGAAGGGAAAGCGAAACAGCAATAATGGTTTTCCGTTAAGCATTCAGAACTTTGACGGTTAGGAATTAATTTATGTCGCACTTTCGAGCGAAATAAACTCGAACGGTGGATTTTCGAAATTGTTCTCGATGTCAGCGTCATGAAAAGAATTGACGGGAATTTGAAACGTTAATGTTATTTCAATGGAAAAGTTTTATATTACTATCAGAAAAATGTAATTAGCTACACGCTGATAATGAAATTTGCATCCAAACAATCGATAGTACGTATAACCATCCAATAATAATTGAAATCCAGATTTATTCTAACAATATAATTTTTTTATTTTTAAGTATAATACAAGTATAGATAAAAATTGACTTAATATTATATAGCAAACTACAGTTGCTTTTCTCTATCCTAAATAAACGTATTAATAGTGGTAGTGTTCAATTAAATTTTTTTTTCTGTAAAAAAATAATAAAGTTCTTTACAGGAAGCCCAGATATTAGAAGATTCAACAAGTTGGAAAATGCTGAAAGCCTTTTAACGGTAGGTGAATCATTTTTCCAGCAGATTACAGTGATAATGTCTTTAAAAAAGATCAATACAATAATTGCGTTAAAATGTTACACTGGAAATACGTAGCATTAATAAATTTTTCTCTTGATCTTTCGAGAGCTTCTTTACTTATGGAAATACCTTGTTTTGAAGATGTATTGTAAAAGAGCAAATTGCATTAGAAAAGCTTACCATATATGGTATCTATTTAATTATAATTTGCGAGATTAAAATATGTATCGTTGAAGGTAAATTTGCAAGATTTTTACAGTATGCATTGGGTCAATCTCTGTTAAAATTCATACCCTCTTAGTATGTTTGCTTAAAAAATAATATGTGTAATTACTGTTTTTTTGTAGCCAAAATCTTAAAGAAGTTTTAAATATATTGGCGAATATTTGAAGTGTTGTTAAATTTACAAAAAACTTATTACCGAAACGTATAGTTTCTAGTGGTTGTATGGCATGGCCTAGAGGTTTAGACCGTCGCGTAGTATTCGGGAGGACACAGGTTCGATTCCGGGTGTGTCTACTTGGTTTTATGGCTTCCTTGAATCGCTTAAGCAAATGCTGGGGTAGTAGTTAATATTCCACAGGTAAAAAATGTTCCATTCTCTTCTGCCTTCTCAACCACTACCACCATCCACCCATTCTAACAATTCATAAAAGAGAGCTCAAGAGGGCCTTCCGCCCTATCTTCCGGCGAAGTCCGGAGAGACTGCCTGCCCATTAGCATTAGTAACCCAAAAGTTTGTGAAATAGGAAGATGATATAGAATGTGTTTCGATATTATTTTGTAACTTGTAAAATGTCAGTTTAGATTCCCTAAACTTTTATTATGCGGTTATTCGGCATCAGCATAGGGGAAAACTTTTCTTTTTGGTGGTATTTCGATATGCCATAAGGGTTAGTGGGAATAGAGTGCGAGGAAGGGGGGTTGCTTTATTTTATTACATCCTGGTGGTGCACATATCGATAACCCCGGTCTTGAGTTTCTTCTTCCATTTGGCGTTGTTAAGAGAAATGGAACCATTAATTCACCCTTGTTTATGGAAGCAATTTATAATATCTTGCCATCTTATCCACGAAAGCAAGTCAGTGTGAGCCGTGTGAGAGAGTAGTCGGCGTAGTCAGTCATTCCATGGGTTTGTTGTATTTCGAAATCGGTTTTCGGTTTATTATGGAGGTTCTTGTTTGGGTACTTAAACAACTGCCTTAATAGTCCGATTGCGTACGAACTCGCGCGACCTGCGGCGTCGTTTAGTTTCGAAACTTCGGAAACTCAGTCGTGGCGTCGATGTCGATGTTAAAGTAGCGGCTGCCAGTGTGAGTTGTGTGCCCAGTCTATTATCCGAACACGGAACAATTTGCGATAAACTAGTAGTTTTTTTCAGAGGTAAAATTCCAAGTTTGATGAAAGTGGCCGCAACAAAAGTTCCTTCCGTTGAAGTTGCGGCCCTTTTTGTGTATTTTTAATCGTCAACATGGATGTAGTCAAGGTTGCTGTTATTGCTATTGCAGTGCTAACAGGTGAGTGAGTATTCAGTCGTTTTATAGGTAGTACACACCTCAGGAATTATTAACGTTGTTATCTCTGCTTGCGGTTGAGCGAACCACAACGAATGCGCCTCGTAAAGTTTTCGTTAAAATGCCTTTCTTTAATTGCTGGGTATATCATTTTTTCGTAAATATTTATTAGTCAGTTGCTGATATTCCGTTTAAAAGGAATACGTTGGACCATTTATCACAGAAGTGTGTAAAATACGCTTAAAAAGTTTACTTTATAATACCTGTGTCTATCTTATTTCTTTTCTTTTTCGTGATTCATCTCCAGAATGCTCCACAATTTTCTACACACGTTCTTACGATTAGTTATTGTTGCATTCCTTCCAAAAAGTACCTGTGTTCTGGTACCACCATACCGTAATAAAACTGACAATATAAATGTAATTTATATTACAGCCGCATTTTTTAACTATAAATTTGTAAAGGACTCCCATTCGAAGGAACATTTTTAGCGTCATTATTTCAGCAATGAAATTTAGAAATAAAATATTTTATAACTAAAGATAAAATGGTTCTAATGTGACTAATATTATCATTATTTAATTCGATAAAATATATCGTTTGCGTATTATTTTATTTACACTTAATACTTACGTATGTTGCTGTTGTCTATTTTTATCAATTTAATTTAATTAAAAAGTTGACTTAATAATTTAAATATCTAATGTATGATTTAGTCTGCTTTAATAAGGTTCTTGTTTTAATCTGATTATGTTGGTACCTATTTAAAAAAAAGAATCCAGTATGGGTAAACGTGCTGTAGAATTGTACAAGGTGATTAAATTTGTTTTTGTTTGAAATACCCGATTTATTACGCTGAAACAAGTAGCGTTAGCAGTACAATATTAATTAATAGTGCCTATTAATCTTTTCTACGGGGTATTTCTTTAGGCTTGTTTTTCTTATTCAACCTTTTAATTTATTATGGTTTTGTCATTAAGATTATTTTATCGGTAGTAGTAGCTACCTATTTTACTGTATAATAATAACCTCGGTCATCTACCTGTGTAGGTCGTTACCATTTTATCGTTTTATTCATTTGTTTAGGAGAGGGTCAAATAGTTGTAGGTTTGCGGAAGTAGAAAACAATATATTTTTGACGAAAAATAATATATGCAAGGTATTTTTAAAATAAATTATTTGAGGAGGGTACCTGGTTTAATAATTTTAACAACAAAATCATTTGTGTTGTAGTTATCGTAAATTGGCTTTTAATAGCTGGTTAAGTGTTTATAATTTTTGAAATTGCTTACCTGTTCCTTGGTGAAGAATTACGGTGTAGATAAAGATATACCTACACAGGTAATTCAGCTACGAACATAAAACCAAGGAAGTATTTAGTACTTCTTAACAATTCTTCCTACGATAGGTAGGCAGGTAAATGATACCTTAGAAGATAAATTAATATTCTCGTTTTATAGTAAAACCGTTTTGTGTTTGCAGGTAGTTGTTTTACGGTATAATTTTTATATATATTTTTTATTAACTCTTATCGACAACCGACAACGTATGCAACGGAAGCATTTAATGTTCATTAATCGTTGCAAACGTGACACTAAAATCATTAGACAACGAAACATGAAAGGTAGCATAAAATATGCAATATGTGCGAACTGTTTAATGTCGATTGCGGCACCTAATTTGGAAACGGCCTTATGCCATAAAAAAAACTATACGAGATCTTCGTGGTTTGATCAAAAACTCCAAGGTGATATAGGTGTCCGTATTGGGGTGGCGTATTATAATATATTTATTGGTTTTGTAATATTAAGCAAATAAAACACTTAGTATTTTTGTCCTACCATCTTCTTTTAAAACTGACAATTGTTGTTGTTATCAAAGTGGATTCACTTGATAATGGCATAACAGCCGAAACATTTGATGCTGGCTTTTTGGCCGTGGTCCGAAGAATTTTACGTTTCCAAACGTTTCGCCGTTCTTTGCTGGCGGCATCTTCAATGGTGATTGGGCAGGTGCTCTGTCAGTTGCGCGAAACGTTTGGAAAAGTAAAAATTCCACGGACCACGGCCAAAAAGCCACACCGCATCAATATACGCCGGCCGTGAAAGCCTGAGAACTACAGCCGAAGCAATTGTCAGTTTTAAATAAAATTTGTGGGACAATAATACCGAGTGTTTTACTTTCTTAATATTAAATATGTTCGACCAAGAACCAAGACAGAAATCAATTTTGGTCTTGTAATGTTATTCATTATTTAATTTGTTTAATTGTAAGAGGAATTTTCGGTTGGCTCTATTTTTATTTTTAAACTTCTACATTCGTCCTTGTTCTAATTTTTGTTAAATAAATATGATTTGGGTATTATAAATAATAACAGAAGATTTTCTTCTACTGAAATATCTTTTCAGCCTAAAGCCAAGTAAATTATTTAATTTTCTTTTAGACACTATCGTAACTAGAACAGTGGACAGTTAAAAATAGAAAGCACAATTTCGTATACATGCTGTTGTTTTATTAATGTGTGTTTTTGATCAAGAAAAACTGGAGTTGTTTAAGATGTTTCATATGCTTTAATCTTCTACATTTCAATCCCGGTCTTTTTATTATTGTTAGATTGCTTCATTCTTCCGGGCATTAATGTCCTAGCTGAGGCTTTTCTTGTATTATTTTTTTTTCTAGCGCAGTTACAAGAGCTTGGTAAAGGTTAAAAAGTTGATTCTTCTTTGCAGTATCGAATATCTTGACCTCTTGTAGTAGAACAATGTCGTCTAATGATATAATTTGGTTAAAGAAAGGTTACGGTCAAGCTAGAACCATGATTCACTTTTCACGAGTAGAATGTAGTATGTCATTAAGGTTTTTGTTTTATAATTAATTATTCGTTAGTTGCACAGAATTTTGTTTCGTGCTCTGTCATTCTCGTAAAAGGGAAAAAGTGATTTAAGTAAATGACATACTTGTATGAATGAAAATGATGTTATAGATAAGAAGATGATATGATAAAGTCGTATGAAAAAGTAAGTGTGTAGACACTACAATCTAAACATGCTAAAATAATAAAATCATCACATACGGTTATTACAAACACATTTGTAATGATTCACCTTTACCAGAATTTCTTAGTAAGTCATTCCACAGATCCCATGAAGTTTAATTTACTTTTACTAATTTGTTTTTAATGAAATATTCAAAACTGAATGGTATTGAATTCGTTTGAGTAATCTTACAAAATCAATTAAGATAGATTTAATTTCTTTCCTTTAAGAGGGTTATAAATAATTTTATTGATATAAAATCAACACTGACATTTTTCGCCTTGAGTTAGGTAGAGCATGTTCAAAATTCTCAGAATCGAGACAGGTCAATTCTCGAAACACAAGGGTTTGTCCAGGAATTTGTATACATACAGTGGCGTAAACTTAAATCTTCGCACTGATTGAAAGTTCGCTGGACAGTGGATGAAACATACATTAATTTTTGATTAACACAAACCGAAATGTAATTATTGTAAACGGTATGTAATAGGTGAACAATAAAAAATAAGAGTAAGAACAATGTTGTTCTTAACGATTATTAAAAAGCACTACAGGGGTTCTGGATACATGAATCCAAACAATTGACAGAATATTTTCTAATACACATGTGAGTTTTATTTATTTACCTGTTCAAATAATTAAAAAGGTATGTTTCGTGGAGTACCCAGAGAACTTTCAAGTACTACGAAGATTTAAATGTACGCCACTGCTTTTATTCGAGAATTGACCTGTCTCGTTTCTGAGAATTTTACATCAACAAATGTTAAACAGGGTCTACCTACCTTGAAAAAGCTTCCTAACCAAAAACGAAAGGTAGATTGTCGGTTTAATATCAATACTGAATTTATTTTTTTCTGTGGCAGTCTTAATTATTTTTAATATCTCCAAAACACCCTAAATTGCTTGACAATTAAAATGCTATTTTCCCTTTGATTGCCCAACATACGGTTTTAAAAGACAGACTTCATTGCTATAGTGGGCGCCGACCCTCAACTGTAACTGAAAACTCACCTTTCATATCTTTACCTTCATTCAACAATATCTGTACCATTTACATGTCTCGCGGTTATTTTAGATCAATTCCAAAGGGCATTACACTTCTCGTTTATGTATTATTCTGAAATGTAAACATTGATTACGTTACTGTTATAATATACTTACAGTAATAAGTCAGTGAGCTTTTAATGTCTGCGATTTTCCTATAACATTCTTGGAGCATGCCAGAAATACTACTTACAATATTAGTTATCTTCACAACTTCGATACGTTGAACAGATTCTTTGAAATCTCCGTCAGGGGAAATGAATTAATTGTTTTAGTATAATAAGAATGCTTTCTGAGATAAAAATTTTATTGTTATTATAAATTTATTTGGAAATTATGCAAATAGCGTCACGGAAATATATGAGTTAATTATTTTTATTGCTGTTTTTAATAGCAGTGATGTAGTCCGGAAGGTTGAAGTGGGATACATGTTTGCTGTTCCTAATTGTGTATGGGAGTTTCGAAATTGTGTGTTCCCTTAATTCAGGAAATGGCGCAGTTTCTATAGAAACATACATATATTTTGCGATGCAGTTTTACTAAGGCAACAATGAAAATAAGCAACAACATCAACAACATGGTCTTTCATTAGCACTAGGTTATTAGCGCTAATTAACGTTCTTTTTTTTTGCATCATCAAAATCCGTGATTGCTATTTTTGCTGTTGGCCAATTTGGATCAAAGGCGGATATCAAACTCATTAAAGTTAAACTCGTTTTAAATACTTAATTTAATTAAGTATTGTTACTAAAATTAACTTCGCCGAAACGCAATATTGTTGACGCACACAATAAATATAACTCGAACCTAATATAAAGTTAGAGTAGATTTGAGAAGAAAAGTTTCTGTTTTACCGTATATTGTTAATCCTATCTCTAATAACTCTATCGATATCAAATTATGATACCGGGCAACGTAAGTACTTCGTTCGTTCGTATTTCTTTCGCATTTCCTATCTGTGGCTTAACAACCTCATCATCATAAGGTCATCAATCCTAAGACTGCTTCTTGGACACGCACCTCCACTCTTTGCTATCCTGAGTTAATCTTGGCATTTCCCTAAAACTAGAACAACCCACATCCTTAACTATTTGCGAACAATAATCTAATCTAGGTCTACCTCCACCCCTCTTAACTCCCATTTCTGCCTCTAATGTCTCTGACCAGATCTTCATGCCTGAGAGTCCTCTGCTTTCCTGTTCTTTCTAATACCTCTTCATTTCTAACCTTCTCTCTCGACGGTATCCTCATCCTTCGCCTTTATGACCATGCTTCAATAATCTTTTTCGAATTTCTAAATTAACCGTTCGCGAGCATAGAACCTGCTTTATATCCTTTCTATTCCTTCCGTCCTGACTTATCTGACTTCCTAGATACCTAAAATCGGTTCTCCCTACTTTTTCTTCTTTTACATGTCAGTATTTTTGTTTTTTTTTTTCATATAGTACTTTTTTGTCAATACCAGTTCCATTCTATTTAAAACTATCTTTAACAACGTACGAAAATTAATAGAAATTCGAGTTAAATAGTCAATTTGTAATGTAAAACGCACAATTGAATCTCGAATTGGATATTTTCGAATGTAGAAGTTCGACTTATAAATTCGATGTAAGTATTTTACATACTTATCGTTAAACACATTTCGTCTCATTAACGAAGACATCTTCAGGAATTCAGTATTAGCCAGAAAACTTTATAATTACGGCACTGGCCTTATTTGCGGAAAAAGCCGTAAACAAGTATGACCAACTGTCTGTGATAGTTTCATTCCACTCTGTGCTTAACGCTACATTAACAAGGAAGAAAATTTAAGGGCAAACACGGATTTTAGAGACGAGCAACACAGTGCTTTAGCGTTGCGTTGGATTGTACATGTATTTACGTGTAGCGCCACCGAATTAAACTTCATTAAACTTTTTGCTCCACGACCGGACGGAGCCGTCGGTTATATAAGGTTAATTAGCGAAATGCATCGCAAACTCCGGAAGTGATATTTATTAATTTTTCGGGAATTTATTGCGCTTCTACTCTCTGACACTTTTAATCTTTTAATGGACAAGCTACAGTAATGGCTAATATACGTATATTGTTCTGACGTATGTGATGTAATTTGGTGCGGCTGTCTCGTCCAATATTACAGTATCTACAACTAGTTGATGTTGCTCACTTATTTTTCTTATCTAAGACAAAATGACGTTATTATTGTATAAAAAAGACATTATCACTGAATTCTGCAAGACACGTAGGGTATTTTCGTGCTAAGCAATAACTTTACAGGTTCAACTTTACTGGGCTGTCAAAGAAGAAGTTACAAACAACTGGACCTTTGTCGAATCATCACAAGTGATTCATTATTTTGTATCTGAACAGTCATGAAGTAGTAAAACAGCAGCGCACTTTCTAGAACAGTTTCCGTTACATCTTTTTATTTTATTTGTCGTGGTATTACTAATGTTGAGGAGATTATTACGATCAAATCAATGCTGAGGACTGGAGTGTGCCGCGTAGTACTTTTATTTTTTTCCAATTCCGTTTCAAAACAATGGTAGGACTTTCAAATGAGTCTTATTTGTTCTCGCCATCAGCCGCTACGTCTCACCAGGACATCCACGAAATGTCAGCACTAACAACGAACGCTCCCACGTCGGCGGACGCCTGTCTCAGCATAGTGCACAGTCTCATGTGCCATCGCCAAGGGGGCGAGAGCGAGAGTTTCGCGAAAAGGGCGATCGAATCGCTTGTGAAAAAGTTGAAAGAGAAACGCGACGAGCTCGACTCGTTGATAACCGCAATCACGACTAACGGCGCGCATCCGAGTAAATGTGTCACAATTCAAAGAACTCTCGATGGCAGACTACAAGTTGCCGGCCGTAAGGGATTCCCCCACGTAATTTATGCACGTATCTGGAGATGGCCCGATTTACACAAGAACGAATTGAAACACGTCAAATGCTGCCAGTTCGCGTTCGATTTGAAATGCGATTCGGTTTGTGTCAATCCTTATCATTATGAACGCGTTGTGTCGCCAGGGATTGACCTTTCGGGTCTCACGTTGCAATCAGGCCCGTCTCGATTGGTGAAAGACGAATATTCTGCCGGAGCTCCTCCAGTCCCAGGAAACAGCATGGAAGTCGACGGTGATTTGGGGGTTTCCGTGTCGCAAACGATACAGCATCACCCGCCGCAACAAAATTTTAGCCTAGTTGCTCTTCAGCAACCCCCTCCCATGACTCCCATGCAACAGACGCCTCCCGCGGAGTCTAACATTTACACCGGCACTAACAGAGCTGCTTTGGGCGCACCGTCCACTTCGGTACCAAAATTGGAAAACGCTCCTCCGGAAGTTTGCTCTCAGACTAACTGGCTTCCTTCCAGAATGCACTTGTCAATCCGTAGCGGCTCACCCTTGTCACCCCATTTGCAAAATAACAATGCGAATAATCCAAACGCGACATCCACGAATAACGGTCAGGTAACTGGACCGCAGTCGCCTGCACAGACCTACACCGGTACTCAGGGAACATGGTCTGGGGCAAACACGTTGACATATACGCAATCGATGCAACCTCCCGATAACCGAAACCATCACACGTCCTACTGGACTCATAGCAATCAGTTAAGAAATGATGTTAATGTCACGGGTGGACTTCTATCGACCCAACCACCCCCAGAATACTGGTGTTCGGTGGCGTACTTCGAACTGGATACTCAAGTTGGAGAGACTTTCAAAGTCCCTTCTAGTTGTCCCAATGTCACTATAGACGGTTACGTGGATCCCTCGGGAGGTAACCGATTTTGTTTGGGCGCTCTGAGCAACGTGCACCGCACGGAGCAGAGCGAAAGGGCCCGATTGCATATTGGAAAGGGCGTCCAACTCGATCTCAGGGGCGAAGGTGACGTGTGGCTGCGTTGTCTCAGTGATCACTCCGTTTTCGTTCAAAGTTATTATTTGGACAGAGAGGCAGGAAGGGCTCCGGGCGATGCGGTACACAAAATATATCCCTCTGCCTACATCAAAGTGTTCGATTTGAGACAATGCCACCATCAAATGACAACTCAGGCGGCCACGGCTCAGGCAGCTTCGGCCGCCCAGGCGGCCGCAGTAGCCGGTCATATCCCCGGGCCCCATTCCGTCGGTGGTATCGCTCCTGCAATCAGTTTATCAGCCGCCACGGGCATTGGGGTTGACGATCTGAGGAGACTGTGCATCTTACGTTTGAGTTTCGTGAAGGGATGGGGACCGGATTATCCCCGGCAGTCGATTAAAGAAACTCCCTGTTGGATCGAGGTGCATCTTCACAGAGCACTGCAGCTCTTGGACGAGGTGTTGCACACGATGCCGATTGATGGACCTAGAGGACCTCTTTTAAGAGTCGAGTAAGACCCGAGTTGCGAACGGGATCTATCCCTTATTTTACATATTTTATATATCGTAGTTATAGTCGTGTACTGTTAGTTACGCTTTCTTACGACAATTGTTTTCTTTTTTTATGAAGTGCTTTGTTCTTTTATATACATTCAAGATTCATACGTATTATCAAAGTTTATGTATATTTCTGTAACATTAAATATTTTCTTTTAAATTCTTTCTATTAGTTTGACTCGAATTTCAGGGGTTTCGAAGATACGTTTCACGTAATATTTTTAAATTTCAACTACCACATTTTGGACTATTGTATTTGAATTAAATAATAATAGTAATTTAAAATAAAATTTTTCTACAGTTTTGTAGTCGACATCATATGGGTTGGTTCTCTCTTTTAACATTCTGGTACTAAACCATAAAAAGTAATAAGTTTACTTACGTCTTATTTTCTTTTAAATTTATTTTATCTTTAACAAAAAAAGCAAATGAAAAATATTGTTGTTGAATTATATTTTGCAAAACGTATAAATGGAATAGAAGGCCATAATTTTGTTAGGTTTCTTCGTCGATGGATAAGATTGAAGAAGAAAGTGGTAAGTGTGTATTGTAGTGCATGAATTTTGTGTATTGTACATAGTGCTTTCGGCGGTGGAGCATGCAGTCGCCGTGTTTGTGTGTGCGAGATGCATTTGTCCGGAAGTCTCCTCGACTATTTTGTAAGAGTATGTAATAAGTGTTACGTTAAAGCCGCCTGGCTGAAGTAAATATAGAACACTTGTTACTTCCAACAATTTCAAACCTTCGTACATAGTATAGTACGTATTTCAAATGTATGTCACATCCCAGAAATTTCGGTATTAATCTAGTCATGTTAGGGGTTTCACCTCGGAATGAAAGATAATAAGCTGTAAACTTGTATAAATCTTTTTTTTTTTGGTATTCTATATGTTGTGTTAAAAGTCTTAAAATATTCAAGATTAAAGTCACTAAAATCAATTCTTTGGTAATATCTCGCTTCCTGTGGTTTCAATGCAAGTGTAATCTATTTTAAAAATTGTAAAGCATACTATTTTCTACAAATTTTGTGTTCCAAATATTTTTTTAATAACCGTCTTTAAGATATCACGTATCATACATTGACTACAGTTGAAGATCAAATGTGATGAGGATTTACACAAACTTCAATAATTAGGACATAAATCTCACTTTTCCTCTTTTTCTTTATCATTGTCTTCCGGTCCCTGGAAAATTTCTAATTCATTGCCATCGTCATCTTCGTTTTCAAGGATATTTGTCTCTAAACCGTCAAGGATTTCGGGGTCAAATGCTCTTTCTTCGTCGAGATCGCTTTGATAAAATGAAGCATTGAAGCACGCTTGTCCATTGCACTGACTACAAGCTAAAGAATATTGCAACCTTGATTTCCTGTATCCGCAGCGTGAACCACAACCATTCTTGCACTTGCAAAATATTGTGTTCAATAGTTCTTCTGGAGATAGTGCTAATATTGTCGTTATCGGTTCCAGGAGTTCATTTTGCAGTACTCAATCCCATTTCTGGGCTCCTAAATCATTATCTAACCAAGTTTGTAATTTAATAATATACACGATTGATATGTTGATTTGCGGGGAGATATAAGGATATTTAGGTAAAAACATTAGAGATTCAAAAGAAATTCATCTGCTAATGCTGATTTTTCTGGTTATTGCTTTCCAAAAAAGAATGAAAATTCTGTTTAAGGGTTACTTCTATTCAATACGGTAGTATTAAAAGTTTTGAAACATTCGCTATTTTAGTAAAATGATACAATAAATTACGTATTGCTTATTATTTCTTGTGGAAATTTCTTTTGTCGTTACTTTTAATCTTGTTGTTTCAAACAGGCTTTTATCCATTAATAAAATGGTCTAAATTCAGCTTTATTTCCTCCCCTTCAGTTAGACCGATTTTATTATAATGCCGAATTATACATATATATACAAACTGAAACGCTTTGCGGGAACAAAACTGTTTGAAAACTTTTGCCACAGAAAGTTTCATTATATTAAACTTCAGATAATTTATTCGTTTAATGTCAGCTGAACGATAACCGTAAATAATAGAGTCGAAATATTATGTTTAAAAATTACATTACATATATTTATGGGTGAAATTACTTAAAAGACCCAAGCTTTTTTCACATGACAGTTGATTTTGTTTATTTATTTATTATCGATTGGAGAAAGTTTCCGACGTTAGATAATAAATTTTAGGTACATGATAATAATTTATTAATGTATTTGGGGGATGACTTTAATAACTAAAGGTGGTAAGCCCAAGTATTACGAGAACACCCACCCGTCAATGCTAACATTAACTTAACTTGACAACTTCCATCCTAATACATATTATGTGTAGATGTGTGTGTGTTTGTTTTGTTCACATAAGTTAGCGTAATCCAGAAAGCCGAGGGTTTGATTAATGAAAATTTCATGTATTGATTTACAGAGCTATTTATCACAAAAAGAAGATATCTGTATAAGTGATAAAATTTAAAAAAAAAAATGCGGAGAATGGAAAATCTTATTTTCTAAAACATTCTCCCTTCTAACTTTTCTATCTACGATGTCATCCGCCTATAACATCTCATTTTAAAAGCATCATACGTAATTTAATGCTTCTTAGAATTGTTAGGGTGAAGTCTGTTAGCCAGAAGCTGGAGACTTTAGAATAATACATACAGGATCGGTAGA
This sequence comes from Agrilus planipennis, assembly GCF_000699045.2. Taxonomy (NCBI): domain Eukaryota; kingdom Metazoa; phylum Arthropoda; class Insecta; order Coleoptera; family Buprestidae; genus Agrilus; species Agrilus planipennis. Next base: position 115,485 of record NW_020438917.1, on the reverse strand, counting down.
CGAAATAGTATTGTATGAAAAAAAGTAAAAGTAAAACAAAAATACTAGTATGCAAGGGAAGAAAAAGTAGGGAAAGAGCTCATGCAATGATGGTAGACAAAAGATTAGAAGAAGTGAACGATTAATTTAGAAATTTGAAAAAGATTGTTAAAGGTGTATGTTTGGAGCGCGGTGCTGTACGAGTGCGAAACATGGACGGTGGGCGCGGCGTAAAATAAAATGTTAGAAGCGTTCTAAATGTGGTGTTGCCGGCGGATGATAAGGATACCGTGGATAAAGAAGGTTAGAAATGAAGAGGTATTAGAAAGAATAGGAGAACAGAGAACTCTATGGAATTCAATAAAAAATAAGCGAGATAGGTTGGTAGGACACCTTCTCAGGAATGAAGGTCTAGTTAGAGACATATTAGAGGCAGAAACGGGAGTTATGAGGGGTAGAGGTAGGCTTAAATTAGATTACTGTTCGCAAATAGTTAAGGTTGTGGGATGTTCTGGTTTAAGGGAAATGCGAAGATTAGCTTAGGATAGGAAAGAGTGGAGGTACGTGTCCAACCAGTCTTAGGACTGACGACCTTATGATGAAGATAAGGGTTGTATTGCTTTATTTAAATGATTTCTTGGTTTTTGTTAGATGCCATTAAACAGAAAATGCTGACGAAAAAATGTGTAATTTTCATGTTTTGTGAACAGTTTGTCTTAATACCTGTATAAAACGAGTAGTGTGAAGAGTTTTAAGGGTTATACAGATAGGGTAACCGAATATAGGCATTAAAATTTTTTTAACCACTTCTATTGGAAAATATCATCTGCTTCTCTAAAAGCGGTCCTAAGCTAACATCTGAAAATCTTTTGAATATAGCCTTAGAGGTATTAAATTTCATTTATTGGACAATATTATTTATACGAAAAGATGGCTGAAAATATTCGTGTGAATTTCTTTACTTTTTCATAGTATCCTTATATTCCGTTCTTATTTGTCTTTATTGAATGAACGTACATATATGTGGAAGGAGTAGGTGAATACTAAAATGTTAAACGGTTTCGAAAATGTGTTAACTGCAGCTGTTAGAGACAAATGCTGTTTAATGGGTTCAACTCTAATTATCGGGGAGTCCTTCCGGACTCAAATGTGTAGAGGTTGAGTTACATTGTAACGAAAATTGAGAAATGTGATTTCAAACTTCTGGTCCCATCAGGATTAAATTTGTAATTCATTAACCGTGTGAATTATGTATTACTAGGTAATATTCGTTAGTCAAACCGTTTATTTCTTTTTAACGTGTCTAGTGCAAAACTAGTCAAATATTTATTAATTATGATGTTATAACATCATAGACTGTGGACTACATTATTCACATTGTTACTGGGGCTTGCGTTTTGTTTGTATTAGGTAAATAAAAAACGTTATTTTATGAAGATGAGAAATTTAATAAAAGGCAGGCTTTTGTTTACTAGACATCAAGCAGCTGTGTATACAAAAGCCCTCTTCTTATTAGCCCTTTCTTTTTCTATACGGCTTCAGAAACCCTAATAACAACTAAATGGATTTTTCCAATCGAGTATCTATCAAGCATGTGGGCAGTTATCAGTTTTCCAAATAAAACTCTATTTTGTTACTAAATCATTGAAAATTATTGTTTTCTACGTAAAAAAAGTTCTATTTAAAGCATGAATTTTCGTACTGGGACAGTTCTTAAAAATACAAATTCCATGTTTGCATTTTTCAAAACAGTTTAACATTGATAGGGAATTTGTAATTGCACATAATTAATCTTGTTTCAAATGCCTAATAACTGCTTTTCCATCTCGAAAAATTATAAACTATTATTTAGAGATGTTTTTGTAGATTTAGAAAAAGCTTTTGACAATGTTAAATGGGACAAGATGTTAAATATACCTAAAAATGTAGGGACGTGTTACAAAGATAGAAGAGTGATACTTAGCTTGTATAAAGAGCAACGGGCAGTTATAGAGCTGGGGCTGCAACGTAGAGAAGTAAATATTAGGAAGGGAGTCAGACAGGGATCCACACTGTCGTCCCTACTTTTTAATCTATACATCGAAGACGCGATCAACATCATTAAAGACAGTACAACTGTAGGGAAAGATATGCAAGGGTAAAAGATTAGTATGCTTAGATTTGCAGATGATATAGCAGTATTAGCATCTAGTAAGGAGGAGTTAGAGATAGCTTTAAATAAAATGGAAGCGGTACTGACAGATCAGTACTGTATGAAAATAAATAAAAGTAAAACTAAAATACTGGCATGCAAGGGAAGAAAAAGTAGGGAAAGAGCGAATATAAAGATAGGAGACGAAAAATTAGAAGAAGTGACTGATTTTAGGTATCTGGGAAGTCAGGATGGAAGAAGTAGTAAAGAAGTCACTTCTATGCTCGCGAACGGTTAATTTAGAAATTCGAAAAATATTGTAAAGGTGTATGTTTGGAGCGCGGCGGTGTACGAGTACGAAACATGGGCAGGGCGGCGGAGAAGAAAAGGATAGAAGCGTTCGAAAAGTGGTGTTATACTCGAAGGATGAGGATACCTTGCATAGAGACAGTTAGAAATTAAGAGGTATTAGGAAGAATAGGAAAACAGAGGACTCTATGGAAGTCGATAATAAATAGGCGAGATAGGTTGGTAGGAAAGCTTCTCAAGCATGAAGGTCTAGTCAGAGACATATTAGAGACAGAAACGGGAGTCAGTAGGGATAGAGGTAGACCTAGATTAGATTACTGTTCGCAAATGGTTAAGGATGTGGGTTGTTCTAGTTTTGGGGAAATGCGAAGATTAATTCAGGGTAGGAAACAGTGGAGATGCGTGTCCAGTCAGTTTTAGGACTAACGACCTTAAGAGAGATTATTAATTCAGGTGAAGTATGATACCATTTATTCCAAGCAATTAAGCAGGCTTGTTATGCGGATTGAGTTCTGTTTGTACAGCTTTTCATTCATTTTTGTTTTCTTTTGGTATCTGTCTAAGGTATCTAATTTCCCTTTTGAAGAAAGGCATTCATTGTTTTAGAGTAATATGATAACCTTCTGAGACAATCATGTATAAAAAGTGTATTTTTTTTTGTTGTCTGCGTTCTATTTTCTCTTCATTTATTCGTCGAAATGCTGTGGTGTTTTATGAAGCAAAAATGTTTCCGAGTGTCACGATTTTCCAGTCAATTTGCTCTTTTGGTTTCCATCATTGTAGAGAATTACGTATAAATATAATAGTGGCAATTCGTGCGGCGTGATTCACTGCGATTTATGGCATATCTGTAATGAGTGGGAGCTTTTTATTTTTAACCGCGAAAGCTGTTACTTCATACCGAACGCGGCGGACTAACTACCATACAGAGATAGAACAATTTCACCACAGAGTTATCATCCTGGATGCTAACAAAAACAGACGCAACCCTAATTGTTTTAATTAGCCATTTCCGTTTCCAATGCTAATGCTCTTTAGCAAAACGGGGAAATACCGCTTGCTTGGCGGTTGTATGCGCTTATCAAATTTAATTCAGCTGCTACTTCGTTAACGCCAATTTGCAATAATTGAAATTCACATGGAGAATAAATCTTACTTATTCTTATTCTTCAGTTTCCTCTTCGATTTGATTTATAAAAGATACCTAATATCTAGAAATTCACGTCATGACTAAATTTTCAAGCTATAGTTGGGACGATTAAAATTGGCAAAGTCCTCAAAGAATTATCTGTGAGAATGAATGGTTTCCACTTGGGACTGTAGTCGTTTGCTGCGTTTTGAACACGCCCTTGTTAAGTCAGGAAAAGCTTCATGATCGTACTAACAAAAAAGTGAAAAGAGATAACTCAGTAATAGTAAGCGATGCAGCGATTAGGGGTCGCTTGGGCATGCAAAAAATTAGAGTCGGCTTTATAACTGCCTGATTGGAATTATATCTTTAAACAAGTATCTTTGCTTTCCTAAATTCTTGAGAATGTTAAAGTTTCTTTAAAGTCCGATACTAGCAACATGCTTAAATTCTGTTTGTCTGCATCTCTTTCTGTTACATATTGATTGCTGTAATGTTATTCCTTTTTCTTTGTTAGGGTCCGCTGCAATTCCTATCTGATATCTCTTTTCTATGTTCCCTATAACGTCTGTCGTGAGTAAAAATAAACGTTCTATCAGCAACCGTTCTAATCTAGTTAGTAAGTTGAAAGAAGAAAGTAGATGTGACAGTTTTATTGTAATAGATTGTACCAATTTTGAACGTATCAACTATACTTGATTTATCAAGTCAAGTAGCCGATTTTTGAAAATCTTCAACTCAAAATTAATGTGCAAAATCATCAACATATTGGAAAACTTAAAGTTGTTGCTCGCTGGTCGTTTTCCAATGTAACTATCGCCAAAAACCCATTTCATCGTCATGGACACTGACCTCCCCTTTTTCTTATCCTGAGCTAATCTTCACATTTACCTAAAATTAGAATATTTCACGTCCTTAACTGTTTGTGAACACTAAGTGACTTCTTTTTGTTAAAGGCTACTCGACCCTGCGTTATCATTTACTTTATATCTCTGTACTGTATCCTACCGAAATAATCTAGGTCTACCTCTACTCCTTTTAACTCCTGTTTCTGTTTTTAATGTCTCTAACTAGCTCTTCATGCGTGAGAAGGTTTCCTACTGTAAAAAATACGTCATTTTCTCAACCTCCAGTAAAATATATGAATACTGGTATCATTTAATTCCAACTGGTTGATGCTCTTGACTGCAAATTATTGCATTGATGTTCTATTAAAAAAATAATAATACATTTTTATGTTTCTTGAGCGTCTGTCTTTGTCACCTAGGAAATGTAATAGGGAAGATGGAACAGTACGATAACTGGTGCTGTTTAATGTAACGAGAATGAAAGTGTTCTATTTATTTACGTGTTCTACTGTTTGTGTAGCGAATGTTGCTACCTATCTACTAGAAGTATTAAGATACATGTAGGTACATTGATTCTTTACTTTTGAATAGCTCATCTTTTAGAGGTACAGTTTTTTTTTTTTTTTTGACAAACGAGTCAAAAGATATTCGTTAAGTGGATATTTTTCTCAGAAAGATTTACCTTTTCAGAAAGTTTAACGACCGTAAAAGGTGTGCACTTCAAAGGTCTTTAAATTTACCAAGAAAATTGAAATGGGATTAGGGAGTAATATTTAATCCGGAAGTGAAGCTTTCTGGTAGTTTGTAACTTTACAAAAGAAATTCGAATTGCCACATGTTTGTATCTTTACGGTTTCATCGTGTAGAGGTACCATTGAAAATATAACAAAAAATCGGAGGAAAAGTCTAAAATTATACTTAACATTACTTGTTTTTTTATTTATCGTATTATAAAATATTGGCGCTCAAAAAAGTCTAAATTTGTTGAATTAGGGGTGCCAACATCCTGACTATAACAAACTGAATTCCAAGCGAGCGAAGCATAGAAATGATGATTCCATCGCAAAAGTTTTTCCGTTATGTTGTAATACCTTTATCCGATTTTAATACACTTAAGTTTTGTTAGATAGAAATTGGTGAATAGAACGTAGCTAACAGTTTTTATTCTGTCAATTGTTCCCGATTTATCAGACTTTTGTTAGCTAGTCGACGACGAAATTCAAGCTTGGCTAAAGTGTAATCGGCCCGAGAAGGAAGTAAATCCTTTGCCGCGAGAGAATTTAGTTCGCCTAGTCACAGTCACCTATATCTCTTTTATTTAACACGGCTACATTCACACTAGCAGCCTCAATTTCAGATAGCGAAAGAATTATGCTCAAACTTCCTGTTTTCGAGCTTCTGTAATTACACTTTCGTGTCTAGAAAATAAAAGAACAAGGACGCGAACAAGCGAAGACAGAATTGCTTCTTTGTTTCTAAAGATTTTTACGATAATTCAACAGTTAAACGCATAATTCCCCTAATTAATGGAAAATGGAACATTCGCTGACGTATTGTAAAAACTATACAGGACGTCGGTGGGTGAAGGTCTAGATGATGGCCCCCACCCCCGAAGGGGGGGATCAAAAGAGGGGGTCTCCCCCACCACTGTACCATAAAAAGTTCGTGGCGGTCTCACTCCCATAAAAAGTTATGGGAGTTCAAAGTTAATAAATATGCCAATTTTTATACATTTCTAGGCATGTAAATATTTATATAGTCATTCTTAAACAATATTCAAAGGTAAAACTAATGAAAAATACATAAAAATATTGAGAAAGTTATAT
>NW_020438917.1:31855-108115 GCF_000699045.2 Agrilus planipennis | reverse complement strand
CCATAAAAAGTTATGGGGGTTCAAAGTTAATAAATATGCCAATTTTTATACATTTCCAGGCATGTAAATATTTATATAGTCATTCTTAAACAATATTCAAAGGTAAAACTAATGAAAAATACATAAAAATATTGAGAAAGTTATATAAAACATTATTTAAATATCTTTATTAATAGGGTAGGTTAGGTTAGGTTATCGGGTTTTGTTCAAGTAACCGCCCTCTTTCGATCCCCCACTTCCACCCGCTTAAAAATAATTATTTTATTGAACTTTATTTGAATTATAGTGTATGAAAATTGTTAAAATAATAAACTTTCAACCCTCATAACTTTTTATGGGGGTGAGACCGCTACGAACTTTTTATGGTGCAGTGGTGGGGGAGACCTCCTCTTTCGATCTGACCCCCTTCGGGGGTGGGGGCCATCATCTAGACCTTTACCCGTTTGTGTATTTTCGATTCTGTATCGATGACATATATTTATTAGTAATTTAATAAAGGTCGTCAGAAAACAAATGAAATTTTTAAGCAAATAATTGGAGTTCTTTTTGTACTCGTGCAAAATAAATCATAGTAAATTCTCTAAAATTGGCGTATTTATCATTTCTTTCTGACACATATGTGAAAGTTTTCGATTAAATATGGTTGAACATGAATAAGGTTGTGTAACAGATAAAAGTTTGGCCTTTTTCTCGCTCAACGTGCATTTATATTCTCCGAAATAAAATTCTGGAAATTACAGGATTGAAGTAAGAAAAATAACGTGGAATTAAGGTAGACTACGTTATATTTGGAAAGCTCGGCACCCACTAACTGGCATGTGCAATTTTTTATATGTCAACCCGTACCGTATTCCTTTAGTTGTGTGCGTGAGACCTACGGACCCTTCATATTACATTCGACTGAAAGTTCACGCGCCTTTTCTTTGAATTGGGTTATCGCGATAAGATGCTCTAGTATAAGCGCCTTATTTTCAAAAATAACTTATCAACCATGGCATCTAAAAACCCTTTTAAATAAATGATTGTTATCAACCAGAATAACGACCACAAAGTTTAAAAGGTCCCGCATATGTATCTCTTAGACTTTTTTTTTAAGTTTCTTAATCAATTTCTAGATGTTCTAACAAACTTAATTTATAACGTTGATTGTCTACATGCTAGACGTCAAACTAATAAATTAGTAAAATTATGATTCGATGATGGTTTAGGAATAAACCGAATTCGTTTTGTTCATTTACCTAAAATTAGAATATTTCACGTCCTTAACTGTTTGTGAACACTAAGTGACTTCTTTTTGTTAAAGGCTACTCGACCCTGCGTTATCATTTACTTTATATCTCTGTACTGTATCCTACCGAAATAATCTAGGTCTACCTCTACTCCTTTTAACTCCTGTTTCTGTTTTTAATGTCTCTAACTAGCTCTTCATGCGTGAGAAGGTTTCCTACTGTAAAAAATACGTCATTTTCTCAACCTCCAGTAAAATATATGAATACTGGTATCATTTAATTCCAACTGGTTGATGCTCTTGACTGCAAATTATTGCATTGATGTTCTATTAAAAAAATAATAATACATTTTTATGTTTCTTGAGCGTCTGTCTTTGTCACCTAGGAAATGTAATAGGGAAGATGGAACAGTACGATAACTGGTGCTGTTTAATGTAACGAGAATGAAAGTGTTCTATTTATTTACGTGTTCTACTGTTTGTGTAGCGAATGTTGCTACCTATCTACTAGAAGTATTAAGATACATGTAGGTACATTGATTCTTTACTTTTGAATAGCTCATCTTTTAGAGGTACAGTTTTTTTTTTTTTTTTGACAAACGAGTCAAAAGATATTCGTTAAGTGGATATTTTTCTCAGAAAGATTTACCTTTTCAGAAAGTTTAACGACCGTAAAAGGTGTGCACTTCAAAGGTCTTTAAATTTACCAAGAAAATTGAAATGGGATTAGGGAGTAATATTTAATCCGGAAGTGAAGCTTTCTGGTAGTTTGTAACTTTACAAAAGAAATTCGAATTGCCACATGTTTGTATCTTTACGGTTTCATCGTGTAGAGGTACCATTGAAAATATAACAAAAAATCGGAGGAAAAGTCTAAAATTATACTTAACATTACTTGTTTTTTTATTTATCGTATTATAAAATATTGGCGCTCAAAAAAGTCTAAATTTGTTGAATTAGGGGTGCCAACATCCTGACTATAACAAACTGAATTCCAAGCGNCTAAAGAATGAATAATATTGTTTTTCAATTATTATTTTGTCTATTCTGTTGGCGTATTTTTGACGTTTAAGTTCTGCTTTAATTTTGATTTTTATAGGTCAAAATTAGATTCTTTTTCGCCAAAAGAGATTGAGTGGGTGGTGAAATACCTTAGCTGACTGTCAATTTTTACCCTTTGTTGGAACGGAACAGTATGGTCATGGTCAAGTGAATAATTTATTAGGTTTAGTCCATTTGCAATTAGCATATTCAGAAACCTAAAAGGACTTCATAGTTGTATGGAGCTTTTGACTTCCGTAGACGAAAATTTTTAGTCTCTCGGAGTCTTTCAGCGTCTCTGAGAGCGTCTCTCGCAGTCTTTCACAGTCTCTCAGTTATTGCCTAGGTGTTTTTATGAATCTCTCACAGTCTCTGTATGAGAGACTCGAACGATAAAATTGTTAATTCAGAGATTCGAGTCTCTCACAGAGAGACTGAATGAATAAAACTGAAAAATTGAGAGACTGGAGTCTCTTGTAGAAAGACTGGGATTTCTGAAAATGTTGAACTTAGAAAATTTTAACCATGTCTATCGAGACACCACTTATTGAGACATTCGAGTCTCTCGTTCAGAGACTGGATACGAAACGAGGATCTGTCTATGAGCGACTCGAGTCTCTCGTTCAGAGATTCGAGTTTCTCGTTCAGAGATTCGAGTCTCTCGTTCAGAGACTGGATACGAAACGAGGATCTGTCTATGAGCGACTCGAGTCTCTCGTTCAGAGACGCTAAACAATTTTTGTGACAGTCTCTCTCAGCGACACCAGAGAGACTGGATGAGAGACGAAGACTCGAGTCTCGTTTTCAGAGACTCTGAGAGACTGAACATTTTTATCTCGGGTTAAATAGTATCAGAAGCTAAAGCAAACGTTTTTAACCCCTTTCAGTGGTCTTAAAAGCAAGCAAGCAATCAAAAATGCTCTTATTAGAATATTTCAAAGGAGCCAACCTGTTTTCGCATGTAGTTTATGTAGTCTGTAATAACGCAAACATCGTCGGAATATGCATAGCTACTCACCTTTTCTTCAAAAGGAGCTGTATAGAATTCCATTTTTCCTTTTCTGTTAAGATTTCGGTATTTTCGTTCTAATTTAGTTAATGAAAGCGAGCGTCATGCATTAAAGGTAGAATTTCTGTGAATATTTTCTATATTGCACGGCTGCGAAATAAAGCGTAATTTAAATCTATTTCTTGAACGCGTTCTCTACTTTTCAAATAGTTAATTAGGTACGTACGTACAAAAAGGCGTACAAAGATTATAATCTCTAGTCTCTGTAGAATAACCGTGCCACCCTTCCGGAATGGTCGGTCATTACTGTAAATTAGTTCCCTACTTTGCAATTATCATCTATACATACATATATATATGGGAGCTTCTTCACCCTGTTTCACGCTGTTTTATCTTTAATGTAAGGCATTTTTAATCGTCTAATAATAGCACCTTCGCAATTTAATTACAATTGTTTTACAGACACGGCGATACATTAAACGTTTAATTAGTTGTTTTAACTAAATAACCCTTTAGATACTCATTATTATTTAATTTCTATGGTTTCCCTTTTCATAAAGATATTTAAACTTTTTTGTGTAAGTGTTGTGAAACGATAAAAGTTTCCATAGGAATTAAAAAAATTAATGGGAAACACAAAACACTCGCGGTTTGTTTCACTGAATAGTTTATTAATTGGCGTCTTAAATGGTGTTATAACCCTCTCTCTTGGGAATAATCTGAGAGGGTTGAAACAATACTGTTTCTCATTATTTCTTAAAAATTTTAATTATAAAATGTTTCACAAGGATGCGATTGAAACAATAATTTAACAAATTTAATGTTGGACTGTTTGGATGTTTTCTCTTTTTTTTTCGTGTTATTAGCTTAAGGATGTTTGGGAGGTACAATCGGAGACAAGAGTACATAAAATTAGAAACTCGTGATTAATAAGATTTTGCAGCATATCATGAGGTAAATAAATACTGTCTATACTAAATAAAAAGTATACGGTTTGAGAGAAAATTTGGAATTTGACCAAAAACTTTCAATAAAACAAGAAATAACGAATAATATGGAAAATTTTTAGCTGACTTTTGGCAGTGAATATGCCTTGATTTCAACTTCGAAACAAAAAAATATTTAGTATTAATCTCTATTAATAATGAGCGTAAAACTTTTTAATATGTTTAAATAATAATTAAAACTTTAAAATTGCATTTATTTTAGACAATTATAAATATTATCATTATATTATCAAGTAAAAACGAGATTTTCAGCTAATTTTTCATTTTTTCCTCAATAACCATTTAGTGAATTTGAATAACCTTACGCTAAAGTGATTCTCCAGAGTTCAAGTTACTTATTATAAAAGTTTGAAATTTCTGGCAGCTTTTTTCTATTTATAAATATAAATTTAGTCTGTTCGGTTAAGAATCTCCATAAAATGACGTGTAAAATTACAATTTTTTAAAATTTCAATAACTTCTTTACGGTTTTGTAGTTTTTACAGGAGTTTTAGAATTGAATGAGGAACTTTCTTCCAAAATTTTATTTGTCTCATAGCATTTTGACATACCTCCCAAATATCCTTAAATGAACTGGAGTTCGTTGTCGTCGACAATTTTCACTTGTTTTTCGTGAGCACGTACATGGCCTACTCTAGTTGCGCGCCATCCCTCTTATTCCGAGCGAATATTAAATCAAATCAATCAAATCGGTTCAGCAACGTTCCGAAAGTCGTCTGTCACCGACTGATACCATTATCGGGATCTGCGAAAGCATTATTTGGACGACACTAATTAATAACTTGTCTTCCTAATGATTGCACCACTTTCAAGCGAGGCTTCATCGGCGGCGGAAACAAAATCTAAAAGCCACCCCGAATGACACGTTCACTTTTTATTTTCATGTTAAAATTTCAAAAAACGAAAAAAAAACAAGAAGTGGACAAAGACAATTTGTTGCTTAACATATTAATAAACAATGATTATTTATTTTAATCCCAAATATACGAGGGTGGATTGATAAGTTTCCGGCCTGACCAAGAAAAACAAGGTTTTTAAAAATTTTTTTTTTTTATTTCTCAACATAATCTCCTCCAAGGCTGATACATTTCTCATAGCGGTGTTCCAGTCTATTAATGCCATCTCTATAGACTGATTCGTCAAGCTCCTCAAAATAACCATTTACAGCTTCGATTACTTCTTCATTGTCCGCAAATCTCTTACCGCCAAGCCATTTTTTGAGATTAGGGAACAGAAAATAGTCACTCGGGGCTAGGTCTGGAGAGTAAGGAGGGTGCGGCATCAATTCAAACTTTAGATCGTTGATTTTAGCCGTCGCAACGATTGACGTGTGCGCTGGTGCGTTATCGTGATGAAACAAGATTTTTTTCTTCGCCAGATGAGGTCGTTTAATTTTCACCTCGTGGCTCAAACGTTGCAATAAGTCTGCGTAGTATTGACCAGTGATAGTATTACCCTTTGCAAGGTAATCAATGTATATAATACCTCTTGCATCCCAAAAAACAGTAGCCATAACCTTGTTCGCCGAAAAAATTGTTTTTGCCTTCTTTGGAGTTGGTTCCCCTGGTCCAATCCACTGTTTAGACTGTTCTTTGGTTTCAGGAGTGTAGTGGTGGACCCACGTTTCGTCAACGGTTACGAATCGACGCAAAAATTCGCTTGGATTACGCTTATACAATGACAAATTTGCGGTAGAAATGTTTTTTCGAATCAATTTTTGGTCGACTGTTAGCAAACGCGGCACCCATCTTGCACAGAGCTTTTCCATATGCAAATGTTGGTGCAAAATATGTTGCACACGTTCATATGACATCTTACAGGTCTCAGCTATCTCACGCACTTTCAATCTGCGGTCTCCCAGCACTATTTGATGAATTTTTTCGATCATATCTGGAGTTGTGACCTCAACGGGGCGTCCTGAGCGAGGCCCATCAGAGGTGCTCACACGACCCTTTTTAAACTCGGAAACCCACTGCTTAACGGTTGAATATGACGGGGAGGATGTCCCCAGTGTTGAGTCCATCTCTTTTTTAATTTCCTTCGGCGTTAACCCCTTCAAATAAAAGTATTTGATGACAGCACGATTTTCCTGCTTTTCCATTTTTACGAAAACCACAGAGGCGTCTTGTTCAGCGTGCTGTCAAACCTACACTAGCAAGGAGATCGGGCTGAAACTATAGCTACAAGCTATCCAAGGATGGTACTATAGAATGTCACCTCAAGGTAGGCCTAGTGGCTTCATCTCTTGGTTAGGCCGGAAACTTATCAATCCACCCTCGTATACCTTGCAACAGGGATGATACATTAGCATTTCTTATGAAACTAGATTAAATCCAGAGTTGACGCTGAGTAACATTTATTATGTATGTCAGTCCGCGAGTGAATTCAAAGTAATTTTCATCAAATATTCCACAACGTAAAATATGTCTCAATAAATTCTTTGTAAGACTTGGCTATCACAACAAAAATATAAATGTTCGCCTAAAGTGTAATGTTGAGCTTCACTGCATCTCTTTGACTCGATAAAGAACGTAAATAGTGTCGTGAGAATTAAGATAAGTTTACGCTGGTGTTTAAAAAGAATAAACGTAGACGGAAAATAATTAGATAGAGTCTGAGAATCTATAGGGAAATCCACCGTCGCGTCGCCGGCGCGTCGTTTCAGGTCGCGATAATAAATTCAGCAACTGAATTAGCTACCTAGGTCGTGCTGTTCAAAGAAATAAGAAATGCATAAATTTAACAGGTATTTGTGAAAATGTAAAAAAATTGCTTTACATTATTCTGCATATTAATTACGGTACATTTTAAATTAAGGAACTTATTTATGTTGGTCAAACAATTAGAACATTTGATAAACGTAGCAGAGAACACACCAATTATTTAAAATCAAAATGGATCCATAAAAATGGTGCACAATTAAAACAATTTAATTGCAGACTTGAAAATATTGCATACAAATAGTAACTAGAAGCTTCACTAACGACTAGAATTAAACAATTTCCTCTTTCTAACTTTGTAGTCACAGTTTGAACCACCGCTTTGGCCAATAAACTTCTTTTCGTTATATTTAAGTAAATTTCTTACGTCTGAACAAGCCACAATATGGAATTATCTATCTATTTATATTTTTGGAAATAAAATTAACTGAACATTGCCACACGGTTTCGTTACCAAATTGAGGGCTTTAAATGTCGTGGTTTTATCTAAATCATCCCAGTCAAGTGACTAACGGCTTGATTAAACACATATTCATTTCGTCTGGAATTGTGAGAATAGTTCTATTTTCTTGCGTTTCATCCACTGTAATCGCGAGTAGACAGGACGTCAAGGAGAAGAACAGAGGCGTCGTCCGCAAGTCGACGCTGCACGTCGCGACTTCAAGACGCCGTTAATTTCTTTTCGACGCCGGAAATCGCGAAAAATCCGGCAACAAGCGAAAATGTAATCCGCACAACTAAAAAGAAAAGAAAATTTATCAATGTGTGTATCTGAAAGTGTAGTGTAGCCAAGACAATACGTTACACTCGAGAGCGATCGACCTATGTGGACATTCCACTCAACATCGTACAAAAATAAACAACGGTTGTTTCATGATTTCATCCAGATTAAAAGAGGTTGATGAAAATCCAGCATATTCTTAAATACGATTAGGTGCAATACAAACTAGAATAAACTGAACATTTTAAGGATGTTTGGAAGGTATGTCAAAATGCTACGAGACAAATAAAAATTTGGAATAACGTTCCTCATTCAATTCTAAAACTCCTGTAAAAATTACAAATCGATTCACTAAACCGTTAAAAAGTTATTGGAATTTTAAAAAATAATTTTACACATCATTTTATGGAGATTCGTTAACCGAACAAAATAAATTTATTTTTATTAACAGAAAAAAGCTACCAGAAAGCTACCAAAGTTTTAATTGTTATTTAAACATATTAAAAAGTTTTACGCTCATTGTTAATAGAGATTGAAACTAAATATTTTTTTGTTTCGAAGTTGAAATGAAGGCATATTCACTGCCAAAAGTCAGTTAAAAATTTTCCATATTATTCGTTATTTCTTATTTTATTCAAAGTTTTTGGTCAAATTCCAAATTTTCTCTCAATCCGTATACTTTTTTTTTAGTATAGATAGTATTTATTTACCCCATGATATGCTGCAAAATCTTATTAATCACGAATTTCTAATTTGTTTGTGTCCGATTGTACCTCCCAAACATCCCTAAAATCTCAAATAGTTACACATCATAACGGCTGAATCAATTTGCGAATATGATTTAAATTCAGCAGGCGAGTATTTATATGTATTATTGATAGATATGGGTCTAGAATATCTTGAGAAGTGCTTGTGTATATTATAAATGGTATCGCGTTGTGCCAACAAGATAAAAAGTATTGTGCATTCCAGTTATAAATAGTGTTATTGATAGAAACTTTTCTGATTTTCGCTCCGTTTCATCTGCTTCCTCTTCGGACGAGTCAGTTTGCGTTTGCGATGCAATAAACGACTTTTTTCCAACAAACTTTTATATTGTATGCGAAAGTTGTACATACACATAGATAACGTTTCAGTGTCCGTCGCTATTCTTTACTCTTTTTGTAATACTGCTCCATGTCGTAGGCATTGAAAGAAATATTTAAAAAGTATCGTATATATAAAGTTACTGAGAGCAAGCACCAAACCAGCCTGAAGAGTACCTCCTACCAAATTTATTCTCTGATAATTGATACTTAACATTAGCACGACCGAAAATCCTTAATGATTTAATTTTGTTTTCTGATCAACAGTAGGAAAAAGCTTTCATAATTGTTTGTTACCATTTCACGCCTTAATCATTCAACGTATCATCATGAAATTTTGTACACACATTGTCAGAAGTACACAAAAGGACATAGGCTACCTTTTATCCAGAAAAAAAAAATTGTTCTCGAGGGTTAGAAAGATTAGTTTTATGTGGACGATGATGATTTCTGATACGTAGTAAGGACATCAACACGATTGAAGTCGCGGGTAAAATATATCATGAAATATTGTACATGCATTGTTAGGGGTACAGAAAAGGACATAGGGTACCTTTTATCTAGAAAAAAATGCTGTTCCCGACGGATAGAAAAAAATTAGTTTTATGCGCTCGTTGATGATTTTTGACACGTATTTAGGACATGAACTCAAGCGAGGCTGCTGGTAAAACTTAGTAAAAGTATACAACTTTTAATTAAAAACTGGATAATCTTTTGATTTTTAAAGAGGGACGTAAAAACTATCAAAAATCAAAAAGGACGAAAACTGTTCAGAAACCCTTGTTGCAATTTAATTACCGAATGTTGTGAGTAGCAACAAATGTACACTGTTATTTTATTTGAAACGCCCTTATTCACTGTATAATGCCGTACTTTCTGAATGTTAATTTATTTTGCTACTAATTAATGTTCGTGTCGAGATTGAATTTTCGGGTCTTGATAAATTGATATTGTGTCAGAAATGGAGTTTTCGCAAGTTTTCACCTCTTGGGCTTACAAAGAAGTCGCAGGGTAGTTTTATGAATCCTTGGGGCGAGGCTCGCAGTCACTTTTATGATTCCCAGGTGAATTTCGAAGGGCGTTTCCGTCGTCATCCTTCGAGGAAAGCAAGGAAAGCGGCACTCGAACTCATCTGTGAATATCTATGAATAACTTCTATGGTCAATTTGCATAGTAAGTGTCCTAAATTCAGAAGTATGTGTTTATTCAAGTAAAAGAAAAAATAGGTCTTTTTATATGCTTAGAGGTACGTACTTTTAATATTGGGGCAGATAAAATAAATTCTGAGTAAATTGTAAAATAATTTTTGCTTTCGTGATAGGGAGGCTTTTGTAAGGGAGGACATAGAATATTTCTTTTGGGAATTAATAAAAATTTTGTTTTTTTTTCTTTAAAGGGGGAGGGTTAATGCGCGTTAGTTCCTTACCCCTTATAGATTCGCTGATGATCAAAATAGTGTTGTACCAAATGGGATGCATCCTATCGGCGATTAATTTTCTGTGGTAGTGAAATTGGTGCTATTAATACTGCTATTCACGATTTCATACAACATTATTTGTTAGGTAAATTATAGTAAGTAACTTTAGTTAATACATTTACTGAAGATTTATAACGTTTAAGTACACTGTAGCTTGGAGAGTTCTGTTTCTATTAAGATTTCTCAAAGTTTGTAATTTGATCATAGTTTAGGTGTTAAATTTCCCAGTAATGAATGTACTGGAAAAGTTGTATGCTGGACTTTCCCGGCATTCTCCGAAGGTGAAGTTTGTGAGATATATTATACGTGCGTTCGATTACATTTGTTACAAATTAAAAATTTGTTGCTTGAACTCTGGAAACAACATTTTGATTATGTATACGATTATCCATTATCACGTAAGATGGAAAACTTAGCACACGTGGCATCCATAAGGGAATATCTGTCGTTATAAGTATGTGGATGTAGCCACTTGTTTTCTTTTAATAAAAAGAAATTTGAATAAACAGTTGAATATCAGCTTTTCGTGAAAAATAACAACAATTTAGGCAAAATACGTTAATGTTTAAGCAACGTCGAAACCTAAAAGAATTTTGTTTTGAACACACAGGATTTATTATTATTTTATTCAATTCCTCGATTATTCTAAGAATATTTTATCGTTGAATAATTTTTGATACCCTGTTCCGAAGATACAGGGCGATAAACGTTTTCCGACAATAACAATGTTTTATTTCTCAAATATTAGATACAAAGTTTCTTAATCTGCAAGAACTATTGACAATAACTATGGCAAATGCATGCTATAATTGTAATCTTCGTTCTTCGTAACAGGAGATGTTATTAAAAGATAAAAACCACATTTTGAGAATTTTTTGTACTTGATAATTCCAGTGCACGATGCCTTAGTTTAATTGTATGCAGTCGTTGTAAGATGAACATGTTTGTGGTTAATTGGCATTCCGTGGATAGTTTGTCGTGTTGAAATATTTGGCTCAGGGTTGTTAAACTAGTTCGTTCTCTTGAGTTCGTATTCGTGAAGTTAACTAGTTCTTGTAACGTTTGAGAGGAGCCAACCAGTACTTTGCTCAATTAGTTGTTTGACGTAGTGTGCTGGATGAACACTAATTAAATGGAAAGCCGTAGGAAAGCAATTATACTAAAGACGACACATTAACGCTTGTTCTTTGGCTTGAATACTGTCTAATTGTAACATTGGTCGGTGTCACATCTCAATACTTTTCAAATTTTACCTTTAGACCTGAATTAGGATAGCATCAGATCCTTGTTAAACAATACAATCAGCTGTTTCTTTTTATAAATAAATGCCAAATTGCAAAAGTAGTTTATTGCTAACAGTTATCATTTATAGGAGCTTTCATTATTGTCATCATCATAAGGTCGTCAGTCCTAAGACTGGTTGGACACGCACCTCCACTCTTTCCTATCCTGAGCTAATCTTCGCACTTCCCCAAAACTAGAACAACCCACATCCTTAACTATTTGCGAACAGTAATCTAAACTAGGTTTACCTCCACCCCTCCTAACTCCCGTTTCTGCCTCTAATATGTCTGACAAGACCTTCATGCCTGAGAAGGTGTCCTACTAACCTATCTTGTCTATTTCTTATTGACTTCCATAGAGTCCTCTGTTCTCGTATTCTTTCTAATACCTCTTCATTTCTAATCTTCTCTATCCACGGTATCCTCATCATTTGTCTATAACACCACATTTCAAACGCTTTTAACCTTTTCTTTTTCGCCGCGCCAAGCATCCATATTTCGCACCCATTTAACAATCTTTTTAGAATTTCAAAACTAAACGTGATTTCTTTTTATTTAAGGCGGCACGACCCTACCATATCTTCTGCTTTATATCCTTAGTATTCCTTCCATCCTGACTTATCTGACTTCCTAGATACCTAAAATCAGTCACTTCTTCTAATTTTTCTTCTAATTATTCTCTATTTCCCTACTTTTTCTTCCCTTGCAAGAGGAGCTTTGCCGTCAATTAATTGATTCAGTGTAAAAAGCAGGGAAAGTATGGAAGAGATTCAGTCGCGTTTCATAAGCGGCGTCATCCTAATATTGTCCGAATTTCCAGTAAATTACATATTATTGAAGTACATGTTTTAGCTTATTACAAAAATGAAGATGGGAAGGTTCTTTTTCAGATACAATTATTGAAAGGTTGGTAAAAATTAAAAATAGAACTTCCTAAACGAATGGGGTAATCAATGAACCAAAGCTTTCCTGTACTATTCACAGATGAAAAAAATGACAAATATCGGAAGATTTCCGGCTGAGAAAAAATGGTCTCGTAAACCTTTTCGACCGAGGTGTAATGGCCCTCAATATCGGTAAAAAATCGACACCCTCCATCATATTCTCTTCATACACAACACGCACACCATTAAGTTTGAGGATTTGTGCGTGACCCTCACGAAGACTACTCCATAAGCTACTTAATTACGATTCGCCAAATTAATAAGAACGTATTTGTCCATTTTATTGTTTCCATCAGATTTTTCTTGCGATAAAAATTTCGTTTAAGCTGTTCTGAAGTGAAAGGGATCCATAACGATTTATTAAATCATTTTAGTAAGTGATTACATTTACATTTAATTTATCTTATTCTTTTAATGGTATTCAAGACTAATATTTCATTCCAGTCAGGCATCTTATCTATTTCTTTGGTAGTGGTCTGAGAAAAAGATTAGACTTTATTCTGTAAACTCTGCAGTACATAGACTGCATACTTATTAACCGACCCTCTATCCGACAAGAAACACGTAAACGATCTAGTGGTCTAGGCAATCGTGATAGTTTTGTCGATTCAAAGTGCAGTGCCATAATGCAAACATTTTAGATTTACTGTTTATACACATGTAGTAGCATTAGTCGTTTTTGCAGCATTTTTGCTTGTATATTGGACTCATCAAAATGCATAATTTGCATTAAGACTTGGGAATTTTGAAACTGTTATGAACGAATGCCGCCGGCAATCGATACGAAGATTTTGCGTTTATCGAATGTTTTAATAACGGCTTCAAAATATTGTAATAACAAAACAAAAAGCGCTACGAAGTGTCGGGGATAGTAAAATAATCGATTTGTCTGTAAAAACATCGTCCTACTGGAATCGTACAGGCTTAAGACTGACGACTTTATGATGATGATGATGGTGATTTTGCTTAGTCTTAGAATTGCTGCCTTATTATTCATATTTTTCGCAATAACTTCAACGTACCTGTATGTAATGTATTCTTCTCTTAGGAGTAGGTAGTAGTACGGAGACTGACGGATGGAAATCCTAATACTGCATAATCCGCTATAATTAATGTATTTCTCCCGTGTGCTTTTGCTAATTGCACAACTTGTGCTGTATCTCTAATGAAGTGTGCTAATATCTAACTGCCTATTCATCTTTTTTTTCTTAATGCTACATTAAACAGCCCACCTGAACTGTCTAATCTTGAGTACTCTAACGAATTATTTTCTATGATGGTAGGATCAAGTTTACGAGCAGACTGACTTTCATTAATTCGAAACTTTCGTTCCTTGAAGGGACAGTGAACTTTGTTCTGCTGCAATTGCAATTAAATGGGTCATGCAATTAGAGAATGTCACGTCGACTGCTAAATATGCATACTTGAAATGGTAGATACATCTTACTAATATTGTTAGAACAATGTAGGAATTG
Source organism: Agrilus planipennis (assembly GCF_000699045.2). Lineage (NCBI taxonomy): Eukaryota > Metazoa > Arthropoda > Insecta > Coleoptera > Buprestidae > Agrilus > Agrilus planipennis. The sequence goes on along the minus strand of NW_020438917.1, from coordinate 94,125 downwards.
ATAAAGGGTTGTTAGAACAATCGAATCACAAGAAAGTGTTCACAGTCGAAAATGTTATACATTCGATATAACATCAAGTTCTCTCGATTATTAAAATCCATTTTAGTTTTTACTAATTTTTATATCATCATCGTTATCATAAGGTTGTCAGTTCTAAAACTGGTTGGACATGCACCTTCAGTTTTCTAATTCTAAGCTAATCTAGTACATCCCACCTCTTTAACTATTTCTGAACAGTAATCTAATCTAGGTCTACCTCTACTCCTCCTAAATCCTGTTTCTGCTTCTAATATGTTTCTGACTAGCTCCTTATGTCTGAGAAGGTGTCCTGTTTATTGAGTTTCATATTGGCTTCTGTTTTTCAATTCTTTCTAGAAACTAGATTTCTTTGTTGTAAATGCAGATTAAAAATTTTAACTGTGCAGTTTTGCTGCATTTGCGGGTTTAGATTTTGTCAAACTAATTAAAAAGTTGAGAAAGTTTATGTACCATATTCATATTACGTATTGTATTACTCGGATACATTTTGGCTACAAAGTTTAGTGGGTAAAGTCTCTTGAAACATAAAAACTAAACAGCTTTTGCGTTTTGTTTCGATTTCTATTTATTGACAAACTCATTCGTTCAGTTCGATGGTTATTACAAGATTGCGATATCCTTGTTTCAAGTTGTTGGTCACGTTTAGGAAGTTGGATTGGATGACTTGCTTTGAACAGACCAGTTGCGTTCATGTTCGATACTAGCGTCTATGTTATACGATTTAAAGAAAACTTATGGTCTTATGGTCCTATGGGCTGCTTGAAATTAGTTAGTTAATTGAAAGCTTAATTTGTAATCAAGGAATTATAAAATTAATATAGTTATATTGCTCATATCAATTTTTAATCAAAATATTAATATCTAATAATACAGTTTTCAATTAACAATGCTGGACTAGCATATCTTCTAATTCGAATTTTGTTTAAAAAGAACTTATTATGTTCAATTTTTTCCTCTAAAAATGGATCAAAGTATTTCTCAATTGTCTTCAAAAGCGTAAAAATAATTTAGCTAGGTTTGTAGGCTGTAGTAGGTAGGTAGTAGTATCTATCTACAGTCTAATTTTAAAATGCTCATCTAACTACGTATTCAAACGTTGCGGCTGTTATAAGTGAATTTATGCCTACCATGTGGACCTTTAACCTGTTCCAGAAAAAGTACCCATATTTCAACCCTTACTTAAAAGAACGGTAAAGCTATTTATGTTAACTACAATTTTTACTGTAACACGTTATTTTTGTACGAACGTCGGTGTGCTTTAATAGACTCAAATTGATTAGTTTTTGATTATTTTTACGTAGTTACATTTTTGTTTTTAAAATTTAATTACTGCCATATGAATAAAGTTTCCTTCTTAATAAAGTTGAACCGTGGAACTTTATTAAACTGAGAACAAAATTTTACAACTTAATTTTCGGACTTCGTTCTTGTCGTTTTAAAGAATTCAAGAAAAAAAGTTTCCCCAGTTAAAAGAAGACGTTTTTTCATCGATCCTGTATAAAACTTGGTTTCAGTTATATTATTAAGAATCCGTAATTAAAAGTAATGCGATTGTTTTCCTTAAACTTTATTTTCGTGAAAAGTCAGAAAACAACCCTAATAAAGTATTTCATGAACCTAACCTAATTTATAACATTAAAAGGATTAACAATAGGTTCGTCCTGCGTCGATAGATTGCTTCTAGCGAGAATTTGGGCACTACCGTCATCGTCTTCTGAAAATCCCCATTAAAATCTTGACTTTGTCAGTTGTTCCAAAAATTGTGTCATCTTTCACAGGAATTTTCAAACTTACAAATTAAAGTGGTCGAGGCCCGCCAGGACAATAGGGTCCTTGTTGATTATATTTTATAAAACACTATGGTACAAGAACCAGGTAACTAACTGTAATTTCCACAGTCGTGACAGTTCTTGTGAAACTCGAAAAATTTACGAACAAAATATCCGTACCCGTGAGGGCACATTACCCCATAAAGACAAGCGGAATGTGCGCGTTTTTAAATTCTATCCTCGAACTTTGTATGAGAGTCCCGTTGAATGCATTAGTCGTTCCTAGAATTTTTATATGAGCCTTTTAAACATGGAGCGCGAGGACGAAAGATAATAGAAGTTTAATTTATCTCTTCTCACTTAAACTTCTTACTGGTAGCCCATAAGAATGAAGAGGCATTCTTCATCAGAAACGCCTAGACGTTGCGGACGTTTTAACGTTCGCGCTAAGTTATTCTCTCGGCTGTCTAAGGGGAAAGAAAATTAAAATATTCCGAAGAATTGTAGGGAAATTTATATTTGACAGCGACTTTATGTCGTCATTTACCACTTGTAGGTTACATTCGGGGATGATTGAAAAGAAATTTGAAAAAAGTTTGTGGAATTATTCTAAAAGTGTTTATGTAATTTGTTATGTACGTTTATGGTTTTGTTATACTTACTATTTTCCTGGTCTTCTCAGTTTTCACTGGTTAACTTTAAGCAAGGGAAGACGGGCTAATGCCAAAGAACATCACTCACGTCTTTTGGGATATGATATGTAAACCAATTTTCTGTTCTTAAATTTTATAGAGCTAACAATACTTCTTGCCCTGAAATATGATTCAGGTCTGTTATGATTAACTGTTTTGTCTGTATTTATGTCTATCCTAATAAAGCTTGGCTAAGTGGTTTTCTAATACATTTTATGCGGCATCATGAATCCCAAAAAAGTGCCGAATCCACTGGGTTCTGAATCTAAAATTTTGAAATTTCAAACAAGCCCTCTAAAGTTGTTGATTTGAATAAGTACAACAAGCCATCTGAAGTTCACCCCAATGGTAGAGATCCATGTACAGGATCACAACTTTGAGAAAGCCGTCTCGTTGCCCTTTTTATTTATGACCCTTTTGAATGAAGGATGCCTGTTATTGATGAAGTGAATACAACATGCGAATTTCGCCCCCTAAACTAAACTAAACTAAATGAGGCCATTGTCCCTACAGAGTATAGACTAGAGACACTTAACCAAATTATTCTGAAGTGCATGATCATGTAGCTCCTCATCTTTAATCCCACTCGTATTAATAAAAAATAAATAAAGTACCCAATATAAAAATTTATGGTGGACGGTATTCTGACGAAATCTGTCAACTTGGATCGCGATTTCGACCTCATTGGATCTCGTCAACACGAATTTCGAAATTAAAAAAACATGTTCAGAAAGTGACCCAACCCTTCTGTTTGTTTATTGAACAAATCCGATCATCACCTGATTGGACACTCACTTCCACTCGTTCCTATCCAAAGCTAACCTTCCCATTTCCCTCAAACTAGAACATCCCACATCTTTAGCGAACAGTAATCTAATCTAGGTCTATCTTTACTCTTTTTAACTCCCATTTCTGCTTCTAATTTGTCTCTGACTAGGCCTTCATGCATGAGAAGGTGTCCTACCGAACTATCTCTCTTACTTCTTATTGACCTACATAGAGTCCTCTGTTCACCTATTATTTTTAATACCACTTAATTTTTAACCTTCTCGATCTTTATATCCCTACTATTCCTTCCGTCCTGACTTATTTGACTAAATACCTAAAATCAGCCACGTCCCCTATCTTTTTATTTTATCTATCTCTATTTTTTTTCCCTTGCATATCATTATTTTTTTTACTTTTATTTATTTTCATACAATAGTGTTTTGTCATAAACAAATCCGATATTTTATATAAGTAGTAATTAAATTTACCACTACATGTAACTTTTATGTTTTCTTTTCTTTATCACATTGTGTCTTCTTTTCTTTATTACGTAGCGTCTGCCGAGCGAAATGTTAGCAAAAGGAACTCTCTGATGAGAGGGTAACGCCCTTGCAAGGGAACCAAAACAAATATTTTTTTATCAGACATTTTAAGTGAATAAGTCTCGTCTACGGGATTAGAACGAAACTCAGAACTATCGCTGATTACATCGACCGCGTGTGTTTCTGAAGACAGGAAGAAAAAATTTATCGTTGAATAACCCCAATAAGATCGAAAATTTTGTTCGGGGATTCGGAATGCTGTTGTTCACTCCATCTTGTTGGAGCAGCGACAGCACGCACCAACAAAGGGGGAAAAGAAATTCGACCCTTCCGTCTTACTTGTACATTAAGACTTGCATTCCCAGCACGTAGTGTACGTCGCTACGACGACAGTGTCTCTTGTACTCCTTCAGAACGCCCGCATATTCCTTTCATCTTCTTGACATTTCGGATGAGTTCGCGCGACCGTTCGTGAAATCAAACAACATTCACCAAATCCGAAATCGATACTTTTCAATAAACCTAATGTTAGACTTTGAGACGCCCTCAAACGTTGTAGCCCATGGGTTTTCCCGAAAGATTTTGGATTTGTTATGTCCTTTTGAGAATTAAGCCCTACGCAATCGCCATACGTTTCTCTCAATTCTATCTTGACGACATTAGGGGCTGATGTAGAGATTGTATATGGGTAGGCCTCAGTAAAACAATTATTTAACTTTCAGAAAGATAAAACGTAAATTACGGAAATTCTCCTTATGATTTCCCATGTGAGGTTAGCATTCCCATCTCTATAAATTAAAATGGGCTATTGAAACGGTATAGGAGTAAAGAATTTATTAGGAATCTTTACCTTGTTCTAAGGGGTAGGCATTGTAATAGTAACACATGGGTGGAAACAGCGGTAAAAGAGTTTATTTTTCTTCTATTATATTTTTTAATACTTTACGACTGCATTCTTGAAGTTACGGTCGCCTCTATTTCAGAAAGTTTAACTATAGTAGTTTAATGTTCCTTTTAATGGCCAACTAGTTCGGGGTCTCCCTGTGAACTACAGGTGCGACAACGACTAAACTTTTTAATGCTTATTATCGTAGTACCAAGTTCTTAACGCTCTAGGGTTATTTCCGACGTCATTACTAACTGTATTAGGATTTCTAACAATTATATATTACAAAGTCGCAGTTTTTTACAATCAGATACTGCTGTAGGTAATTCTTTTCTCTATAAACTCTGAGATGTAGTGAAATTAATAAGACCGTATTGGGATGAACCACGTACTATCTTAATTTATCGCAATTTTCACCAAGGACTGCGTGACAACCCATCTTTATCGGTTAACCAATGAAATCAACGAAGGAAGTCATAAAACATCCCGTCACGTATTCTGTTTTTTTTTTTTTATAGCAAACATAACTATACTTAATAAAAGACAAAATAAATTGTTGCACAGCAATTTGGGAATATTGAATTCTTCCCTTTTCTTGTTTTTGTTACGGCTGGTATACATAACTGCTCAATTTTGTACTAATTTTGCCCCAGTAAAAGGGGTCGAAATTGGATTAAAGGATAGCGATGCATTTGAGTTCAACATTTGTTCCTTAATTGTCACGAACTTGGAAGGATTCTAGTTGGAAGCAAGTTCTAATTGCTTAGAGTAAAACAACAAAAAGCGAATCAATTGCGTAATGAAATTTTAATTTTGTTGTATCTCCTGAAACCAATTTGGCTTTATAAGCTGGTTTCTTGTTGATGTTGTCCTTAATTATTCGCGGTATATTAGTTGAAAGAAAAAATATGACCTTTGCGAAATTAATAAAAGGTAATTAACGGCGTATCTATTATAAGACATGTATCTATGATAATTAATTACTGAAAATGGGGAAAACTGTTTGCTTTTCATTGTTTTTTTTTGTTTTGAGGTGGTTTTTCGTTAATTAAAAGCCGACATAAATCAGAAATAAAAGACTCTGAGGTTTTTGTTTATAAAAAGTGGAATTTTTTAGAGTCAGGCTTAGCGTAAGGATTTAGAAAACAAAATCCTTTGGTTCAAACCCAATTACAAGAACCTTAGAGTGTAAACAATTTAAACTGCTATCGTGGCTAATATTTGTTGAAAGGCATGAGAGATGGTGTTAAAATTGTACTTATTAGAAAGGGTAGCTCTCGCAAACTGGAACTGGCTTCTCAAAAAATAACTACTACGATAACTCTCCCCGGGATTTCCTCTTCTACTCGGGACTCTATTAGACGGGAAAAGGATTGTCTATATCAAAAAATCGAATTACGTCCCCGCTTGTTCCGGTTTCGTGACAAAGTGGCGCTTCTGTCCCGTCTGCATCCTTTAACGCGTAGATACATTGTTTTAGGGACAATATGAGAACGCGGGTGAGAGGTGCACAATGTCTTCATTGTCTCCATTCATCGGCATAAAGGGCGTGATGCGACGGGTTCTTTCAAAAAAAATTGCCCTTCAATACACACGCTCGCTCTCATCGTCGTGGCATATCTTAGGTAACACTAAATTGCAGGTTCAGTTAGTTAGAAGAGAATTTGCGGCTACATCAGTTCTAATAAAGCGATACAGGAAGAGGGTGCCGAGTGCGGAAATGTTGGGGTGAAATTGTAGGGTTCAATGACTTACTACAAGAAATTGTTACTTTGGCAATTATAATAAATTATAAAGCAATTGGAAACTTACAATGTAAGATAAATTTTGTTTGGTTTCTTACCAAATCTTACAAATTTATTTCTACCTAGGGGTGTTTCCAAAGAATACAAGAAACTGCAAATCTAAAATAAGAATTTGAGACCAAAAATTAGAACATGTTGCTGATTTTCGATGTCTAATAGGAAGTCAGATTTATCAGAATGCGCAGGGTTGAATCGCTTTTAATTCTACGTTCGCGATCGATTAATGTTAACATTAAATTTATACATACTAATTATACTATCAAATTAAAAACGTATGATATAGATATTAATAAATAATTTTTTTTTTGAAATTGATCCATATTGTTCGTAGTGGTCTGAAGATTTATCTCAATAGGATGCTTTTGGTTATTAGGTCCAACTTAACCGACTGCATAATAAATAAGCTAGGAAGATTTTCAATTTTATGGATCAGAGGTTACGTCGAAGGAAATGCAACGGTGGGCATTTTTTACTCGGCGTCCGCCCTAAAAATAACGAACCTTTGTGTTTGTAGTGGGGCAAAAAAATGGAAAAGTAGTAATCGCAAAAAGTGTTGACTAAACAAAAACCATTAAAAAGAATGATTAAACTGGAAAAAGCCGCTGGAAAGGTTTAGGTTCGTGTCATGATAAAAAACGTCATCGATCAGCAATATCACGTTCCACACACATTTAATAAAAGTAACTCTGCAAGGGTCTACTCCACTTTTCTAGTGTTAATTTATCGAAGAAAAAAAATGAGCTTTTTCTAAAAGCAAACGCACTTTAACGCCAAGGTACAGTATTTTAACAAAAATTTCTGGTATAACTACTCTACCGTCTACATTTATTTTATTTAATGTACAATATTTATATCGCTTATTTATATATATCATCCTTGTTCTGATCTTGTCTCGTTCGTTGAATGATGATAAGAATGCTCCTGATTGCTTTCAGAAAGCTTCTCTTCCATTTATCATGTATTCTCTCTTGTATTGTCGTCTCCGCGATTTATAATTGTCGACATCAAATGCGCCGGCGGTATCGATCGCTGCACGAGGCATTCGCTCACAACATTTAACATTTTGATTGTGCTTTCTTCACGTAATTTGCATAGTTTTTTTGGATTATAAATTGTTATCTTAACGCTGTACAAAAACTTTGGTTACAAAGTCTATTTGTGACCGTCTGTAATATCATAGCTTATCAAATAATCCAAAGATAATGGGATTCGTTTAGTTTGAATGGCTGCAGCACTTGAACAAATGTTTTAGGTTTTATCTTGTTACATTATTCAGCATATTAAAACTGTATTTTGTACAAGCAATTTGAAACTAATTTGTATTTTATAGTATCCGCGTAAAGTCGTTCGTGTTTAATTTGCGTTTTGAGTTCAAAGCAAACGAAGAACATTTTTTTTTTTAATTTATCGGGCAATCATACATATCGACGTGTTACGGTTTGATTTTACGACATAATACGCTGCTAAATGCATTATGGAGTCGTTGTTGATTAACGAACTACATAAATTCACATCAAAGTAATGGATAATTGTAAGTGAAATGTCAAAAGGATGTGACATGGGCAATAACGTGTTCTATTGTTTTGTCAACGTGCGAATTTACGTGTCGTTTTGTACGTGTTCATATTCAATAAAGTTAAGGATCAACCTGTCCGGCTATATGTATTGTCAATCGTGACATAATAACTACATGAAGAGAAATTAACTACTCAAGATAAAATATATCAAAATGATATATTGGAATCCGAAATTTTTTGTTTTGTTTTATCCTAGGAATTACTGTTTAATTAATTTCCAAATTAATTCGGTTGATATTTGTCGCCTCAGTAGTAATTATGTCATCATCATACGAAATGGGCTAATTCCTAGAATAAAAACTCCAACCATTTCTTAAAATTTTTATTATGAATGAGTAGGTAGTGTGGAGTGTAGATAGTATTCGTTTATTTATTACTTTTGCGCAAATCTATATAAATCCGTTTCTTTGGTCTACAAAATTTTAACTCTTACACTATCTATCTTGCACAGCAAGCCTAACACTGTAATATTTAAAGCAATAAAACAATTTTTTTAATGTTTGAGTTAATTCGAGCTTCACTCCACAATTTTTTCAGCTTTTTAGGCCTTTATCAACAGTTCTATCGGTCTTCATCGGTAATTACTGTGACTACCGATAGTACTTTTGTTAAAGGCCTATAATACTCCTCATAAAGACCTAAAAAGCCAAAACAATTGTTGAGTGAAATTTAAATAAACTGAAACATAATTTTAATCCTTTAATATTATAAAATGTTTCATATTGCACCAACCAGGATAATGGTGGAAATTACTAAAACTAAAATTTTTCTCTGTGCAAAACTGTAATAATATAACTTTTAACTGCAATATTTGCAATTTACCCAATCATTAATCTATATTTTATGTTCCATGTAATATAAATAAAACTTTTACAATTTTTCATAACCTTTACGTAAACTTTTAATAACGAAACAATATATTACCTTTTATTACTGTATGTTTCTGAAAGCTTTTAAAAATCGTCTGTAGAAACGTGTCTAATATAAATAAATTCGCAGTGGATTATTCCTGAAACCATCAGACCTATCATTTACCTTCACCTGGATTGTAAATAAGTGAGTTAACGTCCCGAAACAGACTCTTGTGGCACATAAAATAAATAAAGAAAAATGAACTGCATCTTTGCAAGCGTACGTGAAAGCTTAGTGTAAACAGGGAAACAAAATTAATAGATTCGTTGTAAGGTTGATTTTTGTTTTAATTGTTTGACATACAAGGCGTTTAAGTTTTCAATTTTTTTTTTTGAAAATCTACATTTTTCAATATGTTCTGTTAAGTTAAATTTCGGTATGTTTTCGTGTTGTTTAAAGTTTATAAGTCGCTTCGATTGGATTGACTAATTAGTAAATTAATTTGTGTGTTTTGCATATGAACGCTCTTACAATTAATTTTCAGCTCGAAAGCTTGGTGCCTGAATATGAAGTTTGATGATAATAATAATAATAATAATAATAATAGTAGGTTAGAAGACGAGATAATTAACCAACAGTTTGAGAAACCAAATATACCGCTGTAAGGGTATGTACGAAGCCTGTTTGTTCTTTTATTGTTGCTGTCCTAATTCGGGTTTAAATGCCTTTTTTGGTTAGAGTTGCTTCCTAACGCTCACAGGTCCTTCCATCTCCGATGTTGAGGGCTGGTGATGCAATGGAAACAGCAGAAATAGTAAATTTCTGCGGAAGCAGAAGCGGATGCGGATGCGGAAGTATAATGGTTTTAAGTAACTGTTTAATGCAGTGCAACAAAATATTCCAAATAAAACTTGATAACGTTACAGCGGGGGGTCGCATTTAAATTTTGTTTTGAAAACGATCAAGTTCAACCAAAAGATAATAAGTAATAAATCATTAGTAAGAGGGAAAATTTTTGTTAAGTTCCGATAAGTTTCCGTTATAAAAATGCGGAACCAAATGCAGATGCGGATGTGAGAAAGTATGTGGAACCAAATGCAGATGCGGATGTGAGAAAGTATGTGGAACTTTCGTAATTGCGTAAAGCGGAAGCAGAGGTTGAAACACTACTGAGGTTCTTTAGACCAGAATCAGGTGAGCATCAGTTTATCAACTGACTGCGAATGTCTTTACCGATTTGTTCTCTTACTCTTTACCAATATAAAGTAAAAAAATTAATGAATTGCTATTTTTACATCATCGCTTATCTTCACCTTTCTATCTGCTTTTGATTTCAATTTTAACTACAGAATTAATTGTAAAACTCCTAACTGTATACATATCTCCATCCAGACATTATATAGGATAAATCCGGGGGAACGTGGACAAATAGGAACCCTACCTAAACTTCAAGTAGTCACTTTTCACAACCGTTCAAGTTTTCCTTGCTGAGGTTCTGTTGTAGTAGATATCTTTTAAATTGATAATAGCTGTAGTATTTTATGGAATTGAATTGGTGTTATTAAAATAAAACATTTTGACGTTTTGAAAGGGTCTCAAATTAAGAAATTATCTCGGTTTGACGGTGGATTTCCCGTTCTAATAGGTAACCGTTTTAGTCTACCATTAAAAACAGAAATTAAATTCGTTTGCAGACCAATTCGATGCGTCGAGCTTTATTCGATTCCATATAAAAATGTTTTATGGCTTCGGAAACCGTAAATATAAAATTGTTCAACGTAACCGGAAACCAATCGGAACGGATATAGTAGGATTTTAATTACAAACCTAAAAGGGAAAAGGCGTAAAACGCGGAGTATCGATGTTTATGTATTGTATTTTTATCGGAAAGAATACCTTCTATTATTATATTTAAATCATTACAAAATTATGATATACACTATGTACTAGGTACATGCATGAATACTCAAATAGACGCGTACGCATATACTTTTTAATCCCTTCCGTGTAGTATTTTTTTTGGAAAAATTTTTTGGATTTCATCTTTTTAAAACCTACCTTAAAAGTTTTGGGAAGATAGATCCATTACAAGACAGTTTTTCCTTAGATACTAAACTTCATAAATTTCTCTAAAATATTACCGGAAAAGGTCCGTTTGCAGGACTAAACCGCCGATTGTGGAGCGACGCAACAGCACTAAAGGGATTCTAAAATTTTTGATTTTGTATGCGATGCCGTTTTGGTGCTATTATAGTATGTTTTTTGGCGAGGCGCTGTTTGAGGGCTCTTTCGGATTTTTTTTAATGTGGTTCTAGTTTGTAGCTGTTTTAGAGTTTCAAAGGGTAGTATTTTGTTTTTTTTTGTGGTAATTTAGGTCATTTCAGATATTTGAAGACGATTCGGTGGTGTTATAATTCTTTTTATTTTTACTCGGGTAGTTATAACCACACAACAGGTAGTATATGCAATTAGACTTTCGAAACTATTTTCATTCCCTTAAGAGTGTAACTCTCCAGGGCAGAACTGTACGTATTTTAAATTTGTTCCCCATTATCCGCTATTCTCTACAGTCTACATGCGTTGGCACCTAATTAAATTCGTCAATTAATTATTTATTATAATTAGCTTCGTTAGTTCTTCGTGCAAAAAAATACCTTGCCACTGCTGCGAGGTAGGTATTACGTTGTTTGCCATTTGTCTGCTTACATACGAAAACAAACAGGGAGGAATGTAACTGTAGTAATTATTATTTTAAACAGTTTCCGTTTCATGTTGTAATGCACGATAACAAGAGTACAAGAGCTGAAGGCTCACTCGTTCATCGTTAGGTTCGTAAGTCTCATAGTTCTGCGAAATTTAATCGCAAAATGTCACCTACGTCGGAGGACAATAAAAAAAAAGAACATCGTGTTTAAATATAAAGCGTCGACATTTCAACTATTTTGTTTGAAAATTTTATCGCATTCGTTCCAGTATTGTATAAGCGTATTAACTGGACAAAAGCTTTTTGAAATAACAGAATAATTCAAATACCTACGTACGAGGGTTGTTTGAAAAGTTCCGGCCTTCGCCGAGACAGCGCTACTATAGGAAAACTAGTTCGAACAGGTTCGGAAACGTACGACAGATTTTATTACAATTTTTGTCGCCCTACGTGATGTGTTAGTCTAAATATGGAGATAACTTAAAGCTGTTATCAAATATTTTCATATGAAAAATTTGAAAGCAACGAAAATAAAAACTGTGCTTGATTCGACTTTAAGATAAGTCTTTTTCTTCATATACAACCATTAAACGGTGGGTTGCTGAATATAAACTGGGTCATACGTCACGCTGAAGCAATTACCTACACCAGAAGTTGTCGCAAAAATCAAGAAAATCGCACTGGAAGATCGCCGAATCAAGATGAAAGAAATAGCACATCGGTGCACAATATTTTACATTAACATTTGATGGTTTCGAAGTAGCTGTACGCAAGACTGATGCCGCTTTTGCTCACACCTGAGCAAAAAAAACGTCGAAAGAAAATCTAAGCACTCAATTTAAGGTTGTTTAATCTCAGTCAAGAGGAATTAGGCGATTGCCATGTCAAAAAAACCACTATCTAGGCTTTGAATTGCTCACCCATCCACCGTATTCACCAGATTTGGCCCCTCCGACTATTACATGTTCCTCAATTTAAAAAAATGGCTCCGAGGACAGAGATATTTAAGTAACGACGAAGTGATTGCTGTTGTGGATAGATATTTAGAAGACCTCGACGTAAGTTCATATGCTGTCGGTGTCTAAGAACTTCTAGAACTTGTTTTTATAAAAGTACGCTTTTTTTTATGAAAGAAAAATAGAAACACAGCCAACATTTCTTACCGAAAATTGAACATACATACATTACAAATGAACCCAATAGTGTTCTGCAGTCACGAGGGGCATTTTCACTTCACGTTGTCCTGCATCAACATCCCTTGTGATAGGAGACGAAACGTCGAACACTTCAGACATTACCATGAACCGTCATGAGGATTTCATCGATAAGGCACGATAGAATCCTGAAATCTAATTCTTGAATGCATATTTATCAGTTTTATATTGACATTAAGCATTTGTTTTCAGTACTTTTCTTAGCAGGATGATTTAGTTACTCATTAAAAGTCCTTCCGAATTTTCAACAGTGTTTAAAATTTTTTTAAAAACTAATCTGCCATCGGGCCATTAAAAGTTGCGAACTATTTTATTCTAGGGGTAAAAAAACCAACGCTGGTAAATGGGTGGTAGTTGTTGTCCCAGTATTAGGAGCATCGATGTGGGCGGCGTGTTTTAACGAGTTGAATTCTCTCTCACTTTAGCAGATTGAAACTTTGTCCGACAAAGTTTCCTTCGTCGATGATGGAAAGTTCACGTGGCACGGTAACGCGGACGTTTTTCCGACTAAGTTTTAATAGTTTTAACTTTATCTACCCGCGGGGGCAGAAAATCGCTTAATCGCTGACCGGAAAACACATGCAGCAATAGACTAATGCGTTTCAAAGCAATTTCCTATTTCACTGCTTCCTTTAATCACATTACTGAAGAATAAAGTCGACAGATTCTCGTCGCAACGTAAGTGACATCACTTCACGAAACAGATTGGCGTCACATTCATCATACTAAAGTAATTTTGTGCAATTTTAATTAAATACTTGTAGAGTTTCTTACATAATATAGTTTTTACCTGATAAAATCGATATACCTATGTATGTATATTGTATTAAGTATATTACTAACTGTTTTCAGGTTTTTATTAAAAAAAAAATGTAAATTCTACCTACTGCTCGTGAAACCAATTTGTTTTAATAAAAACTTACCTAACAATATTTTGTAGGTAATTGACAGAGATGTGATTTACTTGATACAAAATAAAAAATACCTATTTTTATCTTGCATTTAAATTTTTTGAGAAAAGCATTTTGTATTTTATTTAAAATAATTTTTCAAACGTGTTTTCCATTTGTAAAATGCAAAACACATTTTTGCCGTTAAAAGTATTTCTAGTATCACCGACCATACATTATAGAAAATAATGATTGAAGGTATTAGAAGCTTAAAATGGAGACAAAGAGACATTCCATGAATACCTTCTAATTCTTTAACTGAAGAGAACCCAAAAAATTCTAAACTCCTTGAAAATGGATAATCTAAAATATTGGATCGATATTGTTTTCCGGGGTCAATTTCATGGTCCATGGAATTTTGAAGTTCCAAAGATATCATCACCTGCCAAACCACCACTTATCGTACCTTTAAAAGAAGATTCTATGAGTTACGACAAAACAGCCCCCAAAACAATATCGAATTGATATACGCTAGCTCTGTAAAACTTAAAACTACAAGATATTGTGATGTGGTAATAAATGCGTATAATCCAAAATTCTTAGAAAACGATTCGAAAAACTTCATTTATTAGATGAACCCAAAGCTAAAGAAACTATGGATTCCATTTATTTCTCTTATTACAACGTGTAAAAGATAGAAACAAAATGGGGTTGTAAATATTTTGATATAAAATGATTGATGTTGATTTTACATCAATAAAATTATTTGCAACCCTATTTTGGTTCTGATCTTTCACTCTAAAAAAATTATTTTGGAATCAGTGTTTTTTAATTCCATTAAAATGGGTGACAAAAGCAAATAAGGAAGCATATAGAAGAATTATTTGTTAACCATCCCTAGTAATTAGGTGTAGAGGTGTAGCCTATTCGCTAAAATTTGAATGTATCACTTACGCTTGCAATTAGAAAATGGTTTCATTACTACTCTGTAACAATTGTACTATGTACATACTAATATTTGATCGAGCGGCTTTATGTGAACATACGAGGCCCTGCATGTAATGTGTGTTCACTTATTTTAAGGGCATTTTATTGAGTCATTTCAGTTGAGATCCCGTCAAACAAATAACGTTTGTGATGATAATGGAATGACTCACCATTGTAAACATTCATTCTGTACGGAATGTTCGGTCTCTTCGTTTGTTGCATCTTAATGAAGACATTTCTAATAAATAATGAGGTGTTTTGATGTGATTATTGCAAAATTTTTTACTATTTTTGATTTTAGAAACGAAAAGGTATTTTATAAAGAATAGGAGAACAGAGGGTGCTATGGAAATTAATGAGAAATAGGCGAGATAGGTTGGCAGGACAACTTCGGGATGAAAGGGTAGTTATAGAGACAAATTAGAACAAAAACAATTGAGTTCGAAGACGTGTAGAAGTGGCCTAGAGAAATACTGTAAGGGACTAGAATTTGTAGCTGAAATATGGTGATTTTACCTATTTGGTGGGAAGTCTGTCCACCCTATCTCGGAATAGAAATATCGTTGAAAAATACTAGTAAATTATGGCCCTTATACTGTTTTTCTACAATATTTCTATTTCTAGATACGCTAAGTTAGTATCTCCAATAATTTACTCTCTCGACAAAATGGATAAAAATACCATTTTTCAACAAACAACTTATGGTCCTGATAAGTATTTCTTTACGTTATATTTATTTCGAGATACGCCATGTATAATGCCAGCTAACAAATTTAATTAATACTTATAGAAATACATTTATTGAAAAGTGGTACATTTATCTGATTGTCTACATGTTGTTCGTATAATATACATCAGGAAAAAGAAACTCAAAACATACATTTACATTATACTAAAGAAATTACATTCACATGCAGAGTATTTGAGTTTATTCAAGTAAAAATATATGAATTATTCATAAAGCCTCAGTATTTTGGGGAGAGAGCAGTTTTTGTTCGTTCGTATGTAGGGGATGAATTGAAAATCAGCTTGACAAGTCACTTCTTCGAAAACTTTTTAACAGCGTAAGACGTTAGTGGCATGTTTTACATACATATGCTTCAACATATCTGAGAATTGTAAATCTAATCAATTGATATTACATATATGTCTATCATGAATCTGTATGGATATGCATATAAAAAGGTAAACTGAGTGGCTGATATATCAACGAATAGCCCAAACCTCCGAGTTTAGAGACTTGAAGATCTGTACTGCTGGAAGCTCCTTGAAATCCGATAACTCTTGAAAGAAAAGGTCCAATAAGCAGAAATTTCTGATTGGACACATATCCTGATATATCGATAAATCAATGGATCGACATGACGGGCTGGAACTGTAAGGATTCATGGTTGGCCAAGAAGTCCAAGGATTACCAATTCAAATTAACTTCTAAGTAATTATAAAAGCTGTGAATGTTCTTCGATTTCTACAATTTTTATTCTTACTCCAAACCTATAGATCATCATCATCATCATAAGGTGGTCAGGAGTGGAGTGGTTGGACACGTACCTCCACACTTTCCTATCCTGAGCTAAACTTCGCATTTCCCTAAAACTAGAACAACCCACATCCTTAATTAACTATTTGCGAACAGTAATCTAATCTAGGTCTACCTCTACTCCTTTTAACTCCTGTTTCTGCCTCTAATATGTCTTTGACTAGATCATCGTGCCTGAGAAGGTGTCCTACCAACCTATCTCGCCTATTTTTTATTGACTTCCATAGAGTCCTCTGTTCTCCTATTCCTCTTCGTTTCTAACCTTTTCTACCCACGTTATCCTCATCCCTTAAAAGGCGTAAAATGGGAGTTTCTGATATAATCGAATTCGAGGCGGCAGAAGAACGACTAATGAGATATAAGCAGTTATTTCAAAGGAAACACACTTATCTGAACATTGGTGATTGCTCTTTTTATAGTTGGGGTTGCACCAGTATAATTGAAAACTTCGCATTCAGTCGTAGTCTTTTATGTCATCTGCCTATCCCACAACGTATGTACATTGTTTCTGGAAGGGGTCGTCATTCGCCTAGGGAAATAGAGATTTTTTCCGAATAATTTTCGTAGTAAATTCGGCTTTAGTGTAATTGGACCGTAAAAGACATCGAAAATGGAAAGACAGGACAGGACAGGTGAGCGAGTTAGGGTGGACGTCCCTCGTTCCTGTAACTGCCTTGATACAGGAAAATATTACCGGGAATAAGGGATTGCATGACGTAACCGTGCAAGACGTGGCCGCTTGCTTCTCTCAGCCTAATCCCCTGCGAGCATGAGCCTTATTCGATTTTCCCATTTCCCTTTCGAGCGCCTACGGCGAAAAACAACAGGCAGGGGGGCAAATAGTAGTCGGCAAATTGAGAGGGAGGGAAAGAGTGCACCAGGCGGAAACGGAAACTGTAATAGAACTGCACATCTCCCATCCAACTTACCTGATTCCTTTTAGACATTCCGACGACTCATTCACCTCGAATTTTATGCTCCAATGTAGGAAATTGTGTAAACATTTGGCCCGCTTTATTACAATCGCTACAATTATCGTTTCACGCCTCGCAAACAATAGCAAATAAGCCTCTTACATTTTAAAACGACTTAACACTGTTTAACAACTTAATTAAAAAAATGCGACATGAATAAAAAGCTTTTTGGTTATAAAAAACTTGGAAAAGAAAAACCTGGAAAAGAAATTTGTCTAGAATATACTACAAATGGCGCAGTAAACGCCATCTGTAGCACGATGCTACATTTTAGGATTACGTATGCTCCAACAAGGTCCACTTATGGGGATATCTACTTGCTGAAAACGAATCCCGGCGTAGCCAACCTCTACGTGATGGGCACGTTAGCTTAATCGAATAAAATAATTCGAAGTGGTCTGTATTCTGTCGAAACTGCCAGACGCGGATGGCGATTTCGATCTTTTTGGATCTCATCAGCGCGTCGCAGGCAGCTCCTACAGAACACAGACCAACTTTTACCTGCTGTCTTAACAGTGCGTTTTAGAAAATACTACAAATGGCCCAGTAAACGCCATCTGTAGCACGATGCTACATTCTGATGAGATCCAAAAAGATCGAAATCGCGATCCGCATCTGGCAGTTTCGACAGAATACAGACCACTTCGAATTATTTTATTTGTCTGGAATATTAGTAAATTAAGGGATAACGAAACAAATAATCTTCAACCTTTTTAATCGCCTAATATAATATTCTAATACTAAGTACCTATCCGTTATGCTTTTTAAAACTTCTTGAAATTTCACTTTTAATGAGTTTAGCTGTTTTCTTAATCTAAATCCGTTTCTTTTTGCTTAGTTTTACGAACCCTGTCGCTTAACTGATTCAATTTGTGATGAGCGAATGCCACAAATATAATAAGATAAAGTAGCAGTCAACAAAATCTGCTGTTAGTAAACTGTTTGCGAATTGCTTGGCCTGTGTGTGTCTGATGCTTAGAAGAAGACGAGTTCTGGCAAGACTCTGCCAGCTTAAGTTTTAAGCCCTCAAAGCGAGACGACGTTTGAAAATAACGCAGAAGAGAGAGGACGAAACGGCAGCGGAGTTTGTTGCTTCAAGTGAACTTAAGAAAAATAAAAAAAAAAGAGAGAAAAACGTAATAGGTACATAAGAGAGCTTCAGGAAGTTTTCAGGATCACGTAGTTTTTGATCCTGTGGAGCTAACATAACATATTTCCATTCGCTGTTTAGTAATGTTTCTTTTCTTTTATAAATTTTAGGTAGGTACTGCAACAATATTTTCTTCAACAGGAAAGAACACAAATAGAATAATAGCCGCACCTTTAATTTATCTTTGATCAGCGTCTTTTTCAATTCTCTGTTTTTTCGTCATTGAATGATCTTTTAGTTGTCTCAACGAATAGCGTCGGAAATTGCGTCAAAGCCAAAGTGACCTTTTAAATGGTCCGGTTCGAATTCCCACCCAATTTTATCCAGAAAGCGTTTTCTCTGTATGACAAAAGGAGATACCCAGCGATCCTTACAGTCAAATTAAGTATGGTAATTTATTCGTGTGGAATTCTCTTATATCAGTATAATAATTGATCACCGTACCCCTACCGAAAATGCGATATTTTTCCCTAATTTTAGAAACGGAAACGTAACATTTCCTTCTTTCTTATTATAAAATAATACTTATTATAATTCTGCAGCAATGGTAATTAGAATTTTAAATAAGTGCAAAAACTAAGTTGGAACTAAAGAGGTTCGAGAAACTAGGCACTGCAATTCTACGTACTTTGCAAGCTTTGGAGGATTTCCAACTGGTTTTAAACACTTCAACTTGCAGTTATCTGATGCCCCACATAATTCTAAATTATTCCAAAGAAAATAATAAACATTCCTTCTTTTAACAAGATATTCAAAATGATTACGGATGCATTTTAAATTCAAATCGAATTTCATGGTAAAAATGTTGTTGTTTCATAAGACATTTTCTAATTCCTTGTTTTCGAAGTCGACATTTGTTTCTTTTAACTGATTCAATTACATTGGTCCTGAAGGTAGTGTCTTTAATGTATTCCTACCATCATCATCATCATCACCAGCACCATCACCACCGGTAACAAACTTTGTAATAACTTGAAGACAATCACACTATTCGTATCTGTGAAGTGGAAAAGTCATTGTTCATTCCAGAGAAGGTGTATGCAACGGTGTTCATTGAATTATAATTATTAATACAGTAAATGAAGCAAGCATTCAAGCGTTAATCGCGAAGCTTCTTTGGTTTAATCACACTGAATACGTGTGCAAACTCTGATAATTAGACGCTGTGGTGAGAATTCTGTTCGTTATTATTCAAAGTTCAAATAATAACGAATCTTGAATTTCAATCGACGATGAAGTCACTCGACTAGAAGTTTGGGTAAAAGAGAAGGTTTACATGACATTTATTGTAAAAACCAAAAATATAGTAGTAGTAAATACTACTTTAAAGTGAAAAATAAATTTGGTCATACAGTAGAACCTCTATAACTTGGACATCAAGGGAGACGCCAAAAATTAAATTCCTGAAGTGGTAATACTATTTATTGTATACTCCTAAATTGTTTTCTATTAATCAATGGTGTACTTACATTGTCGGCAAGTCCTTAAAGTCGATAACTTAGTTTTCTTTGAACTATAGACGTAATGAGTTTCAAATTATTAAGTTGTAAAGGTTGTTAAATATGTAAAACATTATTATGTTCGAGATACAGAGCTCCAATTTAATTTTTCAAGTTATAGAGAGAAAATATGTACGAAAATGGCTTGCAAGGGCTCACTGATTATTTCGACTAATAGAGGGTTGAGATTTCGAGTAATGCAGGTTTTGGGGCTTCAAGGGAAGGGAACAAAACATTTTTTCGAGTTTTGGAGGTTTTCGACTTATTAAAGTTCTACTTAAAGAGGTTCTACTGTATTCCAAAAGTATGTAATTCCACAATCTTTCAGTTTCAATGAACCGAGTGCGATTTACATTAAAAAAGAGCAAAAGGTATTTCATAAAGTCTGTAGGTAATTGTGAGTTTTGTTGTAAAAAATTCAAACTAAATCGCAGTTTCGTCGAGTAGTCGAAGTATAAAGAATGCAGCAGCCAGTAGGAATTGCTAGGATTCCATCGGAAGGCGAAACTTATAGAGTATGTTAACTATTTAGTGCAATTTACGCCGCCAGTGGTAAATAGAATATTTCGTAACTCGACTAGAATTGCAACGCGCTCCAACATTCGCGTTGTTATTTAGGCACATGGATGTATCTATGCATGTACGTATCTATAAATTATATGCCGTGTAAAGTAATAATAACATCGACAATAAGTAAATGCTCTAACCGTTCGGCTTTAAGAAAACCGCATCTAAACTGGCAAACAAGCTAAACCGAAAAGTTGATCGATAAATGGATGGGGAGTTGTAATTGAATTTTGAATGGCAACGTTGAATTATTAGGGTACCAACCAACGTAACGATTACATTAGGGGACAAATTCCACGATCTATTTGCAATCTGATAAAGTTATAGGAAAATTCAGAATAAATTACGTCTGCATCAGATTTAATACGATGGATTCCTTTTACATTTTTCTTTGGTTTTCATTAAAACTCCCCGATCGTTGTGAAATTGTTTGTAGTAACCCCATCTGAATAGGTCAGGGGCAATTGTATGAATAAAATAATGGTTATATTATTGTAAATAGTTCCTAATAATTAAACAATTGCGTATAAGGCATGTTAAATACAGCCACTAATCAAAGAAATTAATTCGCAACATAATCTTTGATAAAATATTATTGTATGAAAATAAATAAAGGGAAGAGAATTTAGGGAAAGAGCGAATATAAAGATAAAGAAAAAGGTGTTTAAAATAATTCGAAGTGGTTTGTATTCTGTCGAAACTGCCAGACGAGGATCGCGATTTTGATCTTTTTGGATCTCATCAGAATGTAGTATCGTACTACAGATAGCCTTTACCGCGCCATTTGTGGTTTTTTGTAAAACGCACTGTTAAGACAGCAGGTAAAAGTTGGTCTGTATTCTGTCGGAGCTGCCTGCGACGCGCTGATGAGATCCAAAAAGATCTAAATAGCGATCCTCGTCTGGCAGTTTCGACAGAATACAGACCACTTCGAATTATTTTATTCGCTTAAGCTAACGTGCCTGTCACGTAGAGGTTGGCTACGCCGGGATTCGTTTTCAGCAAGTAGATATCCACACTAGTGGACCTTGTTGGAGAATACGTTATCCTAAAATGTAGCATCGTGCTACAGATGGCGTTTACTGCGCCATTTGTGGTATTTTCTAAAAAGGTGTTTGTTTGGACGGCGGCGCTGTACGGGTGCGAAATATGGACGTTGGGCGCGGTGGAAATGAAAAGGTTAGAAGCATTCGTGATGTGGTGTTGCAGATGAATGATGAGAATACCGTGGACAGAGAAGGTTAGAAATGAAGAGGTATTAGAACCAATAGGAGAACACAGGACTCTATGGAAGTCAGTAAGAAATAGACGAGATAGGTTGGTAAGACACCGTCTCAGGCATGAAGGTCTGGTCAGACATATTAGAGGCAGAAACGGCGGTTAGGAGAGATAGAGGTAGACCTAGATTAGATTACTGTTCGCAAATAGTTAGGGATGTGGGTTGTTGTAGTTTTAGGGAAATGCGAAGATTAGCTCAGGATAGAAAAAAGTGGAGATAAGTCTTAGGACTGACGACGTTATGATGATGTTGATCGGACTTTATCAAAGTGAAATTGTCTTGACTAGGGATACAACTAACAGTGATTTTGGTTATTATTATTAGGACAAAACTCCTTTTTTAATTTTTATCTGAAACTATTTTTAAGTGTTCATTAGTAAAAAATGTGAAGACTAGTACTAAGATATTGTTCTAATATGAAATTTCGCATAATTTTCGAGAAGATAGTCTAGATGTGCTTGCCACCTAGCATTTAAATCATATACATGTGTTTGCATACCTAAAATCGTCTGATTTGTTTTCAACCATCTAGAAAATATTTCATTGATTACACACTGTGTTACGAGGGATGAAGATCGGAAAACGTTAAAGCTGCTGATGGTTTTAGCTGTCGGTAAAAATAGAGTAAGTTATATGAAAGAAAAAACTCTTGAACGTCTGAGTTGAGAAAAACGAATTAGAGAAATCTTATGTGACGATCAAAAGTAGATTTAGAGAGAAGTAAAGTTAATCGCGAAACTCGATCCGACAATTTTACTTGCTTTTGTCGGATACTGTTACAGAAACGATTTGGCAAGCATTTAAATAATTTTTACACAGTAACTGAACTGCAATATTTTCAGTCACTAAAAGAAGAAATGTTTCTGTTTTGGTTTTTCTTTATGTATTGACTAGTAAAATTCAGAAATTAATCGGAAATAAGATGATTATAAACTGAAGTGTTTAAGACTACTTGGAAATGGTCCAATGCAGCCAACGGCTGGTTAACTTCACGAATAACAGTTTTAGTTCTAATTTAGTTTTTGCACTACATATTTAAATTTAAAACAAGGTCAAAGGTCTATCGCCTTTTTTATGTAGCATCTTAGGAAATTGCATCATTTATCAATTTTGAATACATTTTAAAACATGATTGATAACACTATTGTAAAACTTTGTTGTGCAGCGTTTTTTTTTTTTTTAAATGGATACAATTTAAAGTTTGGTCGTATACGTCAACCCAGTTTTATTGCAACCCTTTAAATTACGCTCCATTTATTGCAATTTAAATTTCAAGTAGGCCATTAAAAGGGAATTATGCAAACGAAGAAATTAAACTGAAGCTGGTCTAAACGATTTATACTAGGTAATATAATTTGCACACAATACAGTACAGTGCCTGCATACATACTTTTAACGTTTCATGCGCATTTTATAAGAAGTAATTAATAAGCTTTTTGTAATTTTCATTTTGTAGTAGCGTCTGTTGTAGGCACCTATACAATTTTTCTTAATTGCGTGGGTACGTGTGACAAATGCACATGAATAATTTTGTTCTACGAAAAAAATTGATAAGGTAAGACGAAATTTTAGTCGTAGACATAATATACATGAATGCAACTGTATTTTATCTTTGAACTTAATCTTGCGATTAGCACCTACGTTAATGTACATATACCTACCAAACTTGCAGCTTTATGATGACGTAAACACATTTCCAATTCATTTCCTTTGCTTGACATCCCTTGTTGCACCAACATGAACACATGTGTGTAGGTGTTGCTGATTGTTTTGTTCATTGAAATTGCAACTCAACGATTTCATAAATTAATCGATTTCATACATTTCATCGATGATTGGAGTTCTCGGCATTGCCTCTGCCTAATTGACTCCTTCATTTATTATTTCGCAAAATTTCACCCATAAGTAATTAAAGTAGTAATCATGGTAATAATAATTGGTTGTCCTATATTTTATGAATGAAGTTGTTACTAAATGTAAGGTACAAAACAATTACAAACACTCTAGCAAAGGGTATAATAATGTATAAATAGTAATGCAAATGTTTCTTTGTTTCAGCATCAGAATAATATGCAAATTTATCTTGAATGTTTATTTAACAAGAGATACGGTCTTAATGATAAAAATATGTAGACAGTAGATGCATTGATGTACATTAATTTTATTATTGCTTCACATGATTAATATCGGCGTATAACTCTTTGAATGTAGTTTATTTACATATGTATGATGTCGTGCATTTGAAAAAGCATAGATGAGAATTATAATAATATAAATAAACGAGATCGTGTATGAATGTGCTCACATACGTTAGATATCATGTAAAATTATTTACATTACTAATGTAAATATCAATGACGGTACTATTATAAAGCAAGGCAACTTTGGTAGCGTGTTGCACTATTTAATTAAAATAAACATTCGCATATTATAAAGTGCACTTTGATGTAACGAACAATTGCAAATATTGTCACATGTCTAAGTAAACACAGTTCAAAGTGGAAACATGCTGTTCCATATTTGTATTATTATGGATTGTATCATTATGGACTGCCAAATATCTTAAGATTTGGAAATTAAAACAAAATTAATGGTAGGAAAAATACCTACCTGTAGCGTCACGTTCACCCCTTGTAAATTGTATTGTTAATGCCTAAAATTACATAGTCAGTGGGTACACACTGTTCGAACCTTTAAAAACTTTTTGAAAGCAGTGTACAGACTTGTAGGCGCTTCTGCTTTTGTACATATGTACGTCATAGCTGGTGCAAATAGGGCTTTATATTCTCCAGCTTATGTGTTCAGTTCGAGCAACCTAAACCAATCATAACGAAAAGGATGCAAAAATCAGTTAGAAAAATCCTGGTCAACCAGGTTCCACCAAAACAGCGTTATTTTTGATGTTAACGGCTCCATAACGGTAATAATACAGAATAAGATAAAGTACAAAGCATTCTAAATTCGATACCCGATAGTTAATAGTTCACATTGTCAGCGATTAATTGGCTACTAATTACGGGCTTGGTTCAGGATATCAAATCTTTTCCTAACCGATTTTATTATTTTTGCATGCTAACGTCAGACGAACTTTTGAATTTTTGGCTTTCACAGCTAATTTGCGGCTAATTATCCAATGGGTTATATTTTAGCCGTGCAATTTCAAAGGGGTTTAAGACTACTATTTTAGGGTGATTGGTCTATAAGCCTTCCTATTCGAATTTTTGTTTCCCAGTTGAAAATCGTTATATTTAAAAATATTTTGGTTGCGATGCGGTACCTTTGGTGGTCCAGGCATACTCGTGGTTGTCCGCTATTTTCCCTATTGTGAGAATTGAAAAATTGTTAAATGTACCGAATGGAAATTTCTTTTGAAAACGGCCAGTCTTGTGTAAGTACGCAAACAAATCCATTTTCTGTTTTCGTTTTTACTTCTTTTTCGCAGCAAATTTTTGGCTTCTGACAGGCCGCTTCTTTACGTACTCATCACATACATACATACATATGTATGCACATAGTTCAGCGAAAACGTTTTTGCTTTACGTTGATTCGCCGGAAGCGTTTTTAAGATACAAATCGTTTTGTAATATCAAACTTGACTACGTCGGAAACACGTGTTCATTTAAATAATGTTCGCGTGCTTTAGCGGCTCGGATTCATGTCAAAACAACGTTATGATAATAAAAAATAAAAAAACGAAGTTTTATAATTGCAAAGAAGAATTTAAAAGGAAATTGGGAAACGTTGTCACAAAAAAAACCTTAGCTATGTATATAATACATGGACGTATGGAAGATTAAAGTTTTTGTATTAAATATGAGCTTTTTCTTTATCGCAGTTTAAATATTTTTCTATTGTTTCGAAACCCAAAAGGCAGAGATGCACTACCCCTTTTGGCTGCATGCCCTGTCTACTAAGTTTGCAGATCAAATTTCTAGGAAAGCTTTTGGCAATGTTCAAAAATATTGAGTTATAGGTTACGTAACTAGGTCACTGATGCAGAAAAAGAAAGACATGTTGGCGGCCGACAAGAACCGATCATTTTATGTCTTTTTCTGTTCTTCAGTAGTCTCGTTTACGTTAGTGCCGACATGTAGCCTTAAAGTGGTTGAAAGTTCACTCTTCTTATTCAACCCCCTATAGTAACCCCTTTCTGTTGTCGATGGTGACCAGGCAACCATTTCGAGGCTAGTTTTCTTCTGGTGCGATGCTTAACTACGATCATTGTCTAGAGAGAGAGAAACGCTGTGGTCCACCAGCGTCGGTGTCATGAAATAGCGGCAGCAGCGACGTTACTGATGGCGGTGGTGGTGGCGTCCGCGACGTCGACGTCGCGACTTCGAGGCGCCGCCGTTCGTCGATTTTCTACATGGGTGAAAATCCTGAAAAAAAGCGAGACGCGACTGTTCCGCAGCCACTTCGGGCCACAATAAGGGATTATTAGTTGTGTAAGGGGCAGATTTTCCGACACATTCCATTAAACTGTTTACGTGTTATTATAATGGCGAGACAATTGGGTGAAATTGAGAGGAAATGTTATTTCAAAAACGTACCTATATACGAAACATCACCATCATCATCATAAGGTCGTCAGTCCTAACACTGGTTGGACACGTACCTCCACTCTTTCCTATCCTGAGCTAAACTTCGCATTTCCCTAGAACTAGAACAGCCCACATCCTTAACTATTTTATCTAATCTAGATCTACCTCTACCTCTCCTAACTCCTGTTTCTGCCTCTAATATGTCTCTGACTAGACCTTCATGCCTAAGAAGGTGTCCTACCAACCTATCTCGCCTAATTTTTATTGACTTCCATAGAGTCCTCCGTTCTCCTATTCTTTCCAATACCTCTTCATTTCTAACCTTTTCTACTCACGATATCCTCATCATCCGCCTATAACACCACATTTCGAACGCTTCTAATCTTTTCTTCTCCGCCGCGCCCACTGTCCATGTTTCGCACCCGTACAATGCTGTGCTCCAAACATACACCTTTAACAACCTTTTTCGAATTTTTAAATTAACTGTTCGCGAGCATAGAAGTGACTTCTTTTTATTAAAGGCGACACGACCCTGCGCTATCCTCTGCTTTATATCCCTACTACTCCTTCCGTCCTGACTTATCTGACTTCCTAGGTATCTAAAATCAGCCACTTCTTTTAATTTTTCCTCTCCTACCTTTATATTTGCTCTTTCCCTACGTCTTGTTCCCTTGCATACCAGTATTTTAGTTTTACTTTTATTTATTTTCATACAGTACTGATCTGTCAGTACCGCTTCCATTTTATTTAAAGCTATACGAAACATGCGCTTGGAAATTTCTTCAACCATTCAACGCTTTTTGCTAGCAATTATCTGTTCTAGTTAATCTAATTCTATCTCCTCTAAGTCCTGTTTATGGTTCTGATATAATCCTAACTATCTATCCCTTTGTGTTTGTATAAAGAAGGAGTATTACAGAACTGTTGAGAAAATTATAGAAATACAATTTTCTACGTATATGTTTGCATATATGTGGGAAACATCTAAGATATGTCGTTGCAAACATATTTTTGTAAAGCTTAAGAGATAGATCGAACGTTAGCACATGTTATTGTTTCCCCTATATTTATTTGTGTAGTAAATGTTTTATTATCGAATATTATTTCCGCCAATAACTTTGTTGTTACGATATTATTTCCCTATCGTCTTTACCGTTTCCATAAAACAGGAGGGTATGCGTTTTCTCGTCCCGCCTCTGTTTGGCTCCATTAGGGTTAGGTACAAGCAGCCGTATTGTAATGTTTCTTCAGTGACTAATGGACACTTTTCAAAAAAAGTGGACATAAATCCCCTTCAATACCCGTAGCGCGTTTGTTTTCTTCCTAATGTAGCGGGCGCGTATTTTCTCGTTCTTTCAAATCCGTATATTTATTATATAAAAACCGATAAACAACTTTTCCACCCTCTTGTAATGTATAGTACATACTATAATTTTATCGTAAAAAGAACCCAGGTGTTCATAATATATGTTTGGGATTGTTATTGTTAAATTGTTTATTTTCAACTATGTATTACCCAAACATATAGGAACAAAGAACAGTTATTCCGAGGACATTCTTGAAGATCCCTTCTTCTAAACAGTTGTAAAGTTTCTTTTTTTTCTGGTAAAATATGTACACTGTATGAAAATAAAAATAAAACAAAAATACTGGTATGCAAGGAAAGGAAAAGTAGAGAAAGAGCGAATATAAAGATAGGAGGCGAAAAATTAGAAGAAGTGGATGATTTTAGGTGTCTAGAAAGTCAGATAAGTCAGGACGGAAGGAGAAGTAAGGATATAAAGCAGAGGATAACGCAGAGTCAAGTCGCCTTCAATAAAAAGAAGTCACTTCTAGGCTCGCGAACGGTTAATTTAGAAATTCGAAAACGGTTGTTAAACGTGTATGTTTGGAGCACGGCGCTGTACGGGTGCGAAACATAGACAGTGGACGCGGCGGAAAAGAAAAGGTTAAAAGCTTTTGAAATGTGGTGTTACAGGCGAATGATGAGAATACCGTGGATGGAGAAAGTTAAAAATGAAGAGGTATTAGAAAGAATGATAGAACAGAGGACTCAATGGAAGTCAATAAGAAATAGGCGTGATAGGTTAGTAGGACACCTTTTCAGGCATGAGGGTCTAGTCTGAGACATATTAGAGGCGGAAACGGGAGTTAGTAGGGGTAGAGGTAGACCTAGATTAGATTACTGTTCGCAAATAGTTAAGGATGTGGGTTGTTCTAGTTTTAGGGAAATGCGAAGTTTAGCTCAGGATAGGAAAGTGTGGAGGTACGTGTCTTAGGACTGATAACCTTATGATGATGAAAATTTAGTGCCCAAAGCTAAGTGTGTGTGTTTTTCAGCACTCCTTAAGTAGATTATTGTTATCTTAGTATTTTACATAGCCGTACAGTATTTAAATACAAATATCTAGTCAGGATTAATTAGGAAATTCATTTCTCAGTGTCGACTTGATACCAATGAAGTATTGAAATTTGTGTTGTTCTATCGTTTCGAAATTGTTTTGTTTTATCTGATTCCGCTATACATTTCAAAAACAGTTGATTCTCCTTGAACTATGGACATGATTTATTGCTTTCAAAGTGAATTTTTTCCCAACTTACCGTTCTTATGTGGAATTTTCTGCAGACGTATGATAAATAGCAAGACGAATACAAACGTTTTGCTTGATTCAAAAATGCCGAATATTATACAGAAGCGAAACATTGCCTTTACGTGTTTATGCTGCAACCACTGAATAAACCATGTATCTTGTATTGAAACTGCAAACTGCGTCTGCCTCTTTGAATTAATCATTTTTGTCTAAATTCTGCTAGGATCATTCACTTCGTTCTGAGATAAAAATTTCTGTAATTCTATCCTTTGTTCATAAAATGTATGTAAATGTAGCAATTTTTTTATAATTCTATATAACTGAATTCTTTGTATATAGGGACTTTCACGTCTTTCAAAAGTCTGGTATCTAAAAGTCCTTAGAATGGGAATTAAGGACCAGGAAGTTTCAAGGAATTTGTTTCTAGACATTTTATAACAGGAACCATTATTTATTATATTTGTCCGTAATTTTTAACTGATGTACTTACACCCCGTACAGGTACGTAGATTTTGTAGTAATTACTAATTTAATTTCGCTGTAGGAGTAGAAATATTCGATTCCTATGCAACTATATAATTACATATTATTTTAAAATATTGCTTACGAACATAACTGTTAGTTTGTACTCATCTTGTATAGGTACTTAATTTTTAATTAATAAACTCTCCAATTTCAGTCACCCGTCGCAGAAAAATAATTACTGAAAGCCCGTGTATATTTGATTTCACCGCCATCTGAATGACATCGTACGCTATTCAATCTTATTTGAATTTTCCTGAAATCCTTGAATTGATTGAAATTTTATTCAGTTCCCACAATTAACAGAAATGTTTTTATAATAAACATACTTCAAAACGTAGTGATTTCAACATTTCAACAGCAAAAGAATTGAAAAATTATATACAAAAAAATTTTATTTTGTCAGAAAATCAGTTTGTTAGTATAACCGATGTCAACGTTACATGTCAAGTCCCTACAAGTGAATAGATTCGTTATAAAAGTTGCTTTAAATTCTTGGGATAAGAATTAATGTCGTCGCTATAACCGGAACAATGTTACAACCAGAGTCGCTCAAGATGAAATTCACTGTATTTGATTATTCAGGTGCAAAAATTGCATATCGCCTTTAAAAGTATCTATTAATCTTCAACCCCTTTACAAGATAAATAACCCCACCGCCGTACGTTTCTTGATTAATTAACATCAACACTACTGTATCGCAGCAGTTAAGGGCGTCGTATTTAACGTGTAGGAACCTGACAGTTAATAACATCTGTGGAAAAAACGAAGCTTTGAAAGGATTCAAAAGAAGTAACAGTTGCTGATAACTGTTCTCGTAACAAGAACAACCCCCATTTACCATAGGTGTACACGATTGTTTCAAGCGCGAGAGTTTTAATGTTCAGTTTGAGGAGGAGGGTGACGACTGACTATATCTGCGTGGCGTGTCCTATCGTGTCGTGACGAAATGCCATTTCGTAAATTTCACGCGTAAGATCTAATACAGATAATAAATTGTTCGATCGTAATGGAAGATTCAGGGGGAGTGAAATCAATTATAAAAAAGATTTATTGGAGAATCACAATGCGCGCAGAGTGTTTACGAAAATATGAGATTAGTTTGAGCAACAATTACAGGCATGTTCGTATAATTGGATGGTTGAGTAAATTAGTAAATTATAGAGCTATAAATTAGAAGAAGACAGCTGATGAATTTATAAAATGTACCTACTGCTTTATAGTCGTTAATTATACCTTTTGATCAATTTGTGTTCTCTGAAATACCTACGTTAGGGTGGTCCATTTTGTTAAAATTATAAGAATATAACAATTATTTTTTGTACAATAATAAATAGAAACTGTTTTATAATGCGTCAAACGTTTCATGATTCATATAATATAATAATGTAAGAATTTAATTCAATTCCGTCACATAAATGTTGACTTCCGAAAGCTGTATTTGTTTTGCCTTCATAAAACCACCATGTATTCGTAATGCCTCTGCTATCTCTCTAATTCCGGTGGATTTTCTTGCGTGATTTCACTGGCTGGGTATTTAAGTGAGCGTTTGTAGGTTGTATGTTGTTTGTTCTTAGTTAACCAGATTCGGTTTAAATTATTGAACCTTTGCTGATGCTCAACTCGCGAAAGGTCGCATTTCATGTTCGGTTTGGGACGCGTTAGAATTACAAATTACCGGACGCGGCTGGATCGGTGTGCTAAGTTTATTAAATGTTTTGAATTTTGTAGGTGGATGTGTCTAGCATCAGTCCCACAAGAAGTATTCAGTCATATTTTTTGGTAATGTCACATAAAAACATAAAAATTGATTGCGAAATGTCCTTCTTTTCTTAAAGGAATATCGAAAAGAGTAAGACTCCATGAGCAATTGTAGCTATAGGTGGAGTTTCCAAAGTTAGTTGAGTTTCAATATTCAAACACGATAATAATTTATAGGGAAATATCATCCATGATCTATAAATCACTAAATCCCTAAATCACCTGGCATCTTCCACGCCATCAACATCATTAAAAAAGGTACAACTGTAGGGATAGATGTTCAAGGGCAAAAGATTAGTATGCCTAGATTTGCAGATGATATAGCAGTATTAGCATCTAGAAAGGAGGACCTAGAGATATCTTTAAATAAAATGGAAGCGGTACTGACAGATCAGTACTGTATGAAAATAAATAAAAGTAAAACTAAAATACTGGCATGCAAGGGAAGAAAAAGTAGGGAAAGAGCGAATATAAAGATAGGAGACGAAAAATTAGAAGAAGTGGCTGATTTTAGATACCTAGGAAGTCAGATAAGTCAGGATGGAAGGAGTATAGCGCAGGGTCGTGTCGCCTTTAATACAAATAAGTCACTTCTATGCTCGCGAACGGTTAATTTAGAAGTTTGCGAAAGGCTGTTAAAGGTGTATGTTTGGAGCACGGCGTTGTACGGGTGCGAAACATGGACAGTAGATGCGGCGGAAAAGAAAAGGTTAGAAGCGTTCGAAATGTGGTGTTATAGGCGGATGATGAGGATATCGTGGATAGAAAGGTTAGAAATGAAGAGGTATTAGAAAGAATAGGAGAACAGAGGACTCTATGGAAGTCAATAAAAAATAGGCGAGATAGGTTGGTAGGACACCTTCTCAGGTATGAAGGTCTAGTCAGAGACATATTAGAGGCAGAAACAGGAGTTAGGACGGGTAGAGGTAGACCTAGATTAGATTACTGTTCGCAAATAGTTAAAGATGTGGGTTGTTCTAGTTTTAGGGAAATTCGAAATTTAGCTCAGGATAGGAAAGTGTGGAGGTACGTGTCCAACTAGTCTTAGGACTGACGACTTTATGATGTTGATGATGATCTATAGGTTTGGAGTAGAAATCGAAGAAAATTCACAGCTTTTGTAATTACATACTTAGAAGTTAATTTGAATTGTCAATCCTTGGGCTTTTTGGCCAACCATGAATCCTTACGGTTTCAGCCCGTCATGTCCATCCATTGATTTATCGATATGTCACAGTTCTTCCATACGTCATTGAGTGTATTTAGGTAGCAGTTTTTGATTTTAACCTTTCTGCCATGGCACGAAAACAATTTTCTCTTTAGAAAATGCGATCCAGAGTAGATGAAAGCGTACCTTGAGTTTTTTTTCAAGCAGAGGTGAGTGTCTAGGATGGCTTTAATCGTTACAGCATGAAAACGAAGTAAAAAAGCGACCGCATTGCCGCGAGGAATTTTTAATAAGCGACAATGTTTCGGTAAACATACTGTGTAGGCTTGCCGACAGTTCCATCAGTCGGGACCGACTGTGGTGATTGCCATGCGAATAATTTTTTCCGCGAAATAAAACCAAAAACAACTGCGCTACGTCCTATTATTTGCCAGTTTGAGGCACCAGGATGCAATCAAACTAATAATGGAACTTTTGTATTTACCCAATTTGGGCGGAAATATCGGCAATATCAGTGAAATTAACTTCACACATACATGAAGTCAGTTCAAAGGTTATTGATATTTAATGAATTCGGTCTAGGTCCCACTAATATTTTTTGATCAAACTTTTAGGGTAAATCATATTACTGTATGGTTTTGGCTGAATTGGCATCGCTGATCCCAAAAATGAACCTAAAATGGCGCACTCAAAAGGGGGGTTTTCGGTTGCAGTTGGAATCGCTGATCCCAAAAGTGAACTCAAAATGACACACTCAAAAAAGGATTCTCGCATTCAATAGGTGTCGCGAATCCCACAATTGAGTCCAAAATGATGCGCTCAAAAGAGTGTTCTCGGATTTAATTGGGGTCGCTATTCCCCAAAAGGGTTCTCGGTTTCGGTTCTCTTAACTATAATTGTACCGAGGGGGATTGGAGAAAGAGCGGAAGAACTATTAAGGGAAGATCAATTTGGGCTTAGAAGAAATAGAGAAGCGCGTTAGGCCATTCTGCCTTTACGGCTAACAAAAGAGAAAACGATAGAAAAAGGAAAGAGTAGATTTAGAAAAAGCGTTTGACAATGTTAAATTAGACAAGATGTTAAATATACTTAGAATAGAGGACTCTATGGAAGTCAATAAGAAATAGGTGAGATAGGTTAGTAGGACACCTTCTCAGGCATGAAGGTCTAGTCAAAGACGTATTAGAGACAGAAATGGGAGTTAGGAGGGATAGAGGTAGACCTAGATTAGATTACTGTTCGTAAATAGTTAAGGATGTGGGTTGTTCTGGTTTTAGGTAAATGCGAAAATTGGCTCAGAGTATGAAAGAACTTTATGATGATTATGACTATATTTGGGGGTCTTTGGAATAAAAATTCGTGGTGCAGTACCCCGGCGTATCAGAAAAGTTTACTCTTGACGGATTTTGTATAATTATACATTTGTATAACTCGTAGTAATTTACCT
The DNA here is from genome assembly GCF_000699045.2 of Agrilus planipennis. NCBI lineage: Eukaryota > Metazoa > Arthropoda > Insecta > Coleoptera > Buprestidae > Agrilus > Agrilus planipennis. The sequence continues at coordinate 60,361 of NW_020438917.1, read as the reverse complement.
CGAAAAGCTTTGGAATATCGATTGTATTGTAACCACAATTGCACAAATCATTTTCGTACTAAACAAAAACCAAGTAACGTTTCAGGCAGATGAACCGCGACCAATTGTTTGTTGTTATTGGTCGGTTTGGTTCCAGTACGAAAACGATCCACTTAAATGGTTCGAATTGTAACGTGCGGGTGTATGTTTCGCTCTGATAAAAACCGATCGCTAATGAACTACACAGATGTTTCGCATTATTTGTTCCTCGGTTCGTTCATATAGAGAAAAGAGGCAGTGAATACTTTTGTTCCTGTTTAGTGACCATAACAAATGTGGTCCAAATTAACGTGGTTGTTTTCTGTCTATGTAATTACGATAAAACCCTTCTTCTAAACCTATCATTTTTTATGTTATCCGTAACTCTTTAAGGGTCGATGAACTGTTACGAAACTTTTACATCGTCTCCCAGCATACAGTAAGTTATAACTAAAGACATAGTTTTGATAGATAGTGGACTATCAACAGATGAAGGTACTATGAAACTATAGCATTCTCTTCCCCAGAAAACGTAAATAAACGAAAAATATTATACCTGTGGTATGATTTTTGTGTATGACCACTCTGTCAAAAGAAGTTACTGTGGCGCAAAGCTGGAGCTTAGGGTAGAAGGTTCTCATTAACTTTTCTTTGGAAATTGTGGTGATACCAAAAAGACAGATGAATATATTATTGTTCCAAGTCCTTCACTCATCTACTGTTTTCATCCCGTTCTCATCTCATCTTTCTGTCCCTAATTACCCACCATCGATCCATTAATTCCCACAATTTCCAAAGGAAACCGAAACGACCTTCCACTATCACATCACTTTACGTCAAATATGGGTTAATGAAGGAGCTCGCCTACCAGAATCTGTTAGTGGGAATGAAACATATTGGAATTTTTTCTCGGGGTCAAATATTGTGAATGTCGAATATTCTAGTACCAAAAGTTGGTCGTTAACTAAGGACACTAAAATATGGTGCACACCGGCTAATAACAAACCTAAATGAATTTGACTATTTCGTATAACATCTACTACATTCAACTGTGATATCTTTACTTTAAAAATTAGGTTTAAATGAAGTAAATACCATTTTTACTTTAATTTTGTGTAACATTAGTTTGTAAAGTTTTGTTCTTCTTGGACCCTCATGAAGGCCAGGATTGTGTATCGCAAATCGCATTCTGCACTTGCAGTAAGTCACGTTTCAAAAGCTCAAATCATAAAGCACAGACACGTTTGTGACTGTTATAGTTGGGTGAATTTTCCTATTCCATTTGAATTAGAACTACAATTATGATTTTCTAGTGGTTTTCTTTTACGATTATTGTTTACTCTTTTTACTATAAAGTACAATAAAATTACAATTTATAAATGAAGACGATGTAAGACATTAACCACTATTACATCTACTCATGTGCTATTAAAACAAGAAAACATTACTGATTTAGAAATTTCGCGGTTTTCAAGGCATTTCGACTTTTTAAGAACATTTCAAAGTTGAAATTAAACTCTATTGGAAAGTAGCGTCCTGATGCCTTGCTTCGCTGGTCTCCATCAGATATTAAAACTTCCTTTACATATCTACACTAATATTATAATAAGAAAAGTTTGTACATTTGAATACATAATGTAATCGCCGACATTATTCATCCTTCATGCTTCCAGTAATATTTATAATGCACCTTCTGGATGAACATAGGGTATATATTAATCCATTAAAGTAAAAAGGCTTTTTAGGAAGACCAATTTTACAGTCGAGCGAATGCCTTAACGGTAAGAGATACATGAATTCTTTCTTCTTTCTATAGAAAAATTATGTAGATATCTATATGTTAGGGTTAATTCACAAATTGATTATGACTGTTATAATAGTCAGAAGCTGAATTAGAGCTATCATAATGTGTTATAAAGTTGAACATCCTGGACATCCTGTATCAATAACAATTACACGTTGGTGTACCTAATGTGTTGATGTTTACAAAAAACAAGTATTTAAGGATTGAGCAGTTTGGGAATTTGTTGAATGGAATGCCTATTTTCCCGATTGAATCAACTGCCTCGCTCACGCCCCGACGAAGTTTTCACCAAAATACAACCCACCACCACGACGCCTGGCGCCCTGTCGATCTGTCTCCCAGCGGCATTCCCTTAACTTCATGAACCGCTGCTAATAAAATCTAAAATACGGGTCAATAAACCGAGGGTTGGTACGTAATTGCTCTTTCCTTCGGTTTTCGTAAATAACTATAGTAATTTTCCGCAAAATTATCTTCACCTATTCAACCGTTTCAACTTATAGAGAACATGGGAATTTATCAAAGGGGTGTTCGCATTTTTACAAGTATCAAGCTTGCACTGCATTTTCAGGGTTTTATAAATCGTAATACATATGTAGTAGGTTTTTAGTCTTAAGTAATTTTTGGTTAGTTATTCGAAAAGGATTGTTAGAGGTGTATGTTTGGGGTGCAGCACTGTACGGGTGCGAAACATGAACAATGGGCGCTGCGGAAAAGAAAGGGTTAGAAGCGTTCGAAATGTGGTGTTATAGGCGAATGATGAAGATACCGTGGATAAAGAAGGTTAGGAATAAAGAGGTATTAGAAAGAATAGGAGAACAGAACTCTATGTAAGTCAATAAGAAATAGGCGATACAGGTTGGTAGGATACTTTCTCAAGAATGAAGGTCTAATCAGAGACATATTAGAGGCAGAAACGGGAGTTAGGAGGGGTAGAGGTAGGCCTAGATTAGATTACTGTTCGCAAACAGTTAAGTATGTGGGTTGTTCTAGTTTTTGCGAAGAATGCAGGATAGGAAAGAGTAGAAGTGCGTGTCCAACCAGTCTTAGAACTGACGACCTTATGATAATGACGATTTTTGAAAGAAAATAAGGTAATGTCTTCGTTGAATTGTGAAAATTCAAAACTAACCACTATTTGTACCGATTTGAATTGCATAAATGAATTGGTAAGTAGCGAGTCCATTTAATATTCTACGGAATAACTAACAGTCATCTCGGATGTTCTAGAAACCAACTTACTTTTTCACTAACATAAAAGCTCCATCCATACATTTGCATAAATTTGTGGTAAGATAGGAAGTTGTTCTTAAAGTTAAAATGGAACATTTATACGTACGTATGTGTTGTAATACCTAATACACCTTATCTTTGCTGAAGTAATTCAAGCGAAAAAGTATATTTACAAGAAAAAGTACTTTCAGCAACTACAGCTTTGCATACATAGATATTTCACGAAAATATGTTTCACTATTCACTATAAATGATGGTAATATTTTCCATGTGAAAGGTTATCGTCGTTTAGAAAATCGTCTTATTAAATTAAACTTGTCAAAATTGGGTGAAACAAATTAGAGACGTTCCCCATTGAGAGGCTAGCGCACAACTTCTAAAACTAGATAAACTTTTGAGTAAAGCAGGTTTCTAACTAGAAGTAGGTAACTGCATCTGACGTAACACGATGGTGAAACTTTTAATTTAATAATTCGCTGCACTTAATCGTCAAACCACATCTAATTTAGAGCCATCGAAACTATGTTTCAACTATCAATTAAAAATAGATTTGCTTAATTAAAGTTTCAAGAAGAATTCCATCTCTGTCATCAGTATCTATAAAACGTTTCTTTTTCTTTTTGTTCTAGGTAAGCACTCTTTGATGATAATAATAATTCCAAAGTGCAGCAGCAGGGGGTAAGTTCTAAGTAGTTTCTTCTTGCTTTTTCGCTCCAAGACATACGGTTGTTTCTCAAAAAGGGGAGAGCTGAATAAGAAGAGGGTGAAAGCGTGTCGTAAAAGGGACGGCTTCGTACCATCCTCAGCGTCTTCGCTAACTTTAAAGACAGTTTTTGTTGTATTGAACGGACTTGAAGCGTATACACAGCATTCCATTTCGGGCGTCCCCTTATTATAAATCTTGACCGTACCATTAGCCAAACGGTGGTAATTTTGTCACCCTGTCGTTAATCTTCTGATAACGTGAATTTATCATTTTGTCTTGCGACTAACTCAAATGTATTTTGTACATATAATCTTATTATTAGGTCCGTTTGTCAAGTAAGTTACTTACAAAATAGTCGACCATCTATTCATTTGTTTTAGTCGGTACCGAATCGATAATAAATGGTATATTTCACGATTATTGTGGCCGTGTGGTCAGTCGTTCCGCACACTATTTTAATGAATGTAGAACATTAATGCCTTCGTAGTGAATGTGCTTGCTACTTACGCAAACACGACGTTCTAATTGCTGTTGTATATTTATAAATACAATAATTCATTAATATTGATTATATTTATTAATATACAGTTGATTTCGCGTTTTTACAACGACGTAGGGACCACTGTAATTTCGTCGTTATATCCGGAAGTCGTTACAGGCGAAGGTAAAGAGATACAGACACGTATGTACTGTTTTCACCATTTTTTAATTTTGAAAGTATATCTGCATGGGATAACTAGGGATTTGTACAAATGGTTCATTAAAAATGGTCGCTACACCCGAACTCAGCGTTACATCCGAAGTCGCTATAGCCACGTGAATTTTGTACTAAAGTATGCTTTAAATTCAAGGGGCTTCAAGGGCTTCAAGGTCGTAATAATTGAAATCCACTTAACAATAATCTTTTTATTACTGAAGACACATACTTATTCTTGTGGCCCTTCTTATTCATCACCCATAATGGTTTGAATCACCCCTCCACTTTCTCCTATCCTGGCCAAACATCGTAGAAGAAGAAGAATCAAAAATGGCTTCATCCCTAATAATTATTCTGTCCTGTTTTTCCTTCTTATTGATGGAGATGTTTTGTGATAGTATTCTTGCTTTTATCCTAGAGAAGTCGTTAGAATTCTGTAAAATTTAATATTAATGTAACCCACAAAGAATAATAAGGGTATATAAACCACGATAATAATGATAACAATACAAAAATAACAGATGAGAAAATATAACCCGGGCGAAATCTTTATTAATTACGCACATAAATTACTTTTGAAAGGTAGCAACAGGAAAATCTCAGAGGAAAACAATCTCGAAGTCGAGCGGAATTTGAAAATTACCCTTGTAGTTGCCCATAAAATTATTCAAATCAAAAGAAGAAAGCGTGAATAGCAGAATTTTTCATTTCAAATAACCAAACTTGCTCTAAAAGAAATCTAACGATGTACCTATATTATACAAATATGTATTTATGGAATAGTTAATTCTTATTTGGTGGAAATTCATTCTAAAATTAAAAATTCAAGCACTTGTAATATACATAAAATTTTTAATCTTCACATTATATACAGTTATACAGGGATGTAGAGTTTCTAGTTAAAGGGAAATGCGAAAATTAGCTCAAAATAGGAGGGTGGAGTTGCGTGTGTTCAATCAGTCTTCTGACTAACTACCCTACGATGATGATTCAAAAGGATAAAGTATCAGAATCGATGTTTTATTAACTTTTATTCATGTCCCTTTTATTCATTACCAAAATCCTACAAAAAGTTTGCAGATAGAATTCAGAAAATTTTCGTATTAAATTAAATTGAAACGAGATTGGAGTGACAGCAATAAAAGAAACGGAGGTTCGCACATCTATCAAAAAAAAATGTGAAAAAGGACATTTATATTGAAGCAAAAGTTTTATTCACAAATGTTAGATATATGTATAACCACGTAACAACCCAACAAAGAATCCATCTTTCGGGAAATCCTCGACGTGTGTTACAAATGTGATTTTCTATTTGACGGCTTTTCTAATGAATTATTTCGGAAAATGCCATTTCTGAGACAAAGTAAAATACCAGAAACATATTGTTTTTAAATCACCCATTTTATTTCCCACAGAAACCTTAAAATGTATTTTGTTCAAATAAAAAGAAAATGAAGATGGTACCTATATGTATTTGCACACGATAGTACTTATACGTCTATTTACTTAGACAATGTTTTTGATTATGAATTTGTATAGGTTCTTAATAATATCACAATACAGTGCAACCCCTACTGACCCTACTGAAACTTCAATAAATTTACTCAATAAACTCAATTAACATGCATCCATTTATGAGATCCTTATGTAGTTTGTTTGGGTCACTTTGTTTAGAGAAGGTTTTGAGGAGGACTTAGAAAACGAATAATTAAAACTAGATAACAACAACATATATTTACAACTTAACAACAACTGGCGTAACGAAAAGAGAAGAGAAGAGACTTGCTCTGCTGAAGGCCTAAGACGAACTGATTTTGTATTTATGGAAAACTATTCTATAAGAAAGGAATAGAGAGGGTAGTAGATACGAGTAGGGAAGTATTGAAATATGGAAACTTTAAGATTAGAAATACCAAGAAATTGGTGGCAGTGTCAACCACCGAAGAAACCGATTGTAAAATTGCAATTAGGAAAGAATGAAAGGTACCCTACTATGGTAACTTGAATGTGTAATCATCCCACTTTAGTTAAAAACGGCGACTGCCTAGATCGTAGCCATCAATTCTAAAATTTCAATAAATCTTTATACTTAGCATAATTAATATGAATCAATTCATAAGAATTTTTCATTGGAACTTGGATTCGTAACTGGACAAACATGTAATTTTTAAATTTGTTAAAAATACCAACAGGGGTTAATTTAATGTGCCCTGACTGACCTGAATGCGTAATCATCCCAGTATAGGGAACAAAGGCGACTGCCGAGACCTTAGCCACCAGTTATGAAACTTCAATAAATCTCTATAGCTTAATTAATATGCATCAATTGATTCAACTTTTCATTGGAATTTGAATTTGTAACTGAACAAACATTTTAAAATTCGTTAATGTTATTAGTAAGGATTACTTTGTTGGACGTGTGTTCATATTAGATATTGTGGAAATAAAATTTAATGTTTATTTTCCCTTTGACAAAAATGTTTCTTCAAAGAGGAACCTAATAAAGTCTGAAATTCGTGTCGTAGACCCAAAAGATTCTAGCACTCCCCCAACATCACGAACGCGAAGAGGGTAACAACTTTGGACCCTTCCATATTTCTTATGTATTAAGACTTGTATTCTCAGCACGTATATCATCCGACGACATTGTTCCACTGGCAATTTTTCATCCTCGGTCCAATACTTCTTTCGCTTTTTAACATATCTGACGAGTTGTTTATTGCGGCAGACCAGTCTTTCCAATTAGGAAATTCAATAGATTCAATTAACTTCAAATTCTTGCCGCATCTAAAGCAACCCCTTCAAGTGTCGACAATGCATAAAACACATAAATAATTCATCATCCTTGTTCCTCATTTGTACAAAACAGAGGCAGCGATTATATTAAAATCTGGTAAGTTAAGGACACTTCTAAAATTGAATCAGTTAAGAACTGTAACATTTAAATTTGAAAACGTAAACGTTAGGAAAAATAATACAGAATAAGTGAGAGTTTGATTTGAGAGTTCTTTATTATCAGTGCTGGATGAACTATGTAGAGACTCTTGTGTAATCAAACCATCGAGCCTTTTATTTCCAAATTATTTTCTAATAAGTATCCGCTGTACCTTTCGGCTTTGCACCACAGTGGGAATTAAACCCACAAAAGTATCTAAAGATCTACTTACAGTTGATTAGATTTTGCTGAATAAAAAGATCGATTCTAGATATAGGGTCAATGTACATGAATAATATATTATTTTAACTGAAATTTATTTGTTATAGAAAACCCACTCCGGAAATACATGTTGGTGTAAAAACAATACATGTATAGGTGCACAAACTTCCGTTTTTATCGGTTTACCAAATGTCGATTTATTGTAACGGAAAGCGACGATGGCCCTTGCGTTATTTATATCCCTTTTTAGGGCGTCGGTATATTGACGGGGTATAATATGCGGCATGCAAGTTCGCACCCCCTGTAACAAAAACGGGTAATGGGGCCGTTGTACTGGGGCTTAACCGAATTATTTCTAAGTGCATGTCCATGTAGCCCTTCAGGGTGAGAACACTCTGCTGAATGAATCTTAATTACTTCGACACTTAGCACTTTCGTCCAAACAAAAATTAGCGACATCGCGAATGAAAACAGAGAGTGAAAAAAGTCGAATTTTAAAAGTACTAAAAATTTGTCACTTTTTTCCCCGAATGTGACAGTTTTATATTTCGAATTCGTGTATTTAAGCCAGTAAAGTTTCTTTCGTCTTTTATACCTTACATGTATGTTCTTTCGTTCTTGTTTCTAAAGCTCTTTCCGTTTCGCCCACATAGAATTGATCGCATTTTTTAGGTAAAACAATTAATTTTTTTTGTACATACAAATGTTTTGTATTTTATTGTTAATTGAGATTCCCTGTTGGTGAAAGTACTTACAGTATAAAATATTTAGTTTGATTTAACTTTTCTTTTCTCCGTAGAAGGAACGTTAAAGGCTACAATAAAAAATGTGTTCAGGTTTTTTCTTGAACGGAAATTATGTACACGTTTCTCCTATCTACATCACCGCTTCAATTTATAGGAGAAATATGTTGTTAGAACATCTTTCCAATTATGCGCTCTTTACAGGGCTGTTCTTGTTCACGGAAGCGATGGAAAATGTATAATGAACGTTCTTCCTATTCTTGTATATTGTATAACGAAATATGCAGGCCTGGATTTTTACGACACAACACACCTAATTACTTTTCTGAAAATAGAGAAATCGTTGACCTATTTCGGTATTGACCATAAATGACTTGAAATAGTAAAATTATATCTGTATTATATGTAGGTATATTTTTCATAAATTGCTACAACTGAAAACCATTTTAAGTGTAGCAGAAACAACAGAAAAAGGTTTTCTCGAATTAATTGAGACAATATCTGTCCATTTTCCATTTCATCCCCTTCAATTGTAATATGTAGTTTGGTTCTTGGCGTGTTCAATATTAAAATGATAAAATCTGATAAAACTAATATTTATTTGACAACTGTTAGAGACTAAGAAGAGTAGANTCTCATGAACTAATCTAGCCGCGTTTCTGATGTGTGATACACCAAACGACTCGAGGAATCTACACCTTCTATGCATTGAAGGAGAGTTAAATGTTTGGTTCTTGGCGTGTTCAATATTAAATAATAAAATCTGGTGAAACTAATATTTATTTGACAACTGTTAGAGACTAAGAAGAGTAGAGTAGATGAAGGTTGATTTAGAACTAAAGAATATAGAATTTGAATAATTTAGGAAAGTTATGAAGGTGGAGCTAAGAGTTGTAGATAAAAGAAGGGAACCAATAGTAAGAAAATATGATTTGAAAACTGCTGAAGATAGAAAATATAGAATTAAGTTGTTGAACCCAAATCACCGAAGAAACCCCTCATAAAATAGAAATTAGGACGGATAGCAAAGTACAGACGTCATGCGGTTAGTATGCGAAGTTGAAATGTTAATAGGCAAGTACAGTAATAAAAGTTATTGGAACAGACGGATAGAATACAAAAGCTTTAGAAGATAATGTTGAGAAATATTTACACAGAAAAGGAATATTATACAAAAGATTTACATATTTACAAAACTACATTATATATACAGGGTGCTCTAATTTATGTTGGTCGCTACAGTAGTAATCAGAACCGATAGGGTAATAAGGTTTTTATTAAGTACAAAACCACACCAATGTTTCATCCCAAATGCGGGACTTTTTCTACGTACGGTGATGTAGTTTTGTAATAAATAAGAACCTTATAACCTTATAAAGCTTCGCAAAAGCATTTACATTCATTAGGCCACTTTCACCACCAAAAGTTGAGTTGAAGAACCTTTTGAAAGGAAAATCTCCCCAGTTTTTGTATTTTATCTGAAAACAAAAGAAAGATTATTAAACATTCAGGTAAATAATCGATTTGTTTGGCCGAGAGTTACTTGAAAGGTGTTCCTTTGTTCTGGAATAGAAAAAGTGCCTACCAACCGACAATAGGATAGAAAAAAAGAGAGAATTTCGATTCGACTTCTGATTGCCTATTGTCTAACATTAATAGAATACCAACTACATACTTAAATATGTATCTATGTGTAGTTGAATGGGAAAAAGAACAAAAATAAGTCGAGAAAGTTCTTATGCTGGATATGTAGGTACTTTGTCATCTTCGTGACATTGTTTAGGTAAATTGCCTGACCTATTAACTGAATAAGTCGATATATACGTCGAGTTCAGCGTCCTTTCAAGAAACAAGGGCTCGAATTAATGAATGTATCTTCAACTTAATCCTGCAACTAAGAGAATTAAGTAGGCAGATGCTGGTAGTTGTAAAAGCAGAAAGCAATTAGCTACGCTTGCACGAATTTCTGTGGAGTTTACGACAAAGTTGACAAGTTAATTTGAAAATTCGCGCCTTGCTTCTCTAAAGAAACTACTCCTTTTTCCATCTACTTTTACTGTTTTAATTTGATCTTCTCATAATCGGAAATGGGTCGAATTTCGTTCTCGCAACTGCCATGCGAAATAAATTTTTCAGATAAAAATGAAACGCTTTCATTAGGTATTTCATTGGCAACCAACTATGCACCCGAATAGATCCACTCGCTTTTTTCCAACTGTTTATTTCCAATTGATGCTTCAAATCTCCTTCATTTACTGTATATTTTTTTATCATAAACTGTTGATAGAATGTTGCATTTATTATTACTCACCCTTGTAAGTATGTATGGATAGAATTAATTGTGTTAATGTTAATTAACCCGGTTGTGAAGACTAATTTTTTTCCTTCAACACAGTAATTTAACCTAAAAAGTGAGTTTACCACAAACGAAAAAATTGAATCATTATTTTAATGATACTGGAGCTTTCTTTAACAAGTGGTCCATAAAAATTCCTTTGCCTTAGGTTAGGACAGTGTATAACGACTTACAACATCTTGCCGAGGAGGTATACTAGATATAATTATTCTTAATTTACGAAAATAAGGAGCCGAGATAACCGGATGCCCTTATGATGAAGGGGGAAGTCCGTCGTAGAATATTGTTCCATGCCGTCGTCGTCGTTCCAGATTTGGAGACAACGAAGACAGCCGGCGTGCATCATTGTTAAAGTTAGATGTGGACCTTCTCTCGGGGGATATTAATAATGTTAAAGGAGCAGGATTTTCCCTAATTGGCGTTTTAATTTCTGAATTGTCGTTAATGTCGGACTCGTTGCCTAAAATAACTCCATTACAATCTTATGTTACCACACGATATATAAACTAATTAATAGAGCAGTTAACAACAAAAAGATGGAGTAACATGTTCGAATCCTCTTGTAACGAGTAGAATTTGTACTTAATGAGTGTTCGCATATAGTGAACTCGGAAAGGATTATTTATCAGACAAGTTTTCTTTGCAATAACGAGGAATTGTTGTTAGTCTTAACACATCAGTATATTAAGTATGTTATGTTACCATGATTATAACTCCCATTATCGAATTATTATTTATTTTTCAACCAAAACTAAACATCAATTACTTGATCGTTGTACATAAGCGGTATTTTTATAATACCGATTATAGTGAACACGTTTTCTTAACGACATTTTTATGATCGTTATAGGCGAAATCGATTATAATACGTATTAAAACAACAACTACACGATCGGTTATAATAGGAAATTATAATTTTGTTGAGATGTTGAATATTTTTCACCCTGTATACCTTCAAAATTGTGTGTAGGGACAATGAAAATGTATAAAAAATATAATAAAAGAAGCAAACAATTTATGCAGGATGCGGATAGTATTAAGGGATGTGTTTCGGGTGTCGACAGTTTGATATGCTGTTTACATGAGACCGTTATACACGGTATAACACATACGTATGTTCATCTACACGGACTCTGCGTGGCAAAAAAGGGATTCTATCACCTGAACTTATACCGTTTTCAAATTAAGCTGTCTTGTTGCTGGAAAGATAACTCACATTCATCCAAAAGATGTTTCTATGCAAATTTTCGTTTCAAATGCCGAAAGACCCGACGCGACAGATACTACACGACTTTGCATTTAAATTGAAACGAATCTGCCTTACAGGGTGTTCCGATTTCGACCAGCACAGACATAAAAAATATTATTATTACAATTGTCAAAGAAAAGGAGATACAGGGTAGTAGAATACCTTCTCATACATTAAGGGCTAGTTATGATGTAAGTAGAAGTAGAAACAGGAGTGAATGGGGGTTGAGAAGAGACTAATATTAGATTACTATTTGTACACAATACTTGGGAAATGAGTAGGACTATATAATGTCCACGATAAAAATGCCATGAATGGTACAAATTCCTCAATTAGAAATATTTTTGAAATAATTTGTTTGTATAGGAAATTCCGTAGTTTGCATATATTTTCTGCAAACGAAAACTGCGATGCCATAATATAGAATTATGAACACGACTCGACTGGGCCGGTTCCAGTTGATGGTCGGAAAATTCGACGCCATTACGTATGCAGGGAGTGCAACGGGAAAGTTTGTACAATGAAGCTCTTTCTTCGGCTACATACATAATCTCTTTAGCGAACAGGAGCGATATTGAAACATGCCCTGAATTGCTAATCAGCGGAATGGATTTTTATGACATATTTTCATTTCGAGTAGCGAATGGAAAATGTTTTAAAATGGGACTTTCAGGTTGTTTTAAATCGTTACACAAACATTTTTATGGTTGAGCTACGGCGGAAAATATTTTCCTTATGGTTTTCATCTGTGTAATGAGAGGATTTCCTGATTTTATGTATGCTTTGATCTTGTACTTGGCGGATCCAATACTGTTTTTAAGATCCGGCTGGGTACCGAATAATAACGCCGAGTATGCGGTAGTGCCGGGTAATTCTTCCATAGGAACAATAAGAAATCTTTACCAGCAATAGTAATTTCATAAGTATAACAAATAATTGGTAACCAAAATGTATTGAAATAGGTCGTTTGTCCTAATTTTTATTATTTATTGTTTCTGTACTAATATTATTTATTATTTCGATATAGTTATTATAATTTCCGTCTCTTGTATGCATATCAGATTTTGATTAACGATAACTTATTAGTATGATTGATGACACAATTTAAAACCTAAGGTAATCTACCTAAGAGAGACCTACCATGAAAAAGCCTCACAAGAGGAGAGACGTTGGTGTCGGTTTTGCAATTCGATAAAAAACCTTACACTTGTTAGGTTTTGATTTCTAAGTTAAGGGAAAAATAATGGAAAATATTTAGACGTAATTGCCAAAAACTCCCCGTTAAAAACACTTAATTTACATTCTACTAATCATTTTTATATCCAATAGTACGTAATTTATGTCCAATATGACCCTACATATTTCTCCAAAAAATGTCAATTTAAAAATGCGTCACATATCGGAAAATTTCAAGGTTCGTTGTGTTCGTCGGGGATGCCTCCCTTCTAAAAATAAATCTTGACCATCTCATTAAGTGTATGACGGGCGATTTTGTTATCTTTCGACAAACGCCCTCTGTTACCGAGTTATTACCCGGAACGTTATTTCTTATCGGATTTACCCTTACTGTACACATTTAATTTATATATATATATATTTACGTATATATATATTTTTTATATAGATACATTTATACATTATGTGAATGCATGCGTTAGCCAGTCGCATGTTGGCAATGTTGATGAAGAACTGCTGCAATCAAATTTATTCTGGCGCTGTTGACAGTTACAACACCGAGGGGATCTCTCCCAATGGCTCGATGGATAACCAACACAAATTTAATACGCTCAATAAATGTATTGAACATTACTATTATAAAGCTGCTACAATTAGCAAAACTGCTTGTATACGTACACATATGAATAGATAGGGGAGGCCCCAGACGAAAAGATTAGTCATTAATAACATTTTAATCAAAGAATAAAGATGATTGTTACATATCATTTTGTCTCACAAACTTTGGAGATAAATTGATAAATTTATACATTTTTTTCCAATAATAATAGTAAAACACATGATTAAGTACAAACATTTGTCTGTAAATCAAATAAAATACTACGAAGAGTTGATATTCCTTAGAATACATTTTTATCAATTAGTTTGGCACTTCTAATAAAATTTTATGTGGGAGAATGGCAACAAAGATTTTTTTAAAACTTTAAAAGAATTCGTAAATGTAACATCTTTGAAAGAATAGGAGTTTGTACGAAATGTGTGCTGTCTACGGTTGATCTGCCACGTAAATTGGTTAGAAGGATTTTCTTCGATCTTTCTCAGCTAAAGCCTTTGATATATAGGGAGATCTCGTGGATCAGTTTCAAGTAGTTAGGTTATCCTTTTTCAGGAAATGTTTAAAACAAGTCGCATTTGATACATTTCTAGAGGAAGGACCAATCTAGAAGTGAATGTAATACAAAATAAATAGATACATTAGAAAAATAAAAAGACAAAATAAGAATAAAATAATTCGAAGTGGTCTGTATTCTGTCGAAACTGCCAGACGCGGATCGCGATTTCGATCTTTTTGGATCTCATCAGCGCGACGCAGACAGCTCCGACAGCTCGAATTATTTTATTCGATAATGGTAACGTTCCTATCACGTTGAGGTTAGCTACGCCGGGATTCATTTCAGCAAGTAGATATCCATATATTTAAATGGACCTTGTTGGAGCATACGTAATCCTAAAATGTAGCATTTTACTACAGGTGGCGTTTACCGCTTGTGGTATTTTCTTTTACAAAATAAGATGTTATTTTTAAAGAAGGAGCAGGTTCTCAGTTTTTAAGGTATCATTTTGTGATATCAAGAAGAATACTCTCGAATTGGTTTCGTTTAATTCTCATCAGAATTTGTTCAGTAGTTTTTTCTTCATAAATCTTTGGATCTGGTAACACATTGACGACAAATTGTAGTGCAGTTTTTAGAAGTATTAATCTATAGAAATTCTCTTTCAAATGGTCTATAAACCTTTTGGTATTTATTGTTAGAACAGTTTCCATTAACTTCTCGGAGTCATCACATATAGTACAAAACTTCCTGTTAATTCATTTCTAAATTTCTTTTCCTCTTCGCGAGAGAAAGAAGAGTTTGGGAATTGCATTGTTGGACGTACCGACAGATTGTTTCTGCACAGTTCGTTTGGAGGGTCGGATCGGTCAGGGTTGGGTTGGGTTGGATTGGGTCGGATAGAATTCGGATAAAAATTACGTAGTGGAAAAGCGCAGGCAACTGGTCGGTCCGTTCACGTATTTGTCTAATTCGTTGGACTGAATCACGTTCCAGTTTCGGTCAAAAGTCAGTTGCGAACTTCCAAACATGTAGCACGTAAGTGGCATTAAATGTTTGAGAGATTTTGGAAGAAAAAAGAAGCTTCCCAATTGCGTTCTCTATATACAGGGTGGTTTAGAAATAATAGGACATGGGAACAACCATAAATTGTAGACTTTTAAATCAGATATGTTAATGGTTCTTGTCTTCGTTCTCCACTTTTTTATTTAAAAGCAAACTCATTCATTAATTCTTAATGATTTTGATAATTTTATTGATGATTTAATACTTTGTTTAATTATTTTATTTCACTGTTTAAAAATTTCCCTGTGTTCCCCTTTTCAAGTAAGCCTATCCATTGCTCTATTTCTAAAGCTAGAGAACAACTACAATTATACAATTTTAAACATAGGGGAATGACTTTAAAATTGCCTAGTTTGCTTGATCATTACGTCGTATAAGTTATATAGACAATAGAATTATGAAGTTATAGACAGTTCTATGTATAATAATTCTAATCAAGTGCAAAAGCAGTTCTCTTACGCTAGATCGAGACAGACATTCTGTAAGCTATTCACAATAGATAACAATAGTCAAAGGAAGATATGAAAGTGGTTTATGAGTTCGTGTACGACTAATTATCTTGAACATTAAGAGAGTTTTGTTGGAATCGAAGTGCAACTTGATGAAGCCTTTTGTCCAGATTTAATTAGACTTGTTTCTAGCTAACAAAATCGATATTGTCTTATCGATAAGTACGCTAATACATACCGATAACGAAAAACGTATAGTTAGGACAATCAAAATTGGCAAAGTCCCCAATAAACTAGCTGTCTCCAATCCCCAAATTTACTGTGAAATTCTCCACAAGCGAATTGCTACTGATTAAATAACTTATTTCGAATTCATAAATATTTTTAGCAGTTAAACTCTGCTTATTACTTTTGCTGAAACGTTTAACCGAAACATGACTGAAATAATGGATTATACGTAATACTAACAAAGCTTATTCAATAAGTCCCAACACTTGATAAGAATTAGCCATCAACCCCACCCTTTATGCTAGCTCTTTCACCCTTATCAAATAGTATATAAGGCCTTACATTTGTATTCTCTTCAGTTATTAGTTACATGTTTCGAAGTTCTCTTCAATAAAGATTAATAAGTAATTATTCTTATCTTTATACAAACGAGTAATGATAATTCCTGTACAACTTTGAGAATACGTGAGTGTCATATTAGTGTCCATGTAGAGGAACGTCTCTGCTAATAGACAATCATTAAGAGTATTCGTTGTCCAGAACTCGAAGTCTTGGTAAACTTCCATTTTGAAGCCTTCCCCAAGCCTACTTCGTAACATTGGCGCAGTCAGTAGGATCTTCGTCAACAAAGAAGATCCGTAAGAATCAAGGTCAGCATCAACCCCAGAAGGAAAAAGAGTGTAAGCAACATCATCATAAAAGACAACGTCCACCGTTTCCTTCAAGAGGAGTCCGGAACAACGTCGAAAAATAAGAATATTCCAGTACACAAAATTGCACCAATTAAAAGGTAGGAATTTTAATTTATCTATTTGTCGCAACCCTTTCCTGTACCCTTCAAAATTGAGCAATTAGGAAATTATTTAGAGGAACAAACAGATTTCTCCGATACGAATTCTGATTTATCCTCAAGCGACGATATGGCCACTCCACCACCCGTAGGATTAGACAATGTGGTCTTTAAATTAATGTTAGACGCCATTCCGAAATTTGACGGAGGATATAACACAGTTAAATATTCTTTATTTAAGCAAACTGTTAGAAATCTATACGAACGTTGTTCTGCGGAACAACAAGGCATTCTAGACACTTTAATTTTTAGTAAATTAGAAGGTCACGCATTAAAAGCTGTAATAAATAGGTCTCTTTATAATGTAGACGATATTATATTAACATTCGATTCATTATACACAAAGGACAAGTCATTTGAGCACCTCTTATGGGAAATGTTCTCCGTGGATTGTAGTAAATGTAGATCAGTAAAAGAATTATACCAAAAAATAGCCCCTCTAAGAGATGCCGTGATTTCCACCATAATAGAAACACAAAAATTAAGAGGAGAAACACGTAAAATAGTTTCTAACATATTTGACCAATTAGCTGTTTCATGTTTCGTAAGAAAACTCCAGCCAGAAATTAGCAATCTTGCAATACAAAACAAATACGCAGATATCGAAAATGCAATGAATTACTGTTTACAGTTTGAACAGATTGTCAATTGCCGTGCTACTGAAAGAAATAGGGAAAATAGACCTCAAAAATCAACTTTTGAAAAACGTTATATAAAAAAAGAACCAAATACACCTACTAACACACCATCTACATCCAGTACTCCTATACAAACAGACACATCCAAAAGTTGTTCTTACTGTAAAAAATTAGGCCATACAAAAGAATCCTGTTTCAAATACAAACGCGAACAAAAAGATAGGAAAATACATGTAGCCGACTTAGTAGAACAGGAAGATTCCGACTCAGACTGTGACAATAATTGTAATTTAAACTCTTATCTGGAAGCTGTGACAGACGGCACGGATTCCGATTAATTTCAAACCCGTCATCTATACAATTAAATAATTTAAAAAATCTTTCTGGTTATCGTAAACTACCCTTCATTAAGATCAACATATTCGGCAAAGAATGCAAACTCTTAATTGACAGCGGAGCTTGTATTTCTGTCCTCAGATATTCTAAATTTCTTCCAAAACCAGATGCAAAAAAGATTCATTATCTAAATGGTTTAAATTCCACACCTTTTGAGACACTCGGTACTGTAAAAACTTGTTTAGAGCACGATAATGTTAACATTAAATTTCATTATGTTTCAAAAACTAATTTAGAAATAGATGGAATAATCGGATCAGACTTCTTTATCAAAAATAATGCAAAAATCGATTATTCCACAAATCAATTAGTCACGCCACACAAATCTTACCAATTATTCTTTTCCGAAAACAGAATACTTAACATTATTACACTTAATGAACGTACAGAACAAATAATAAAACTAAAAGCATCAACTTATCAGACAAATAAAGACTATTTGTTCGAAGGCTTCACCGAAGAAAATATTAAACTACCTTCTTGTATTGTTAAATTAGATAAAGATAATGAGTTTGTAACGACTGCAATAAACACGTCAGATCAGAAATTAACTTTCGAACTAAACAAAATATCTTTGCTACCATGTCCTGATAAGTTAACGATAAATTCTATTACACAAATAAAAACAGATAACACAATAAACAGACAAACAGAGCTAANATAGGGAAAATAGACCTCAAAAATCAACTTTTGAAAAACGTTATATAAAAAAAGAACCAAATACACCTACTAACACACCATCTACATCCAGTACTCCTATACAAACAGACACATCCAAAAGTTGTTCCTACTGTAAAAAATTAGGCCATACAAAAGAATCCTGTTTCAAATACAAACGCGAACAAAAAGATAGGAAAATACATGTAACCGATTTAGTAGAGCAGGAAGATTCCGACTCAGACTGTGACAATAATTGTAATTTAAACTCTTATCTGGAAGCTGTGACAGACGGCACGGATTCCGATTAATTTCAAACCCGTCATCTATACAATTAAATAATTAAAAAAATCTTTCTGGTTATCGTAAACTACCCTTCATTAAGATCAACATATTCGGCAAAGAATGCAAACTCTTAATTGACAGCGGAGCTTGTATTTCTGTCCTCAGATATTCTAAATTTCTTCCAAAATCAGATGCAAAAACGATTCATTATCTAAACGGTTTAAATTCCACACCTTTTGAAACACTCGGTACTGTAAAAACTTGTTTAGAGCACGATAATGTTAACATTAAATTTCATTATGTTTCAAAAACTAATTTAGAAATAGATGGAATAATCGGATCAGACTTCTTTATCAAAAATAATGCAAAAATCGATTATTCCACAAATCAATTAGTCACGCCACACAAATCTTACCAATTATTCTTTTCCGAAAACAGAATACTTAACATTATTACACTTAATGAACGTACAGAACAAATAATAAAACTAAAAGCATCAACTTATCAGACAAATAAAGACTATTTGTTCGAAGGCTTCACCGAAGAAAATATTAAACTACCTTCTTGTATTGTTAAATTAGATAAAGATAATGAGTTTGTAACGACTGCAATAAACACGTCAGATCAGAAATTAACTTTCGAACTAAACAAAATATCTTTGCTACCATGTCCTGATAAGTTAACGATAAATTCTATTACACAAATAAATACAGATAACACAATAAACAGACAAACAGAGCTGATAAAACAATTACGTATCGATAATCTAAATAAGGAGGAAAAAGAATCTCTAATCCCTATCATTAGGAAGTATCACGAAATATTTCATCTACCCAACGATGACCTAACTACCACAAATATACTTCAACATCGTATTATTACCACTGACGAAACACCAATACAATCAAAAACGTATAGGTACCCTCAAGTACACAAGGAAGAAGTTGAAAACCAAATTGATAAATTATTAAAAGATAAGGTCATTCGTCCATCCTTTTCCCCTTGGAGCTCTCCATTATGGATAGTTCCGAAGAAAAAAGATGCATCCGGAAAGGTTAAATGGCGCATGGTAATTGATTATAGGGAACTTAACAAAAAAACAATAGATGATAAATATCCATTACCCAACATTGAGGAAATCCTTGATCATCTGGGCAATTCACAATATTTTACCGCCTTGGACCTCACATCCGGTTTCCACCAGATCCAAATGTCCAAAGATTCAATTGCAAAAACTGCCTTTAACGCAAATGGCAAACATTACGAATATTTAAACATGCCATTTGGGTTAAAGAACGCGCCCTCAACCTTCCAAAGGGCAATGAACCTGGCATTGCAGGGTCTGACCCCCCAACAATGCCTAGTATACATAGACGATATAATCATTTTTGGTAAAAACCTACAGGAACACAATTTTCGACTAGAAAACGTTTTTAAACAACTTAAAGAACGGAATTTAAAAATTCAACTCGATAAAAGCGAGTTTCTTAGAAAAGAGACCACATTCCTCGGACACATAATTACACGTGAGGGAATCAAACCCAATCCCGAAAAGATCAAGTGTATCTTAGAGTTCCCGATTCCTAAGAAACCCAAACACATTAAACAATTCCTTGGACTAACCGGCTACTACAGGAAATTTATTCCAAACTTTGCACAAATTTCAAAACCGCTAACACACTTACTCAAGAAAGATGAAAATTTCAATTGGACTCCCACAGAACAAAAGGCTTTCGATTCATTACGAAATGCACTAATTACAGAACCAATACTTCGTTATCCTAATTTCAATGAACCTTTTATCCTGACCACCGACGCGTCTAAACATGCTGTCGGAGCGGTACTTTCGCAAGGAGATATCAAAACATCTTTACCTGTAGCATATGCCTCACGTACTCTTAATCCAGCTGAGAGCCGGTATTCCACCATTGAGAGAGAGTTATTAGCAATTGTCTGGTCACTTAAACATTTTAGGCCTTACCTATATGGAACTAAATTTAAAATAATTACAGATCACCAACCATTAAGATGGCTCTTTTCTGTGAAGGACCCCTCTTCTAGGTTGATGAGATGGCGCCTAAAGATTGAAGAGTATGACTATGAGATAATTTATAAACCGGGAAAACAAAATGCAAATGCGGATGCTTTATCTCGTATTTATGCAATAGACACTAATGATTCTCATCCAAGTGATTCAATTGAATCAACTCCAAACACCCCCCGGACATTCGATAATCCTTCTTTAAATAAACCAGATTCATTAAACCCAAATAAATTCGAATATGTGATTAACCCAAAATCTGAAGACTTCGATGCCTTCATTTTCCGCTATTCAGACAGCAAACAACAAATAAATGCTTTACTAACTGATACAAATTCGAAATTACCTCTTCCCGAATTAGAAATAACCATGCACAAATCTTCCAACAAAACATTAATTATTGACAATTCACCCAACAGTCAAACTTTTAAATTAAATATAGAAAATGTTTGTACAATGTTTTTGAACGAAAAAATCCTTTTTATCAGCATAAATGACGAAACCGACAAATTAATTACGGAAAATGACTTCTCACACAAGATCTACCTTAGTCGCTTCATTAAAACGTTAGATATACCCAATGAAAACAAATTAAAAATAATTAATGAATATCATACTCATCCCTTAAACCATCATAAAGGAATAAACGAGACAATTACCAAACTCAAAGAAGATTATCATTTCAAAAATATGTACAAATTAACGGAAGACTACATCAAAACTTGTGATGTATGTATACGCAATAAAATTGATCGCACACCACGACAATACCCAATGGCTATACCTGAAAAACCAACAGACATTAATCAACGAATTAACATCGATACAGCAGAACTTAAGGCAGGTAGATTAAAAATATATATGGTATTAATTCAAGATGACCTATCCAAATTTTGTCAGACTTATTCGTATACTACCCCAATAGACGGAAATGCAATAAGGCTTACGCTACTTTCATATTTCTCTGCCTTTGGTATTCCTAAAAGAATTCACTCGGACCAGGGTAAAGAATTTATTAACATACATATTAATACACTTATTGGACTATTAGACATTAATTGGACCACTTCAGCGGTATATCACCCTCAATCTAATGGGTCAATAGAAAGAGCAGTTTGCTCCATTAAAGAACAATGTAAATTAATCTATGACACTTACAAAAATAACTTAAGTAATGAAGAAATAATTAAACTAGCAACACATAACTTAAATACATCAGTAAATTCCACACATGGTTACACGCCTTATGAGTTACAATTTGGATTAAAACCTACATCATTAAACACACTAAGTACACCTGACCCCACAACACAAGAAGTTAATGAACGAAATCAAGAAATACAAGACATTAGACAAAAAGCTATCGCCAAAATACAAAATAGACAAGAAAAGGTCAAGGAAAAGCGAGACGTCAAGGCGCGCCCCTTCCAGACTTTTGAAGTAAATGAACAAGTGTACACACGCATTAAAGTACGAGGTAAACAAGAAATTAAGGGACCCTTTAGAATTAGTAGAAAGATTAATGATTATTGTTATGAAATAGAATGTCCTAAACCAACTAAATTTAACATATCAAACATAAAGAAAATAGGTAAGAAAAATAATTAATTTATCTTTTTTTTTCCTTTTTTTCCAGATCATGCTCTTAATTCTAATCTACTTGCTAATCCCATTCATTTCTCCCTCAGAGATTGAAATCGAAATTTTACCTAAAAATACCGCATTCTATACCAAAAATTTAGGTTCTTTGAAAATTATTGAACAACAATACTCGTTAGTAATATACAAGGATATTAGACCGTTGTTTGATAATCTAGATAGGGCTCAAAAATTAGTAAATAAGGTAAAGTTAATAGAAAATAGTCTAAAAAGCAGTTACCATTCGTATGTACATGCACTTACACTTAACAAACAACTTAAAACACTTAATGCAGAACTTAAAACTATAGACCTTATGTTACCACATTTGAGAACCAAAAGAGGTCTTATCAATGGCTTGGGCACATTATTGCACTACGCCTTTGGCACAATGGATGCCAACGAAGACGAAGAAATTCAAAAAGCTATAAATAGTTTACAACAATCAAATAAAAACATGCTCGCGATATTAGATAAAAATTTGCACGTCACTCGCGACGTGATCAAAGATTTTAATGCAACAATAGCATCACTATCATTAACGGAAAGTAAGATTCAAGAAAATTTCGATTCTATTCAAAAGGAGTTAAATAAAAACTCAGCTCTCATTCATGGTAACGAATTTTCGATTAAACTAATTAACATAGTCACTTTTACCGACGAAATACTATCTCTCATATTAAATGAGGTACAAGATGTAAAAATGCAATTGCTCTATTCAAAATTGAATATTATACCTCCCTCATTTTTACGGAATAACTTGTTGATGAATAGCTTAATAGAGATTAGTAAAAATACTCCAGAATATAAACTACCTTTCGATATAAACGATTTAAATAAGTTTTTGGACGTAGCAACTATCACTACGAGTTTAGTAAATGATACAATTACTTATATTATTAAAATACCTTTAATCTCTAAAGACGATTTTAAGCTTTATCATATGATCACCTTACCTATCCTTACTAGCGATAACCTACATAAATTAATCATCCCTAACTATCCTTTTGCGGCAGTAGATAGATTAAGACTCCAGTATATAGGTTTTCACGGACTCAAGGAAGTCAAAAATGTACATGGAGTATTCTTCACGGTTCGACCTCAGATCCGCCATAAAGACGATGGATCTTGTGAATCTGACATCCTATTCACACAACAATGGTCCCGGTTATGTCAAACCGAAACTGTCAGGATAGAAACGAACGAAATGCTCCAATTGGAGGATAATCAATGGTTGATTAGCATCAATAAACCCACTGACTTCACCTACAAGTGCACCAACAAGGACATCACGACACAATCAGTACGCCAACATTGCCTTGTGATGATGACCGCGCCATGCACTGGGATGATAGGAAATAATATCAAATTATCCTATACGCGCATTTCAACCATCAAAAGGAACATAACGGAAACAACCATCCAAATTCCAGAAGATTGTTGTCTCGAGGAACCGAGAAAAAACGAGGAAATAAAATTACGCGTCTTATCAGTTCATGCCCTGAACCAAGATGAGTTATTAATGAACAAACATAAGATGGACCGACTTGAGGACGACATTTATAAGGAACAACTGAAGCCAGTAACCTACATCACCGGGGTCAAATGGTGGCAAGCCGCCCTGTCCATCATGATTGGATTATTCGCCTTACTTTTATTCTGCTGTTGCTGTTGCCCGGGCTGTTTAAAACTTATAAAACCAAAATGGCCGCTATGTGGTAATGGTTGTACAAAAATCATAAATATCCAGCGAAATTACTCTAACCGTTCGCCGCCACCTAGATACCAGGCAACACACTTAGTGTTAGAAGGAGATGATGAACCCATCGCTAATTTCCACAAACAAGTGACAGCATCCGCACCTGCTCTGTGTAAAGTGCCTAGTGTCCGTTTTATACATACATACATACCACAAACAAGTGACAGCATCCGCACCTGCTCTGTGTAAAGTGCCTAGTGTCCGTTTTTCTAAATTATTGCAAGAACAAGACGATTGTAAAACGGAAAATAACTTTGAGTGGTCTCCATCTAATAAATAGAATTGTGAAAAGGAAAACATTTTCAGTGCCATTCTTATTTTTCAATATTATTTGCATGTATTAGCTCTTATATTGTTTTTGTATTAACTCTTTTATTGTTGTATTTTCTCAATCGTTATTTAAAAATTTATTGTGAAAATACTTAAGTAGGGGGTAATGATAAGAATTAGCCATCAACCCCACCCTTTATGCTAGCTCTTTCACCCTTATCAAATAGTATATAAGGCCTTACATTTGTATTCTCTTCAGTTATTAGTTACATGTTTCGAAGTTCTCTTCAATAAAGATTAATAAGTAATTATTCTTATCTTTATACAAACGAGTAATGATAATTCCTGTACAACTTTGAGAATACGTGAGTGTCATATTAGTGTCCATGTAGAGGAACGTCTCTGCTAATAGACAATCATTAAGAGTATTCGTTGTCCAGAACTCGAAGTCTTGGTAAACTTCCATTTTGAAGCCTTCCCCAAGTCTACTTCGTAACACACTTTATGTTTCTCTCTGGCACCTGACGAAATTCGGATACTAATTTTAAATGTTTTATGAGTTCCTATGTCTTTCAACTTTGCCTTTAATAATTAAAAGCCAAACAGCTTGAAACGTTGACGTTATAGCGCCGTACTAATCTAAGTAATTACTCAGTAAGCAACTTAAGTTAATGAGAGATAATAAAAATGAAGTGTAAGTGAAGAGATTAGGTGTTAAAATTGTGAAATGTCATCCATCCTACGTATACTGACTTGTATTTATTTGTTGAGATGAAAGCCATGATGGCACACACAATAACAAACAAAAATCGAGAGGTATTTGATTACCGCAATTAACAACTTAAAGTTGTCAAACTGTTGCAAGAATATATGTAAGTTGTGGTGTTTGGTAATTTTTTTGTTCTGGGCTACATTTCGTAAATTTGTCTTTATTAGAATAAGATACTGTGCTATCTTAATACATGACCCTTTCTATTAGCATTGAAGGTAAATAATAAAATAATTTAGTAGCAGATCACTGTTTATAATTAGTTTTCATAATTTGCTAAATGTAATAAATTGAAATGGAAAGCAGAATACAGGCCATAACGAGCCTGCGATGACAATTCTCGCTGCTGAACTCTAAAGTTTTCAACGGGTTTATCTAGTGCTGTACTAGGATGTTACTTATCACCATAAGGTCGTTAGTCCTAAGACTGGTTGGACACGCACCTCCACGCCTTCCTATCCTAAGTTCCCTGAAACTAGAACAATCCATATCTTTAACTATTTGCGAACAGTAATCTAGTCTAGGTCTACCTCTACCCCTCCTAACTCTTTTGCCTCTAATATGTCTCTGATTATACCTTCATGACTGAGAAGGTGTCCTACTAACCTATCTCGACTATTTCTTATTAACTTTCATAGAGTCCTCTGTTCTCCTATTCTTTCTAATACCTCTTCATTTCTAACCTTCTCTATCCACGGTTTCTTCATCATTCGCCTGTAACACAACATTTCGAACGCTTCTTACCTTTTCTTTTCCGCCGCGCCCACTGTCCATGTTTCGCACCCTTACAACGCCGCGCTCCAAACATACACCTTTAACAATCTTTTCCGAATTTCTAAATTAACCGTTCGCGAGCATAGAACTGACTTATTTTTCTTGAAGACGACTCAACCCTGCGCTATCCTCTGCTTTATATCCCTACTGCTCCTTCCATCCTGACTTATCTGACTTCCTAGATACCTAAAATCAGCCACTTCTAATATACCAATATTTTTGTTTTATTTTTGCTTTAGCATGTTACTAAACCATATTTTTTTTTTATCTAAACTGTAATGGTTTAGGAGCATCGTTTGTCAAATAACAAAAGGTTAATTTATCTAAGGTCGTTGAATTTGCTATTAATAAAAGCGGAACCGCGACCAGTATTTCTAAATAATTGCTTGGCAATGTGTCAAAATGTTCATGTTTAGATAGAGTGAGAGCGCGGCCGTTTTGCCCAAAAACTACGCACTATTTAAAACGAATTTTAATGAAGCATGCATGCGCGAATTTCGAAACGGACAACGAGACTATCAATATCGCAGATAAATTCACGAAATAGCACTAAATATCCCGCAAAATGTATTTACGTACACGTAGGGTCCATTAAACCATTTCGGTACTACACTAGTATCACATTTCGTTGATACAGTTCGATTATACTAGGATTAAATGAATTGACAGGAATCAGGCAATGGAACAGTAGTTTTTCTTTTTGTAGTTGTAATAAAAATATTATTACTACATTAATTCTTACCAGCAAGGGTAATTGTTCAAAATTGGGGCTCAATTATNACAACCCAACATACAGCAAATATTACAACTCTAGTAATGTAGTTGTAAATAAAGTTCGAAAATGTTTTTTCTCACGAAAATAACTACTCAGTATTAGATTACAACTAACCACAGAATATTACGTACAAATAATTAATTATTTAGGATTTATTAAAAATATATTCTTATAAAATTTGGTTAAAAACCCATACACATTCTTATTTTGAGCTGCTAAAAAGTATTTAGTTACTAATAACGGGTATGAAGTTAATATTTACTATAAACTATCGTTTTAATTCCATAAATAGGACATTGATGAAGATGTACAAACATTATCAGAAATTAATAAAAAATTCATTGAAAATTTTGGTGGATGCGCCGGGACAATTTGAAACAAATGTTATCGAAGTTCTCTTCAATAAAGATTAATAAGTAATTATTCTTATCTTTATACAAACGAATAATGATAATTCCTGTACAACTTTGAGGATACGTGAGTGTCATATTAGTGTCCATGTAGAGGAACGTCTCTGCTAATAGACAATCATTAAGAGTATTCGTTGTCCAGAACTCGAAGTCTTGGTAAACTTCCATTTTGAAGCCTTCCCCAAGTCTACTTCGTAACACACTTTATGTTTCTCTCTGGCACCTGACGAAATTCGGATACTAATTTTAAATGTTTTATGAGTTCCTATGTCTTTCAACTTTGCCTTTAATAATTAAAAGCCAAACAGCTTGAAACGTTGACGTTATAGCGCCGTACTAATCTAAGTAATTACTCAGTAAGCAACTTAAGTTAATGAGAGATAATAAAAATGAAGTGTAAGTGAAGAGATTAGGTGTTAAAATTGTGAAATGTCATCCATCCTACGTATACTGACTTGTATTTATTTGTTGAGATGAAAGCCATGATGGCACACACAATAACAAACAAAAATCGAGAGGTATTTGATTACCGCAATTAACAACTTAAAGTTGTCAAACTGTTACAAGAATATATGTAAGTTGTGGTGTTTGGTAATTTTTTTGTTCTGGGCTACATTTCGTAAATTTGTCTTTATTAGAATAAGATACTGTGCTATCTTAATACATGACCCTTTCTATTAGCATTGAAGGTAAATAATAAAATAATTTAGTAGCAGATCACTGTTTATAATTAGTTTTCATAATTTGCTAAATGTAATAAATTGAAATGGAAAGCAGAATACAGGCCATAACGAGCCTGCGATGACAATTCTCGCTGCTGAACTCTAAAGTTTTCAACGGGTTTATCTAGTGCTGTACTAGGATGTTACTTATCACCATAAGGTCGTTAGTCCTAAGACTGGTTGGACACGCACCTCCACGCCTTCCTATCCTGAGCTAATCTTCGCATTTCCCTAAAACTAGAACAATCCATATCTTTAACTATTTGCGAACAGTAATCTAGTCTAGGTCTACCTCTACCCCTCCTAACTTTTCTGCCTCTAATATGTCTCTGATTAGACCTTCATGACTGAGAAGGTGTCCTACTAACCTATCTCGACTATTTCTTATTAACTTTCATAGAGTCCTCTGTTCTCCTATTCTTTCTAATACCTCTTCATTTCTAACCTTCTCTATCCACGGTATCCTCATCATTCGCCTGTAACACCACATTTCGAACGCTTCTAACCTTTTCTTTTCCGCCGCGCCCAC